>NW_028227274.1:9145000-9687500 GCF_978045245.1 Mus caroli | reverse complement strand
CTCCAGGCCTCTTGATGCTGGGGGGAAACCTGAATAATCCCTTTGTTTCACTTGCCTTTATTTACTTAAAACATTACTAACATGGGGCCCGTGTGGATGAGGTATTCTGACACTGCCAGGAGCTCAACATAGGTAACAACCCTGACTCGTGGGGTTTAATGGTTATCCAGATGAGTTTCCAGGGCTTGAAAGCTACATCTGTTGGAGCGACTGACTCTCCTCTTGGACATGAGCAAGGGTCCACTAGGTGATATTGTTGACATCAAGGGACAGAAAACCTCAGCCTTCAGATCAGGCCAAAGCTGCCACTTCCTGGGTGAGCATCCTATGGAGTTCAATGCTATGCTTGTAGGTGACTAGTCAATGTTCCTCTTGTCCCCTCTCACTTTGATGCATGCCTTAAGTAATGCTTCCTCCTTATCCCATAAGTGGTCTTGAACCTGCTCTTATGCAGATGGGTCTAAGGCTTGCTCTGCATCCTGTCTCTGTGCTTGGCTGCCTCATGAGGAGCCTCCCTTTCTCCTTCACAAAACTCATTCTTGCAGTGACTGACAGATTGTGCATCCAATAAAGAGGCCCAGTTGGGTCAATTTCCTCTCGAGTGCCCTCTAGCCCTTCCTTCCTGCCTCTCTATGAACATAGCTCTTTAACCTGCTTCCTCCCCATCTGCTTTCAGTTCAGTGCAAACTGAGCTTGTGAGCCTCCACTGTACCTTCAGGGCAGGGCAGATGCTACAAGGGTTTCCCTTCTGGGACCAAGATGCTGCCATGGCTGTCTCTACTCATGATTAATGTCACTCCAAACAACTGCACGGCCTCTTGTCCACTCTTTCTACCATAGGCACTCGTTGTCAGTCACATAGTCTCACGGCTGTCTGCCATAGGCACTCGTTGTCAGTCACATAGTCTCACGGCTGTCTGCCATAGGCACTCGATGTCAGTCACATAGTCTCATGGCTGTCTGGTATTCTATTTCATGCTTACTTTTGCGTTTACTTACTGAGTCATGTTGACCTTTTCTTTCCCTGACCCATATCAGGTAAACCTCAGGACATCAGATCCCACCATATTTACAGCATATTGATTTCCTTAGCACAAAGCCAGGCTGAGAACTGGCTCTATCACTGGGTGCCCAGGAAATTTGTAAAACCACTGAATGAGTGGCGAAAGAAAAAAAGAAAAGGAAAAAGACAAAAGGGAACAATTTTAAAAGATGGTTTTTGTTTGATTATTGTTTTTGTTTTGTTTTGTTTTTCTCTTGTATTCGTGTCTGCTCATTTGGAAGAAAATGGCTCAGCCATTAAAGGCTAGGCTCATAATAAAAAAGGAAAAAAACAAAAAGCAAAAAAAACCCCACCCAAAACCAAACATACCCCAAACCCAACCTTAGTGAAATATTATTCACATACCATACAGTTTACCCATAAGTAGTATAAGTTCAATGGGCTTAGGAAACTCACAGATTTGAACAAATACCACTATGGTCAATTGTAGAACACAGTTATCACTTCAAGAAAACCCATAGCCCTTTAGCAGTGACTTCTCTTTAACCTGCTACCCACCCTCACCCCAACACACACACACATCTGCTCAGTTTTGTGCAACTGACAGACTACAAACTGCCATTTGTGAGCCTCAACTGTACCTGTTGGTATGAGGGCAGGGGCAGACCCTACAAGATCCGTGGATGGCATTTCCATAGTGACCTGCTTGGCAACGCTCACAGTGCTCCCCAGCTGTGTTGTGCTGACAGTTCTGGGGACAGACGAACAGGACAACGTGTTAGGTGTCTATTGCAGGGATCACTTTTAAGGTCATTATCAGTTTATACATCTTTAAACTCAGAGCTTCAAGTATGCTCGGTGAGCTTGGCACAGTTGAACTTCAGTTCTGGTCCCTGATCTCATCCAATCATAGCTCAAGTCCTCTGGTGGCACAATCACATGGGCTCTGTTAACCACATGCATTTTTTTTTTCCTGTTTAATTGCTGTTGGTAACACAAAAATACTGTGATGCCAGAAGGAGAGCTCAGCCTTTGTAAAGTACTTACACTTGCCTGGCATGCACAAGGACCTGAGTTTGCCCGCCCCCACCCCCAGAAGCCATGTTTTAAAAGCTAGATATGGTGGTACATGCTTGTAATCTCAGGTTGGGGAGAGGGGGATGTTAGATCCCTGGGCCTCACTGACTAAGCTCCAGGCCATCGAGGGACCCTGTTGCAAAGACAAACAAGCAAAATAAGTAGATGGTGCTTAGGAAGCCCACTAGCATCACACACACACACACCATCTCACACTCACATACTCACACTCTCACACACACACTTACACTTCACAATACAGGCTCTTTTCATTACCTAGAGTAGAGAAAACGCATCTAGATTCTTATGCCACAATATCACTTCACAACTGTGCCTCTTGGGCAAGTTCCTTCATTTATCTAAGGTTTTTTTTTTCCTATATCAATTTTATCATCATATGACTACATATAAGCATACTTTTCCTATATGTGCCATTAAAAGAGTGTCACTCTCCAATGTTTTTAAGAGCATTTTAGAAAGCAAAAGATAGGTAGGCTAGATGTGCTGATCATATATATACATACATATATATATCATATATATATATAACATATATATATATATATATATATATATATATATATATATATATATCTCCAGGCAGTTGGGAGGCAGAGGCAAGCAGATCTCTGAGAGGTCAAGGCCTTCCAAGTCTACATAAAAAAGTTCCAGACTAGCCAGGGTTACATAATGAAACCCTGGCTCAAATCAAATAAGCAAGCAAGCAAGCAAGCAAAAAAATTAAAACTGTCCTGGGTCCCTGGGAAGTGCAGCTTTTCTCTCCAGTCCTTTTAGAAGGGGTCTTTGTTGTGGATAGTCCTGGGACTAATTATATTTGATGTTAATTCTGTTCTCCTGTGAGTGGCTGCAAACAAGGAATGAGTCAGCACTCAGGTGATTTCCTGTAAACCTGCTTCCCACCTTAATTTGTAAAATAAGGGAGAACTGATGATTGGTCAGATAAAAGGGAAGGTGAGGAGGAAGGTGAGGGGGAAAGAAAAAGGAGAAAATTGAAGAGGGAGAAGACACAGAGATGAATGAAGAAGAAGAAAAGCAGAGCAGAAGCACATGGCCTGGAGAAACCGCAAGTTCTAAGGGATCTCATAGATGTGGAACATGGTAGAGTAGTGGTAGACCTGCCCAATCTAGGCGCACTGCATGTACTCATATTAACTGTGTTGTGTTTTCATTGTTGGGGCATAATTGGCTTGGAGAGATTTACCGCAACAGGTCTTCTCTGGGACTAGCCCCATTTTACTTCATAATTGATTCACTAGGATACATTGAAGGGCAATACACTTTCAATAGGTGTTTATACATGGAGTTTGTGAAAACAGTGGAAAGTTACACAATACCAGAAGACGCTTTAACACAAGTTCCAGAGAAGTAAGGAATCCTCACATCAACGCTGATGACGCCTTACTGAAGGGGCTCCACAGCGAAGCACCACCATGATTTGCCACCCCCCAGCCCTGCAGAAGATAGACTAGATTTTCATCCTCACAACAAAGCTTCGAATACACACATACCCAAGCGTGGGCATGTGCAAACGAACACACAGAGAACGGGGTGGGGGTGGGGGTGGAGGAAAAAGAAAAAGAAAGAAAAGTGAGGACAGTTTCCTGGCTACAGACATTTGGTAACTAGGACGACCTTGAAAAGGTTGGGCTCTAACAGTTACTTATATAGAGATGCCACCATGATGCTTGGACCAGGCATGATAATGGAAGTGAAGAGTTAAATAAGTCCCGGGACTAGGTTAGGAAAAATAAATTGCCCCAGTGTGTGGATAGGGGTGGATGTGGGTATGTACACATGTGTTAAGAAGGTTCTCCAGAGGGAAGGTTGTGTCTGGTGGTTCTGGGCTCAGCACAGAGGATGGGGCTTGTCTCTAATGGAAAAGACACCCAATTAAGCAAATCCATGCTTTATGAATCATTACAGGGAACACCAGGGCCAAGAAGTGGGAGTCGGTGGGTAGGGGAGCAGGGCAGGTGGAGGTGATAGGGGACTTTCGGGATAACATTTGAAATGTAAATAAAGAAAATATCTAATAAAATTGAAAAAAAAAGAAATTAAAAATTATATAAAGCATGGTTAGGTAGTATGCTAGTTGGAATGAGAAAGGCTCATTCTGTCTGAATGACTGGTCCCCAGTTGGCGGAACTGTTTGTGAAGGATTAAGAGGTGTGGCTTTGTTGGAAGAGGGGTAGGGTTGGGGGTTTCAGTACTTCATGCCAGGCTCCTTTAGCTTCCTCTGCCTCATGGTTGTTGCCCCAGTGTGTGGATAGGGGTGGATGTGGGTATGTACACATGTGTTAAGAAGGTTCTCCAGAGGGAAGGTTGTGTCTGGTGGTTCTGGGCTCAGCACAGGTCTCAGGACCTGCCAGACAGCAAATTCTCAGGGTTTCCTGTGAGAAGTCTGCCTGGAGGAGCCACAGCAGCCTTTAGAGGCAAGCAAAGAGAGAACTATAGAAATAGCAAGTGGAAAAGAAAACCTTGTTTGGTTGAAAAATGAAGTATGAGTCCCACAAGTAATCCTTCCATGAAGCATACAGAATCTAGAAAAACAAATTTAGAAGGTAGAGTTCATGTCTGCAGTGGCTCTGTGATGAGATAAACATTCACTCTTGATGAAGGTGACACCTTTGTCACACACACACACACACACACACACACGCGCGCACACACACACACCAGGTAGTATCAAACAGACTTTTGTTCATGAATACTTATGAACTGGAAAACAACCACTTAGTCTTTCTGAACATAAAAGGTTAGAATCCATCAGCTGGCCTTTTGGCATTGGCCTGGCCTGGCCTGGCCTGGCCTGTCCCAACAAGCAGAAGAAGCACATCCCTAGGGTGTGAGGAACAGGTTCAGTGCGGTCCTGGAACTCTGCAGATGCTAACCATGTTATACAAAGCGAGTTGTGGCAGCAGAGTGAATTTCCAAAGGTCCTTGCCTTAACTGGGGAGACCCTGGCTATCAAAGGGGGAGAAGTCTGATGGGAAGGAAGAATGGAGTACAGTTAAGCATAAAGAAAGAATTTAAAAAGGCTCTTTGGAGATGAAAATTACTTAACAAACTAATTTTAAAACTTTTTTGTTTGAGAAAAGGTCTCACTATATAGCCTTCTTAACCTGGAACTTGCTATATAGACCAGGCTAACCTTGAACAAAATGATTTGTCTACCTCTGCTAGAATTAAAGGCTTGTGCTACCATGCTGGTCACAAGCTAATATTATTGTAGAGAATTTGATACAATATTCCAAAGCAAGACCCCTTTTAGCCTGTAAACTTTAGCCAACAAAACTGACTTAAAAAGTAGCTCGAAGCCCTGGGGCTGTGAGGAAGGAAAGACCATGTTTTCTCCTCCTTGGTACCATCACTTGCCCACCTTTCCTGTGACCCCCGCTTTATCTTCACAACCATGCGCGTTTGTATTTGTGTGACTAGGGTAAGGCATAAGTCATTCCCAGTATCCCCTTCTCCCTAATTAATTCTTTCTTTTTTCTTTTTTTAATCTTCTTTCTTTTCCTTCTCTCATGAAGGCCTTGTATTTCTCCCTTCCCAGCTTCTCTTTATTTTTATTTTTCCAGGCAAATTCTCAAGTATCTCAGGATAGCCTCGAACTTGCTGGGTAGCCAAGGATGACCTTGAACTTCTGTGGTAGTCTGAATAAGAATGGCACCCATAGGTCCCTGTATTTGAATGCTTTATCATTAGGGAGGGGCACTGTTTGAGGATTAAGAGGTGTGGCTTTGATGGAGGAAGTGGTTTTGTTGGAGGCTTTGACCACACTAGGCCCAGAGTTGCTCTCTGCCTGCCTACGGATCAGGATGTAGAACTCTCAGCTACTGTCCAGCATCTGCCCACATACTACCATGCTCCCTACCATGATGATGATAGACCAAACCTCTGAAACTGTAAGCCAGCCCCAATTAAATGCTTTCTCTTATAAGAGTTGCCGGGGTCATGGTGTGTTTTCATCAGTGACTAAGACAACTTCTGATCTTCCTGCCTCCACCAGAGTGCTGGAATTCCAGGCTGGTTCATATGGTGCTGGGCCCTGTGCACACTAGGTAAGCAATCTGCTCCATGCTCAGCATGGGTACCAGGTTATTATATCTACACAAGACTTGAGCCCTTTGATCCACCTGTGGATATATTTAATGAGGCAGAGAAAATAGGAGCTTAGGTATCCCATGACTGTTCAGACAGGGGTTCTCCTCTGAGGGTGTGTGTTACAACACAGGCAGAAGTGAAGTGTAAAATATCTAAGTAGACCTGGTAATTCAGAAGCTATGGCCATAGCAGTCTCTGCTTAGGGTTCTATGGGAGATGGGACAGCGATGTCTCAGGAAAAGGAGGAGGAACAGATTGTCTGCTGACAGCGGCAGAACTACCCATTTACTTACAATGCATATCCCGGAGCCATCCTGGCATCTATTTGAATGTCCGTTGCAATTGCAGGGAACACACCTTCCTACAGGTAAGCTTTTGTCGTCCCGATAGTATCCAGGGCGACAACCCTATTTTTCAAACAAAAAACATTTAATTAATACAAAGAGAAGAGAAGAATTATTGTTGAAAGGTTGTCACAATTCTGACTGTGAAGAAGTCAGGGTTTTGAGACCTTCTCTCTCCAGGTCTTGAAAGGATTTCTGATACCAACTACCAGTGACTCTGTTGCTGTTGGCCAGGTTGTTCTGGGTCTTTGTGACAGTGGGACTGGAAAGTAGCAGAGAAAGGAGATGTGGGCATGGGCCACTCTCCACACACAGGTCCCTCCTCATACACCCATTGTCTCAAAGGGGCTGAGGAGGTAGACAGTAGGAGGTAAGAGGATCAGGACTCAGTCTCTATTGGGGCAGACAGCTAAACCAAACAACTCAAATTCAAGATTCTCCTAATAGCCCACCCCTCCCTAAGTATGGGTTCAGGCTGGTGGGGGGCAGGGTGGGGCAGACATAGAGAAGTCAATGGAATCTATTCCACAATGGTACAGTTACTGAAATCACTGCAGTGACACCTACTAACCAGTGCTCACCAGGAAGCCTGGGTAGAAGGAGGTGGTGAGTTCTCACACACAAGACTTCAGAAAAATTTCTCCGACATATACAGAGATCCAGCCTGAGTCTCCGGGTTTGGTCTTGTTTTGGTGTCAATATTCTATCAGTCATTGCTTTACTGTCCCCGTCCACTCTAATAACATGGGCTACTAGTGTTTATATGAATAAAAAGTTAAGATTTTTTTCCATCAGTTTATGTCCTGTTTAAAAGATTCTGTTAAGAACTTTCCAATAATTGGCTTTTAATCCCAGCACTTGGAAGACAAAGGCAGGAGGATCTCTGTGAGTTCCTGACCAGCCAGAGCTAGAGTAAAGTCATATCTCAGCAATAATCCAACAGATAAATAAAAACAATGATTTGATTCTTACAGAGCTCACTAAAATCATTCGGAGTCCCATCTGCCTTTAGCAAGGACGATAGGTAGATAGGTAGATAGGTAGATATAAGATTTATATTGTCAGAGCTAATCAATTCATAGATCAAAACTGGGCATTTCCCCTTGGTTCCTGCTCTGAGCTCCCAGATTCCCACCTTCAAAGCAACAGGAAGAATTAGTATCTCAACCAATCTCATTTTATATGTCCATAATACTCTGAAATGACAACAGTCAAAGGGAACCTTGAGATAAACAGGCCAGTCATACTGCCTGTGCCCATAAAGGCCAGCACATGGACAACTGGAAGAATATAGGAATCACGCGCCAGCCAGGAACTCCTTCCTAAAGACCCATGACTACAGATCATACAAGTGACAGGACAGACTGTCTAATGTAATGTTCCTTTAAGAGAGAATAGGGACCATGTTTAGACAAAGTGATATATTGCAAATTTTTTTCTTTGTAGGCTATACATGAATAGGCTTGCCTAAAGGAGAAGTAAAGTAATAAAAGAATGCTCTTTGCCGCTAGCTCAGCTGTGAGACACATCTGAATGAAATCCAGCCAAGGACGATGATTATATCTGCAATAAGCTAGCTGAAGTTAACATGTTACTTGCCAAAATAATTATATTTGGGAAGGGACAAATTATCCAAATGAACAAGCAGGTCTTGTGAATTGAAGGTACCATCCGTGGGCAAAAGCCTTAATTAAACCTCCTTTCGGAAAGGACAGTCTGCCATGACCAAAACAAACTCATCTCCCTTGATGGGCTTTTAATTACCAGCAGGAAAAAATGCTCTGCCCAATTCCCAGGTCATGTGATTTGGAGTTCTTGTCAGTGACTCAGTTGTAACCATTTTGTGCCTTCACAAAGCAAGCAAGCATATTTGCCAGAAGTATTCAAAGTCTATTGAAGATTTACCCCAGATGAAAATTAATGTGTCCTAATATGCCAACAAAGAGACTTCATAAGTGGTGAAGTTTTGCAAAGCCATTTTTTAAGGATAAAATTTCTAGGAACAATTTATATTACAGATGATAAAACAAGGCTCAATTTCTCTGTAAGTGTACATATAGCAGCCAGGGCATGTAAGAGGTGAGCAGAATTCTTGAATGTTTCGTGCCTGACAAATCGCAGCATGTCTGTGAGGCACTACATAAACTTTGATCGCTTTTCTTAGCCTCTCTTATTGTTTCTCATGTTATATACTTTGTGGGTAAATTTTTTTCCAGGTCAAATGCAAGTCTACATGAAGTAGCCTCTTGTCCCAGGCTTGAGCTAGTTCCGAGAGGGCACAGAGTTTCACGGTATACCAATATTCCACAAGCATACAGGCTCTTGGCTGTCTGGACATTCCAAGGTGGGCTGAAGTTTATGGAGCTTGCAGTTAATAGCTCAGGAGAGCAATCTGTCAGGCACTGCAATAAATCCTGCCACTCACAGCAACTGGGAGGCCATCTGCCCTTCCCCCAGCCCACCCATCTACTCATTAATAACCCTAACTCTAAATAACACCAAGCTGGACACATTTTTCCCACCCCAAAACAAAATTTAAAAGGAGCATTACCTGGCTGGGTCTAAGCTCCATATAACTTGCTTGCAGGTGATTTTGACTTGGACGCTGAAGAAATGCTATCCTTTGCTGCTCTGAGCCATACCCCAGGCACTGGCCCAGAGCTGCCCCAAAGATCCACAACCATCCTGTGCTCCAAGCTGACCACCTCACTGCAGGCAGCATCCTGATCCCTGTGTGTCCTGCCTGCTGCGTGCAAACCTCTGTGTTCTTCCTCTTATACCTGCCCTTCCTGCAGTGCCCGGGCCTGCCTGACTCAGGGAAAGAAGGCTGTCTGCGGCAGGGGCCCCACCTTTAAACTTCACACATGAGTCAGCCTACACAGGCAGAGAGAGCACATAACAGTTCCACAGGTAAGGGCAGCCTTCTGTAATTCCTGGGAGGTGGGGCAGACGTCACCTTCTACTCACCTGGCCCTGCAGACAGCACCAGACAATTAGAGCAGCTGTAAATCACAGGCTGAGTCAGGGAAAAGCCCACACCCTGGCCACAAGGGTGCTAATCCACCTTCTCCTCTTTTCCTTGGGCTATCTATTTTATATTTTAAGTCAGTTAGAAAAGAGATGGAAGGCATAACCTATGAACTAACTCACAAGCAAAGGAGTTCCCACAACGCTAAGGTGAGGGAGGTACTCATTGACTTAAGGAACACAGGGAAGTGAAGAGCTTTGCTGGTTTGTGTACATTTGGTGCGTGGGGTACACAGAACAACTTCACTGCTATCTCCTACTAATTTTACCAACACTGCTTCTTGTTAGGAAAAGAACATATTGATTTATGGGTTGAGATAGAAAATAGTTTTATTTTGTGGTACACTTTAATCTTGTGAGGCTAACTTTAAACAGCTCAGACCTGCTAAGAGGTGGAGAATGGGAGTGAGATTTTTGCCTTCTGAATCCAGGATTTAACTACATCAGAGGGGCGGGGAAACAGGGTGGTCGGGTGGCAGGGTGCCAGGGTGACTAGGAAACAGCAGACACAAACACAGCCTTCCTACCTCCGATTTTTACATCTATGGAGCACCTTTGAATGGCAAAACACTATGAGGTCTTTGGCATGTTTTGACCCCTTAAGGTAGTCTAGGGGGGATACTAGATCTGGCCCAGTACACTTGGGATGATGGGTAGAGAAAGGCCCAACACTGCCGCACTGCTGGAGAGCAGCCAGGAAAAGCCAGACACAGGTGGGGCCTCAGGGAGGTGGGGAATACCAACCTTCGAAACTTCCCTACCTGGCATGAGTCACCTGTGTAGTCAGGGGGACAGGCACACATCTCCACAAGATGAGCCCTAGGTCCGCTTCCCGTGTCAGAGGCCTCCTCCAGCCCTACCTCACCCAAGGTGAGCCGCTGTGTCTCAGTGAAGTGGAGGCCCCGGATGTGGAGTCTTTCCAGTCTGGACAGCACAGTCATCAGCTCCTCCCGGGACACTGGGGCACTGTTGCCTTCGTGTCTGAAGTTTCCCTGCGTGGGCAAATGGAGAGGCTGTCTTAGCAAAGGTCTCTTTCAGAGAGAGGGCCCTCTCTGGAATGTGTCAAACCAAAAACAGCTAGTGTGTATAAGGGAAAGACGCAAAGGAAGGTGGAGGGGTGTGTGTGTGTGTGGGGGGGGGGTGTCCTGGAACAGTCACAACAAGCTGCTCCCAGGAAGGGGTCTCCATGACCAGTGCTATGCCTTTGTAAATGTGCTTTAATCTGGGAAGAATATAGAGTCAGTGATGAAGAATCAGGAAGAAAGGGCAACTAAATCAGATAATGCTAGTTACACCATCCTTAGCACAGTTCACGCAGTCTTCTCGCACACGGGCAATGCTAGCTATGTCATCCTTAGCATAATACACACAGTCTTCTCGCACACGGGCAATGCTAGCTATGTCATCCTTAGCATAATACACACAGTCTTCTCGCACACGGGCAATGCTAGCTATGTCATCCTTAGCATAATACACACAGTCTTCTCGCACACAGATTTGTTTTATTGATTTGCTACTTTATTTGTTCACTTCTTCTTTAAAATTTTTGCCTGTTTTTTTTTTTGTTTTGTTTTTTAGGGATTGTTTTGTTATTATTCTTGAAACAGAGTCTTGCTAAGTATCCCAGGCTGGCCTGGAGCTTACAGTTTAGCCCAGGCTAGCCTGGTGTTCATGATCCTTTTTACCTTAGCCTCCAAGTGCTGAGCTTTCCAGTGTGAGACACTCCTTATGACTCCTCATATTATTTTTTATTTGTAATATGCATGTGCAATTTATTATGAAATGTACCATCATACCCATTTTAATTGCAGATTCCTACAGCACAGCAATCTAAGCTATGAGCATAGCATGACACAAGTCTGAAAACCTTGTTCAAGCTTAGATACAAAAGCTCTACACAGTACCCTCCCCCCAGCCATGGAAAACCACCCCCACTTTTTAAGAGTTGGACTATCTCAGGGGACCTCACATCAGTGGACTCACATCATATATATATCATATATATATATGATATATATATATCATATATATACACACACACACACACACATATATATATATATATATATATATAGTGATTACTTCTTATCAAGAAGTTATTTAACAACGAATTTTCTGCTCATAGCTCTGATCACTATGCTAAATGTTGTAATGTTGTGCACATAATTTGCACATAATTTTTTGTTGTACTGTTTCCTTTTCTTTGTAATTTTCCACTCTCTATGGTATATGTGTGTCACAGCATGTGTGTCAGAGCACACGTGGAGCTCAGGGGACAACTTGGAGGAGCTGGTCCTCTCCTTCCAACATGTAAATTCCTGGAATTGAACTTGGGTCCTCAGGTTTGCTTGCAGATGCCTTCACCTGCTGAGCCATTTTTTCAGTCCTCCTTCAGTAGTTTGAATGCTCGCCCACCGTCAGCTCTTAGTTACTGAGGGCCCCTTGCATGCGGTGGATTGGAGCCTGGGAAGTTTCTGCCTTTGCTTTCTACATGTGGGTTACAACACGCTTGTGTCAGCCCCTTCCATCTACTGCATTCAGGGCTGGAGGGCTTGGTGCTGATGCGTTAGTGACCATCATGAGGTTTGGGAAGTGATTACTTCTTCAAATGTTTTCCTTTCTCTTTCTGGAGTCACCATTATACACTGGGACACTTGAGCTCCTTCAAACTCACATCTGCCTCCAAAAGACGGTATGAACAAAACTGTGTGAGCCCTGAACACTCCACAGTCTATCAGATTCTAGACCCAGTGGTGGAGTTGTGCACTTTGGTAGCCAGCTGAAGCAAGAAGTTTAGTCTGTCATAGTTCTAGAAACTCCAAGCCCCACATCAATGTGCTGGCTGCCCCAGCTGTATCAGGAGGGTCTCTTTGTGGTTTGTAGATGACACACTTGATTGAAAGAAAGCAACTTCTCTGATGTGTCTCTCTACGCTGGTTTATTTTCCTTATGTATCTGTGTGTGTGTGGCAGGTCTGCATGCCATGCTCATGCAGGAAGGTGCTTATGAAGAGCAGAGGAGAGCATCTCCCTTACAGCAGGCATTACAGGAAGTGGTGAGCCACCCAGTGTGAGTGCTGGGAACTAAACTCAGGTCCTCTGAAAACGAGCCATCTCTCTGACACTAAGGGACATGAGCTCTCAGCTTTCTCTGGGCATGAGTACTAGATCAGTGGGCACGAGATGGAGAAGGAGAATCCGTGCTGACCAGCCTTCCTGGCAAGTTTCAAACCAATGAGAAAGCTTTTCTTAGACAAGGGGGAACATCACCTAGGGAACTGTAGCTGAGGTGGTATTCTGCCCTGCTCCAAGACAGACAGAGAGTTGGGGGCAGACCAAACCATGTAACCATGAAACACTCAATGGTACAGTATATTCTAGATTATATGGTAGAGGTTTTCACATTGTATGTGTATGTGCATGTGTGTGTATGTGTGCGTGTAGGTGTTGTATAAAAAACTCGATTAAAAGAAATAAAACACAGAACAGGAAGAATCATCCAAAACCTCTAGCCTCCTCTCTTACCTCAATCACTTGCACTCTTCCGTGATGCAGCCTGTCTGGCCGTGGGTCGCTGGGTTCCTTATGGATGAGGGACATGTGTTGACCCTGTTTAACGAGAAGCAGGAATGCATTAGTGCCTTAGATGGGATGCTTTGAGAGTCCTAGTGATATGAGAAGAGATTCCTCTGTGTGTCTACAGCCCATGAAACAACTGGCCCTTGACAACTCAGCTCTGATGGCTTAGTGACATGGAAACGGGTAAGCAGTAGCTAGCATGGTACATTTCACAAATATGAAAATTACCTTGACCAAAAGCGATTTTAAAATACGGAGGAAAAAATAAGATCTGGGGAGCTAGCTGAGCAGTGGTCAGGAGAGCCAGCTGCTCTTCCACAGGTCCTAAGTTCAATTCCTAGCATCCCCAGGGAGGCCGGTCTCAGGGAAATCTCTCCTGTGCATGGACAGACATGCAGATTAAACATGCATGCATATTAAATGAATAAATAAATAATGTTTCAAAGATGGGAAAAGCATTTATTTTAGTCATTCTTTATAGTAAGTGTAGGAAGTGCATTTTATAGCTGCCAATAGGACCTTGCTTTGGTGGTAGATTGCTGGAGAGGATGGGGATGGAGGAAGGATTAATAGAGCCTAGCGTTGCAGCTGGTGTGCTCAGCACCCTGAAGAAGAGAAAGTTTATGGATGAAGACATGGGCCCAGGACTCCAGGGCCTCCACTCTCAGCCTTGGCCCCACCCCATCAAGTGGCTGTGGGGAGGGAGCTTCACAAAACAGCATGGGCTCATCCCAGCATGGCAGCCCCACCCTAAGTCACACACTGCAGCCCAGCTGTTCTGGGTCGGTTCCAAACGCTCAGGCAGTCTATTCATGAGGGCAGAACATGATCGAGGCTCACAACCACTTCAAACCTTAATCTAAGGAACAAGACTCTTAATTACAGTGGTTTAAAATAAAGCAACAAAGAAAAAATGTCGTGAGCCTAAATGGTTTCTACATCTGAAGGTAAAATTAACGATCACTACCTCTCAGCACATTCTAAGAGTATGTGCAGTTTAGTCCTCTGCAGTAAAAATTACATACAGCAGCTCTCCCCACCAACTGAGCAATTGCCCAAGGCCAAGGGGAAGAAGGTGGCCTCGGCCCCCACCGTCTTCAAGAAACAGGAGGCCAAAAAGGTGGTCAATTCTTTGTTTGAAAAAAGGCCCAAGAAGTTCGGCATTGGGCAGGACATACAGTGCAAAAGAAATCTAACATGCTTCGTCAAATGGCCCCGATACATCAGGCTGTAGCAGCAAAGAGCCATCCTCTATAAGCGGCTCAAAGTAGCTCCTGCCATTAACAGTTCACCCAGGCGCTGGACAGGCAGACTCAGCTGCTTAAGCTTGCCCACAAGTACAGGCCAGAGACAAAGCAAGAGAAGAAGCAAAAGCTACTGGCCCATGCTGAGAAGAAAGCTACTGGCAAAGGAGACATCCCAACTAACAGACAGTACAGTCACCACCTTGGAGAACAAGGAGGCTCAGCTGGTGGTGATTGCCCATGATGTAGATCCCATTGAGCTGGTGGTTTTCCTGCCTGCCCTGTGTCGAAAGATCGGGGTGCCCTACTGCATCATCAAGGGAAAGGCCAGGCTGGGGCTCCTGGTCCACAGGAAGACATGTACCACTGTTGCCTTCACACAGGTTAACTCGGAAGACAAGGGTGCTCTGGCTAAGCTGGTGGAAGCTATTAGGACTAATTATAATGACCAATATGACGGGATCCGTTGCCACTGGGGAGGCAACGTCCTGGGTCCTAAGTTTGTGGCTTGCATTGCCAAGCTGAAAAAGGCAAAAGCTAAAAAACTTGCCACTAAACTGGGTTAAATGTACACTAAGTTTTCTATACATAAATATAATCACAAAAAATTGTATGTATTAAAAAAATTACATACAGCAGTAGCTTCAGCTCTGAGATTGCTATAAAATACAGAACGGAAACCCTGCCCAGCTGGGACAGGACTCTTATCACATGACAGTTTTTCTTAATGCAAGTCTGAAATCTTTGTTGCTTAATTTCCATTATGCTCTGCTAAGTTTCGCTGAGTTTTTTACAATTCAATACTTTTGTTTACTAGTCAAAGCAAAATATAGCGCAGCAGTGTTTGAAGACAAAGATCTACAAACATCTACCCAGCACTCGGGGGGGGGGGGGGGGGGAGGCCTCTGCCATGAGTGTTTGCATAGCCAGTGTGAGCCCCTGGGTTCCACCCCTAGCAGTCCCGCTTCCAATTAAATCAGAAACATAGTCGGCTTCAGGCTCTGGCTCCCTGACCCATTTTCCAGGGATTTTGTCCTGTATTGCAGGGGTTCCACAAAAAATGGGCGCAAATCATTTTTGCAACTAAACTGAAAGATAAAACCATAAGACGTGAGGCAGTTTCATGTGAAATATAGCTAAATACATTGGAACCCTTTGGGCAGATGTGCCACGTGCTCTAAACATTCTGTGCTAGTGTCTTCAAAACATCAGATACAAATCAATCTAACGTTCTGCACAGCCGACTTGTGGGCACTGCATCCTGTTGCTCAGGCCACGCCTTAATACCTACAGTGAGCTGCACATCTGGCTGCTTTCCCAGAAGAACCATGTCTCCAGGTAAGCCAAAGGACTTGGCGTGGTAGGTGAGGTAGCCGCCGTATGATGATACCTGAAATTGAATGAACAGTATCAACTACACTTGATAAGACTAGGCTGGCACTAACCAGGATGCCTGGCAAGGCTGGGTACTCTCTAGAAGGTGGGACGAAGAACATGCCACCACCTCCTGCTTTATGCCATTTTTACATTCCTGAAAACCATGAATACAAACATGTTTATAATTAAGACTGTAGGGGCTACCTGCTCTTTCAGAGGACCCAGGTTCAATTCCAGCGCCTACATGGCAGCTCACAACTATCTGTAACTTAGTTCCTAGGATTCTGACACCCTCATACAGACATACATACAGGCAAAACACTAATGCACATAAAATAAAAATAAAAAATAAAGTCTTTAAAAATTAAGAATGTACTTTTATTTAACAGAAAAAATACCAATCATACCAGAACAGGTAAGATTTTGGTTTTCTCCTTCCCATGATGACTGTTATTTCACTGAGAGAAATAGGTATATCCATTGCAAAATAAGTTTCTAAAATAAATTTTCCATAAAAAAAATCGCTTGAAAGCAGATGGTGACTATTGCCTATGTTATTATAAATTTCCTGGAGAGAGAAGCTATGGCTACCTGCTACCTCAGAGATACAGAATGGTGGCAGTTTCCTGTCAACTCCTTCACCTCTGCCCACTCTCTCCCACTGCTGCAGTCAGCTGGGGCTGGGGAGTGATCTGAGCAACTGGGAGCGAAATGCTGTTCCCAGTGAGAGCAGAGGAGAGTCTCTGGGATCCTGGTCCACTGGAGCTTTTCCTTGGACCCGCAAGCTGTCAAAACATCCCAATGCTGTAGTCATAGGCTCTAGACCCATTTCCAAGGAACACCTAAGCTTATCTCCTTGATTTTAAGCATAGTTTTTTTGGTTTGGGGGTTTTTTGTTTTGTTTTGTTTTTTGACAGGCTGGGGTGGCTTTTAAAATATGTGCATGAATTCTGATAATCCTCTCTCGAAGCTGTAGTGGCTTGAACTAGGAATGTCCTCTATTGCTGTACTGACTGGGGGGTTGTGGAACTTGCAGGAGGTGTAGCCTCAGGGGGGAGTTCGTGCCTGTGCCAACTTCCAGCTCACTCTCTTGCTTTCTCTGTGTGGTAGGAGATGCTCTCCCTCAGCACTCCCCCAGCTTCCAGTTCTGACCACGGCTGCCTTGTCTCCCCCACCGGTGTGGCCTCTTGCTTTGGTCCTGCTGTTTTATCACAGTAACAGGAAGGCAGCTCATGGGGAAGTGAAGCTTTATTTCTTTCTCCCTGAGCATGGGCTCGGGACTCATTTCTAAGAAGTTGATGAGGAGAACAAAACAGAAGGGAGATTCCATCGCCTCCAAGCTTGGGTTGTTCGATTATGGCTTCTGTCTTAATTCCATCTCATTCACCTTCCTCAGCTACTTTGCAGAAGCTGCCACCACATCACAAAGGCGCCTCCATAGTCTAGGAAGGCCTCCTGTGAGGAAGATCTGACGTTTCCAGCCAGAGATAGCTGGAAGTACAGAGATAGCAGAAGTACAGAGATAGCAGTACAGAGATAGCAGAAGTACAGAAGCCTGTTAGCTAGCACGGCAGGGGTCCTAGCAAGTGGTCCTTCTAGCTCCAGGATGACTAGCCCTGGGTAAGCCCTGGTCCACAACCCCAGAGGCAGCTCTGGGCCATTGACTCCTGGATTCCTGATCTACAGAAACTGCACAGCATAGTAACTTGTCCCCGTAAGCTGCTGCACAGTAACAGATGACCAATGAGGGCCATACAAGAGAAGTAATAAAAATATCAGAGCTCAGAGTTCTCCCAGAATTAGAGATCTGGAACTCACACTGAGTTAACTCAAGAACATTGAGTTAATTCCTCATGGTTGATAATTTTATCAATTTCACCTACATAATGGAACCTCCATAGATACCCTGGCATTTAAAATCAAATATGAACAAATGACAGCCCATGAGCTGGGCCCTCTGTGACCCACCCTTGCTCACATCTCCTGCCGTGCCTAACTCAAGGCCTGTTGCTTTCACGCAGGGCCGGAATTTCTGCATCATGGCAACGCTCTGCTGTAATCAGGTATGCAGCTCACTTATCCTGCACACGTGATTATGAGGGAGTGCAGTTAAATACGCCTGATTCTGCTGTGTGAGTCAAACTGCCACAGGCCCTGTGTGTCTTCAAATAACTACTTCTCAGTTTGTAGTCTCCTGACAAGGAGTCTTTCTACTGTAAAACGGACAATTTTCAGTAGAGCGTTTGAAAGCACCTGGCCCATTTGCAACAAATATTTAAATGGTTTCCTAGAGGAGAATTCCTTGGCAGGAAGCACAAACCAAGAAAAACATCGTGGAGGACTTCCTTTCTGGGATCTAGCAGGTGTGGACCACACACGTGATGCCCTTTTTCAGCCCTCCACATGGCAGGAGGCAGGAGATCTTCCTCATTATTGCCTAACTTTATTTCTAAACGTTAATTACCTGAACTTCCAGATGCCTCCTCCCTCTGGGGAAGTGATAATTGCGCTGAGTGGCGGCTGAGGCCACAGAGGTCTCAGGAGAACATCAGATCATTGTTACCTTATCACCTAGGTAGGATGGAGGTGCCACCCAGGATGCACTGTGAACTGAGGGTGGCAGCTCCTGCAGATCTGCCACCATGCTGTTGCTGCCAGGGTTGAAGGACACAGGGACATCAACTCCATCTGCTGTCTCCAGACGCCAGCCCTTCATGTCTACAAACTAAAGCACAGTAATTGTGGCTTTTAGAGTAATTGCTACATCACTCGCACAATGATCTGCAACTCCAGTGCCCTCAGACGGAAGCCGCACTGGTGTGGAATACACATACACATATACACAAGTAATAAGTAAATAAATCTTTAGAAGATGAGGTTCACATAAAGAAGGATATAGGAGGACCTCAAGGGGCCATTCCTATCACAGATGAACTACTTCTTACAGACAGATTCATGAAAAGAGGGAGTCACTGCCATTAGCTGTGGAAGCAGCAGTGACTCTATCGGGCTCCAGTGGGAATTACCATTCAACAGTCACTCCGATGACCCTAGTAAACTAAATGGTTAACAAAACCAAACCAAGGGTCATTGATCTGGGAAAGGGACAGGAAGGAAAGAAAGGGGTAAGTAGCTGTGGGAAAGAGGTAAGAGGGGGAGGGAGGGGAAGGAATAATCAGAACTCGTTCTATGCGTGTATAAAACTGTCAATAAATTAACTTAGCTCTTAAGGTTTAGAATAACACTAAAAATGGAACATTTTTTAAAATGTGTTATGGAATACAGTAGCCAAAATAAAATATTTCCTTTGTCACCAAGGAAGCCTGCTCTATTTAGAGGGATAAAGAATGGATGAGGAGTAGCTTAGGAATAAAGCCTCCTGGTTTCATGAGGGGTGAGAAGGGAAGGCTACAAAACAGATATACAATCTAATTTCTTCCACTTACCAGTCCATCCTCCATTCAGGAAGCAGTCAAATGTATAAAACAATGTTACACAAAAACAGAACACGTGCTGCTACTGGTTCATGGACTAATAGAGTTGATAAAAGTCTTAGTTTATGAAGTTAAAAAGTGGACAGAGATGGCTAGAGTGAGGGCTCCATTGGGAAAGCCTGTGTCTCACAGGCACGGGAACCCGAGTCTGATCTCCAAGAGCCCACACTAAAAGGTGGCATGCATCTCTGGTCCCAGTGCTTGGGAAATGAAGATGGGAGGGCACCAATCAGTCTTCCCTCTGCAAGATCCAGGCCAGTGAGGGGCTATCTCAGAAACTGAGATGGAGATTATAGAGGAAGACATTTGACATTGATCTCTGGCTTCATCATACATATACACACACCCTTCTATGAACACACACACACATACTACACACACACTACACACACACACTACACACACACACACACATACACACACTACACAAAGTAGGCAAATTTAAGATGTGATAAAATATTCGAGAAAGTAAAACAGGAAGAATATAAAGAGAGAATGAAGAATATGCTGTTACCATCATAAATACATATTCTGTGGGGCTGGAGGAGTAGCATAGAGACTAAAGCGCTTACTGCAATACATGAGGATCAGAGTCTGAATCCCTAGAACCCATATAAATGCTGTGCAGGCAGGGCAGCTCACCTGTAATCCCAAGCCTCAGGAAGCAGAGATGTGATAGGTCCAGAGTAAGCTATCTGCTTAGAGTAGCAGAACCGGCAAGCTCCGGTTGCAGAGAGAGAGAGAGAGAGAGAGAGAGAGAGAGAGAGAGAGAGAGAGAGAGAGAGAGCTCACATCAATATGTATGGTGAAATACCATAAGAGAAGACACCAACATCAACATCTGTTCCACACATGCACACAGCATATCTGCACACACAGATGAACCCAGACACGTGCAAACATCTACTCTGTATGCTTGTGAGATGCTGATTATTAGGCTCCCTAGTTAGCCTCAGGATGGGAACTAGAGACCAGAAAGACCAGGAGGTATGAGGAGGGGTTGAACTTTCAGCCCATCCTTAACGTTCCCATAGGTCAATTACCAGTCAATTAGCAACTGATAATGACAATGATAGATAATGATCATACCTGTATAATGGGAACTCTATGAAGACAATAAATGATTCTTTAGAAAGCTCATCAAGGGTGGAAAGGCTCAAGGACATGGCATGTCACTTCACAGTGACAGAATCAGTGTGCTTGTGGACCTTCCAACCCTCACCCTGCAGGTCTGTCTATCCAGATGTCTGTCTGGATACTTTGTCAAATTCTATCACTGAATGACTATTTGCTGGGCATCTTTCATGTACCAAATCCTGTCCTAAGCCCTGGTGTGTGTTAAGGAGCTCACCTTCTACCGATGAAGAAAGGAAAGAATAATTTTTAAAGTTAAAGGCATAAAGAGCTAAATGTTATGGAGACATCAAGGGCAGCAATACAGAGTGACCAGGATGAGCTGCTTTGCAAGGAGAGAAGGCAGCCTGAGCACATGACACTGGATCAAAGACCTGAATAACCCGAGGAACAATCATGATATCTGTGCAGTGAGGTGTAACGAGAAGCATCACCTGTCATTTAAAAAGCCGATGGATGGCCAATGAGCAGAGGCAGGAAATAGGAAGTGGAACACTGGCTGGAAGAGAGAGGATTCTGGGAAACAGTGAGAGGTATGAAGATTTGCAAGGGGAAGACAGAGGCAGTCAGAAGCATGGGAGCTCAGCAGAGGTAACTGGCCACATAGATGAACTCAGGATAGAATAAAAGGAGAGGTTCATCCAGGAGTTCTGAGAGATGGATGTAAGCCAGCAGGTAGCTGACCTCAGGATAAAATAAAGAGATTTGCCTGGACTTGGACGCATGAAGCTGAGGACAGGTAATTAAGCATGTGGAAGACACAGGATAGTTTGAATGGATTAAATAAGTTGTGAGCTAGTAAGGGAATGAGCCAAAGCTCATGGCCTAGGCATTTGTTAATAAATAATTAGTCTCAGAGTTGTCATTGCAGGAGCAGGGGTGGGAAAGATGGAACAGTTTTACTATTTATAGTGAGGGCAATAGTGGCTATGTGAATCAAATACACAAAACATGCCACAGCTCCTGCTGATACTGGCCAAGAACCCAAAGACTGATCTCTCACATACCTTAGCTCGTTGCTTATGTGAACTCTGACAGTCAGTATTCACTCCGAAACAGAAGCACTTGGTACAACCCTTTGGGTTTGTTGGGTCCAGGTAGAATGATCCTTCTCGACACAGTTGACATTGGGGGCCCTCCACATTTTCCTGTTGAAGAATGAGTCCTGTAAGACACTCTTCAGCTCTGAGAAGCACAGAGGCAGTTCTACAAAGACTGACAGCTGGAGGAGAGCAACTCGTCCAGCTTCTACCACGTTGGTGGCCCACTAGGCTGTGAACCCACCTATAAGCCAGTGGGCCCTACAGCAGGGTGAATAACCCCAGTCTTTATCCAAGAACAAATCACAAGGAAGCTATGGGTCTCTTGGTGCTGTAGAAAACAGTCCATATCAACAGATTATCATAGGGAGAGGGGGAGGGGTCTGTGGCCTTTCCAAAGGATGAGGAGGAACTTTCCTTCAATTATGCCTATGAAAGGAGACAATAAGTACGAAATGCTAGCACATTACAGAACATATCAGAGGTCAGAACTCCTGGGTACATGACCTGTCTCACCTTGCACATGCAAGCCCCAGTCTCTGGGTCACATACGCTGGGCTCAGTCCCATCTCTGTTACAGCTGCAGGGGACACACTCAGGGAACTGGTAGAAGCCAGGAGCACACTTGTCACACTGCTGCCCTGTGACTCTAGGCTTGCACCTGTACAGGGATAAAGGAACCAATCCTGTCATCACTCTGCATGGTTCTAAAAGCCGCCTGCATTGTGATAGAGCAGACAATGCAGGGAACCAATTACACAGTGGCTGAGGTGGCTGCTGACAGCCACAGAAGGGAGAGCTTATGTGTGGGGTGCTGACATCCACATGTCACTATGTGGGGGAGAGGAGCAGCGCTGTTGTTATGAAATAGACCTTATCTCAAGGTCCAGAATGTTTCTTTCAGCAAATAGGCAGCAGCGCTCTGACTCAAGGCTACATTAACTTAATGCTGATGCCTAACAACTTGTACAGTGGATGCCTTCAGTCTCAAGTTAGATAGGTTTCGTATTTCTGAACAAGAAACCAATGAGATTGTAGCCAAACATCATATAACAAAATATGCACCTATGTGGGTACTTGCAGCTCCTAGAAACCACAACCAGGTATTTTGGATTGAATTCTGTCCTCTTGATACTCACCATGGCTTCTTTTCCAGTTGCTACAATAAGACACCTCCACAAAAAGCAACTTAATGGAGGAAGGGTTTACAGTGAGAAGACATGGTATCAAATCATGAAAGATGCCAGAAACCTCAAGATAAGTGAGGTTGGGCTATAAAAGCTTCAAGGCCTTTCTCCATCTGCCCACTTCTTCCAGTGAAGCCCAGTCTTCTATAGATTCCACAGCCTTCCCAAACAAATGTGCAAACACATGAGCCTAAAGGGTGCATTTCACATTCAAAGCTCAACTGTATTAGATTCTGCAGGTCCATTCATGTTCCACTCACAACAAGAGCCTATGGCAGGACCTAGAAGAAGGTGCGTTGATGAAAGTGCCATCATTAGAGTCTCCATTTTCTCCATTTGTTATGGGGGAAAAGGCAGTGGGTAGGTTAAGGCCAGTACAGCTATAGGAGGGGCTGGCTCAGGCAAGACAGAAGGGAAACCAAAGTAGAGCTCTCTCTCTCTCTCTCTCTCTCTCTCTCTCTCTCTCTCTCTCTCTCTCTCTCTCTCTCTCTCTCTCTCTCTCTCTCTTTCTCTCTCTGCCTGTTGACTTCAGAACCCTAGTGAGCTGATGACACAAAGGGGATGATGGGCAGCCACATCTGTCACACTGGAACAAGTTCTGTGTTCATCCGCATGCACAAGGCAGCTGAGAGTACAAGACTGGAGGGGAGACACAAAACAGGGAGCAGCGGCCTTGGACCTGGTCCCTGCCCACCCAAGATGGGGATGACAAGTTAAGCAGACCTTGCAGAACATAGAATCTGTATTCCAGAATAGTGCAATGTTTGCACCACTGAGCTTCTGAATCCTGTATAACATCAAGTAACCAAGGAGTCTGGGGTGGTGTCATGACAACCGGGAAGAACAAAGACACTCCAGAGTCTGGCTGAGTATCTTCTAAGCCAACCTTGAGACAGCCTGGCCTTGAACATTTCTCCAAGGAGCCTCTTTGCAACCCACATTGTGGCCCACAGTGCAGAGGGAAGAGGACTGCATTCATTGCTATCAGCTGGAGAACAGCAGGGCAGCCCTAGGGATTTGGGCCATGAACTCATCCCTGAGGCATCTCATAGGCAGCCGGGTGCAGACGCACCAGGAGAATGCTGTCTTTTTGTTATTAAGTGCTACAGTTCAGTTCCCTTCATATGATGGTCACATTGAACTCCAGTGTCCATCTACAGTCCAAAGTCTAGCATGTCATTCATTCACCCATCTGAGAATTAATGATGGTGGTGGGAGACAAAGCTGAACAAGCTAGTCTTTACCACTGCACAGATTTGCTGAAGACCCAGAGATGTAAGAAATTATGTAATACTGTAAGAAATAGGATGAGAAAATATTAAGCTTACTTGTGTTTAAAACTGGTGGGGGCATCTCTGCAACTTGTGTCTCATTCTTTCTGTGAGTTTTAAGTTTGCAGCACAACATCCTTGAAGGCATGTATAATTGGAAGGCAGAAGAAGAGGAATCGAGCCTTTCATGACTGGAAAAGTGTGCAAAGCTTATGGAGAAGGTAGAAATGCAGAAGAGACGGGGAAGGATGTTACAGTAAGTGTGGGCCAGACTGCTCTAAGACTGGCCTTCATGATTAGAGATGATGGGAAACTGAGGAAGATTTTGATGAAGGGGTGGTATGATGGAATTGATGCTGTGTGGAGAATCACATCACCAAAGCATTCCATACACAGCGTGGCACTTACCATAAGCTGTCATGATGAATTAGTATAGGTTTTCCCATTAGAAAATAAATGTGATTGAGACACTGCCCAAGACGAAACCTTACATAAAGCCCGAGGAATAAAACAGAGACATATACGCATACAGTAAAATCCAGTACAAGCATTCATCAAAAACCACATTGTAGGTTCATTTGCAAAGGAGATGATGGTGGCGTGCCATAGAGACAGCATCATGCTCATGGCCAACTGCACTGCCATTTACAACTGCTCAAAAGCCAGAATCAAGCTATGTGCCCATCAGTGGATGAGGGGATAAAAAAAAGCATGGCATATGCCAGACTTAATATGGTGTTTATACTATATGCCCTGACAACCATTATACAGCATATGCATGAGTTGAAACATCATATTGTATGCATAAATATATACAATGCTAGGTATGATCAACAATTTAAAGATTCTGAAGACAAAGGAACCAGAAACCTGAATTTATCAGCACTGCCTCCAGTTTCATGAACAGCATTATGTACTAGTGACAGAATTCAGAAGGAAACAGATGTTAAAATCCAAGAAAAACTGTGAATTAGCATATTTCTATTAAATTAGGGATCCAGAGTCTCCCCAGAAAAATGTGTAAGGTCAGGATGACTCTAAGTCAATTTAAAAGATGATCAGCAGACTTCAGAGAAAATGGTTGCCTTTTCTTCTCTGTTGTCATGGTACCAACCAGACTCCTTGGCTAGCTGCTTGCTTACTTGAATGAGTGAAAAAAAAAAAAAAAACAGGTCAGAAGGAGGGGAGCAGTCAGGAGAGCGCCAGTGCCCCAACATGACTTAATGAGGGTAGTAGTCAGCAGAAAGGACAGACCCACTAGGGGAGAGTCTGTCCCTTGTCAGAAGGTGACATGTGACTGGATATGTCTTGGTATGTTAAACACAAGAAAGAGGCTGTCATTGTTAAGCAGATTATGTTTAAGTCTAAGAGGTGAGAAGGCTTAAAAGGCACAACAATGATGGGGGGGGGTCACACTGACTTAGGATTTGGGAGTTAAAGATCAGCTAAGAGGGTGCTTTCATTAGAAGACCATTAAAATTACTATTTCATCAGGGGCTGTAGAGCTGGCTCAGTGGTTCTGAACATTTCCTGTTCAGTCATAATCACTAGAGCTCTGTTCTCAGCACCCATGTCAGGTGGTTCACAAATACCCGTACCTCTAGTTCCAGGGGATTCAACACTCTCCTAGCCTCTGAGCATACCTGCACACACATATGTACATACACTCATGCTGACACATACACACATATATGCATATATATGCAAACAAATCAAATTGAAAATTCTTAAAATTATTTTTCATTATATATGTGAGACTACAGGAACCCGAGGAATTTGAGAGACATGGTCCTAAGAAAGCCAGTCAGAGAATTGAGATGGGTTAATTTGTGTGAAGATGGAATGACAGTCAGTGTGGATCTGGAGGGGCGTGTGGACCTGAGAAATGTTCTGGAGCAGAGGTAAGGAAGAGCACGAAAAGGGATGGGTCTCAGGGAAACAGAGCACAGAGAGAGAGAGCAGACACCCATGGCCCCAACACGTTTCAACAACTTATAGTCACTGGGTGCTGAGTGCATGCCAGCATGTCAGGCATTGCCTTAAGAGTGTTTATACGTGATATATAATTGTGTGTGTATGTATATATGCATATATAAACATATACAATTATATACAATATTTACAAGTATATGTATATGTGGGACTGTGATAGGCAACCTATTTTGGTTGAATGGGGCTTGCTCCAGTGACCCAGTAGAGAACTCTACAAGGGATGGAAAAGTGCGCCACATTCCCAGAGACAGGTGCCTAACACCACAGAGCCCCCAACTCCATAATTCTGTGACTATCAGTCACACAGACAATGTCCTAAGCTTCTGGCATTCTGGCTAGACTCCACCCCCACAGTTACCTGACTATAGCCAGGTATGCTCCTTGCTACAGTTACCTGATAGCCCAGCCCACTATAGAAGGAGCTGCTTGGCCCCTCCTCGCTCTGCTCTCTTTAAGCTTTCACCTTTCTTACTCTCATCTCTAGCCCTCCTTCTCTCTTTCCCTTCCCTCCACCACCCTCCATGTGGCCATGGCCAGTCTCCCTCTTTCTACCTTCTCTCTTTCCCTGTGCTTTTCTACAATAAAGCTCTAAAACCATAGACTGTCTCTAATCATCAAGGCCCGTTGTGCTTGACTGATGGGATAGGCTTTTTCCTAACGAGCCACGTCTAACCTCCCACCAGAAGGCCTTTCTGCACTCCAGTCACAAACCAGACCAAGGACTCTGGCCAGTGTGGGAACCACCCAGCACCCTATCCTCCTACCCTCTCCTCCCTTTGGACCCGGGGCTCAGTGTTGCCCTGGGGGCCCCCATTCTGTTCTCAGCTCCTCTGTGTATCCAGTGTAGTATGCTGGAGGCTGGGAACCTGGTGCCTAGGACTGCCCCTTGTCTACCCCCCACCCCACCCCTGAAGAGCTCAGATTCTGTGACTTCCCACAGCCAGATACCCACTCTGGGCACATGGAGAGCATGGGGCAGTCCTTCCACGTCAGCCCGCCCAGAGCACTGGAACTCTGGCGGGACACGGGTTCTCTCCCACTCCCCTTTTTCCCCCACACCCACGGCCCCACATGTATATATACATATATATTTATACATACACTCATATACATAGATGCTCTGTGGGTTAGAGGGTCCCTTTTTTATGGACGAATGAAGGCCAGAGAGGAGGAGAAGTTTGCTCAAGGTCACCTACACAGTAAGTGGCAGAGGCAGGACACAACCTGCTGTAAACTCAGCCTGCACTATTCCTCACTAAGGGCTGGGGATGGGAAAACAGCCTGAGACAGATCATTCCAGGGATGAGAGAAAGATGCCACAGGTCGTGAAGGACCCTGCCTTCCCTGGTGACAATATTGCCTGGTGCCCCCTATTACTCGATTAGCCATCGAGGCCTTCCCAAGTTGCTAGCCCTGTGTGGAAGCCCTTTTGTCCAAGTCTTTTCTGGGATTTTTTTTTCTTGTTTGGGCTTTAGATATTGCTAAACATAGTCTTCCTTGCTGCCAGGTTTTACACAGAAATTATTCGCAAGAGTGGGGAGACAACTCAGTGGGTAAAGCGCCTGTCACATAAGCATGAACTTGCTCCTAAGTTCAGAAATTTCTAGTCAGTTAAATTATCCTGGCTGAGAGTGGGTTGTTAAAATTTCTCAGGGTATTTTCCTAAAATACTGTGGCACACCCATCTATCATCTCTGCTGCTTTAACTGCTTTTAAGTTTTTCAAATTCCTCTTCCCCCACTGTGTCAGCAGTACTGGGAAACCCCAAGGTTCTCCTGACCAACAGTTAGGGGTTAAGTGAGTGTTCAGGCTTTTCTCCATTTGAACAGGATCTCAGTTCCTAAGCTTCCTATGATCAAGCCCAGACATCCGAAGAGGCCCATGCCTGATTATTGACTCAAGCAGGACTCACGGTTGTGGTTTCAAAGCGTTAGGATAGTTCATGACTCGTTTTTCTCTCAACTTCCTTACAAGATCTCCCCACCCAAAGGAGCTGGCAGGCGCCAGACAGCTGCTAAAGGTGTGGTGAAGGGCTCTTTCTTGGAGAGTGAACCATTGGTGTAATGGAGAGCTAAACTGTGTTCACCAAAGGTACATGCAGGTGTTCTGACTCTAACTCCCAGTTCCAGCCATGGACTGTAATCTGAAAATAATTCTTTGTAGTAAGATGGAGAGATCCTAGAGTTTGCTGGATATTGAGCTGGCCTGCTTGCTGTCCTTATAGCAAACAAAGAAGGGATAAACACAGGGAGGTGAGCGCCTTGTGGAGAGAGACATAAGAGGAAAATGGCATGCAGTGATGGGACAGAGATCGCTGATGTGCCCACCAGCCAAGGAATGCTCGCAGCCCCAGGAGTGAAGGGAGGACATGAACCAGGTTTTTCCTCAGGGCTTCCCCTTGGACTCAGATTTCTGCCAATTTAACTGAGAGAGAGTAAATCACCATTGTCTCCTGTCAGAGCAGCCTCAGGATGGTGACATATCTGCCCTCAAGCTGGGGTCGCCGAGGCTTGTCCCATCCCAGACCCCAATCCATATACAACGTATGAGGGTGAGAGGGCTGGACTGTATGTTTTCTGTTTAAATTAGTAGTTAACATATAAAGTCACAGAGGGTTTCTTATGGCCATTTCCATACATAATTATACTTCAAAAGATTCCCTCCCCAGGCCAGTCTTAGCCCCCTCATCAATCCCTGCCCACTCCTGCCCTCCCTCTGCAGGTATCACCTTCTGCTGCCATTCCTGTGTTCTGCTGTTCTGCCTACTCCTCTCTCTGAATGCCTTGCTTCCCATCTTATGCCACCCCAGTTCCATGACCCACACCCTGTTCTCTCTCATATAAACATCACAAGCTAGGATCGACATATGAAAGGGAACATGCAGTTTGTCTGTCTGAGCCTGGGTCACCTCATGTAATATTGTATTTTCCAGCTCTGTCCATTTACCTGCAAATGTTATGATCTCATTTTTCTTTATGGCTGAATAAAATTCTAGTGTATATGTAGCAGCTTTTCAGTACATCCGTCTATGCAGACACCCAGGCTGACACTGTTTCCTTGCGGCTTGTGTGCCTTCTGCATAAGCCTGGCTATACACTGGGTGCACTCATTTTCCTGCTATAAAACCCCAATTGAACTTCCCCCAGCCTTTTCTTGGGGTCTGAATCCTAGTCTTTCCCCCTGTAGCTATTTTCCAGCTCTGATGAAATTAAACTTGCCACCTGGGAACAGGTGACACCAGTCTTCACTCTAGTGGGAGCCTAGCTGGCTCAACCAAACCCTTCAGCAATATTCCAGGAGAACTTTATCCTTCTGGTGGTTGACTGTCAAACTGACAGCTCCCCAGGGTCACCCAGGAGACCTGGGCATGGGGACCATAGGCTATCTAGTTAAATGAGCCTGAATAAAAAGGGAGAAAGCAGGTCCAGCACTGGCAGTCACCGATCCCTGCATCCTGGCTAAGATGTGTGGGGTCAGCCACTTCAGGATCCATCCACCCTGCCTTCCCTGGCATAATGAACAGTGTCCCCAGACTGAGAACCCCTTCCTCTTTTTACTCACCTTTACCAGGGCATTTTAACAAATAACTAATTTAGTCACCATTTCTTGGCTATTGTACACTGGACCATAGTGGCTCCTGAAGATGGCCAACTCTGCCTGGTTCCCTACTCCCAACAAATCCTGCTTTGGAGGCCTGTAATGGTTAGTTTTTGTCCACTTGACCCAGTCTAGAATCACCTGGGAAGGGAATCAAGAGGGATTGTCTAAAGTATGCTGAGAGACCCTTTCCAGATGACTTTACATCTGGAAGCAATCAAAGCCAACCATCAAGACAGTGAGGCATGGCGTGCACACAGCACAATCCTGTTGCAACAACATGCTGGCATACATGGGCAAGGCTGCGTCTGCCTGGCTGCCCTGAGTCAGCATGGACCAACCAACCTGCCCAGCAAAATCTCTTCTTGCTGGGAAGCTCCATCTCGAAGCCAGCACAGTGCACAGGTAGGAAGAGAAGAATGACAAGGACTCCTACTTGCAGATGGCACCTGATCGTCCCATGACAGGACCTGGCACACTCATGCATCATAGCTCACCTGCACTGCCCGCTGTCCCTGTCACACTCAGAGATGGCCGCCTCAATGGTGCCCTTCCTGGAGCAGTTGCAGACGTCACAGCCAGCCACAGGGTGGAAGTTGAAGGAATTCATCTCACAGACCTCACACTGAGGCCTGACTGTGTGGGGTGGGCAGAGACACTTCCCTGTCACCTCTTCACAAAGGCGTCTGCCACAATTACAAGCTGCCAAGGCATAAAGAGACACTGGGTGAGAGAGTTGGACTGCACAAACCATGGAGACTTCCATAAGTTCCCAAGCCATCTGGGGAATTGTTTCCTTTTCCCTTGCCATTGCCCATGGTGATCTGAACCACTCATAGCAAGTGAGAGGCAGCTGAGGTAACTGCCTCCAGGTTACATACGCCATGAACCAACCAGGCTGCTACCTCCTCCCCTCCCGATCTATCCTGATTATCAGAAGGCTCTAGAAGGTATGAAGTAGTGACTGTTCAAGACATTCTGAAGCAGCCCCCACCTTCCAGAACTCTTGGGTCCAGGGTCAGCACATTGTGCAGGAGTGAGATTGTTTTTGTTTATTCAGACAAAGACTGGTCCCTTTGCGGTGCTCTGTCTGCACACCTGTGTCACTCACTGCCACTTACATCATGGGTAGACCCAGGGTATCAGGTCACAGGATGATTCTTAAGTAAAAATGCAAGGGTTTCTAAGTTAGTGAGTAATACGTCCTATCTAAACTGAGGCTACATCGGGCCACACAACCTGGAAGTGCTTCTGCTAGGAATGAGCTGCTCACATGCAACCCATATACACTCACATTTATGTTTATGTTTACATTTATATTCATAGCCGAGAGCCTGGCTGCTCAGAGTATAGACATATGGCATGAGATAGCCTGGGCATTTATTAGAAGGGCAGAGTTTTAGGCCCAGACTAGATCTCTTGAATCAGGACCTTACCATAAGCCCCCCCAGGGTGCATCTAAAAAACAGTGGTGTTTGAGAAGTCCTGCCTTGCACAAGCATCATGCCCTGGGGACCAGAGGAGGCTTCAGAAGCTCAGCAGTGCTCACTTACGCTTGCAGTATGGGAATCCATAGTAGCCTGTTGCACAGCGGGTGCACTGCCTCCCGATGACATTGGGCCGGCAAGGGCACTGCCCACCCTCAGGACTACAGTGATGGCCGGCAGTCCCAGCAGGGTCGCACTCACAGGGTATGGCACCATTATGGTAAAAGGCTACCAGGGACCTTGCAGAATTCTTACAGAATCCAGAGGCTGCCTGGGGACTGTGGGAACAAAACAACTCATGGTGATTATGTGGGGTGTGTCCATCCCCAGCTTCCCTTTCTTCAAGTTCCACCTGGTAGCATCTATTGGGGTGACATTGATCACTAAGCTATAGAAGAAGTGAAAAATAACCCCATTGTAAATTCAGCCAGTGACAGCCACCCTTCCCCCAACATCTGCCCCAGGAGAGGATATCACAGGAGTGGCTAGTGGAAACTTGGGTGATGGAAGAGCTGCAGGATGAGTTACAGCTTGTGGGGAGACAGTGAGGACAAGACGGGATGTTATCTCAACCTCATGACCAACTGACCAATTGGGTCCTAGTCTGTTTCACAGATAAGGCAGCTGAGGTGCCATAGCTGTTGGGTGACATTCCGAACAAGGATGAGGAGAAAGGCATGAACAAAAAGCCATTTGTACCACAGTGGCTTGGCTCTGGGGCCCTGGCTTTTGCTGTCACTGTACAAGAAGAGTTGGTCTGTCTTCAGGGCTTCTGCAGCTCCTGGCTCATTGCAGAAGCATCTAAGGCCCTGGGTTCCACAGCAGAGCTTGCATTGGGGTTAGCATGCTCTTAGCACTCAGGGATAAGAGAAGACAGGGCACAGAAGGCATAGTCCCCACTAGAGAGGTGAGTGGAAATCTGGGCTATGTCCTTGTCAGTGGAAGACACTCTGTGTGGCATCTTTAAGACATGCATCAGAAAGAGCAAAGGGCAAGAGAGTCTCCTAACTGGTCACTAATCCCCAGGTGAGTGCAGACCTCTGCTTTGTTCTGGGTTGAGTGTGGTCACCTTGTCCAGATGGTACATGGTAAGGTCTCTTATAGAGTGGCGGGCACAGAGAAAGGACATCATCTTCCTGAGAGCCCAGACTCACTGTTACTTCCCTAGCTGGTGAGAAGAGGGTAGACTCCAGGCCAGTCTCTCTCCAGACCTCACTCTGACTGGGAATGTGAGCACAGCCCGTGCATGCCAGAGCCAGAGCCCTCCAACAAAATGACACTTACTCAATATAAAAGCTGTCTCCTCCACAACTGCTGATGAACTCGGAGGACTTGTCCACTGTTGTTTTGTGAAGAATTTGGTAGTCGTAATTCTCTGCAGGTACCACTAGAACCCGGACCTAAAATGAAGCCATCGGCCTGAGTTTAGATTTACAACAGGCATGCTTGTGACCAGCCAGTCAGAGGAGAGACCCACATCCTTTCCTGTTTATTCAAATGCCAGGAAGATGGGACTTATGAAGGAAGTGTAGCCGAGAACCGGAGGAAGGCTAAAGGAGGCAGGGCTAAAGGCTAGACTGGCATCGCATCACTAAGAAACAGTGAGCACTGTTGGCTCTTGGAGCGCCTGCTTCTAGGAATAAGGAAGAGCAGTGTCAAGCAGCAGTTGATTCAAGGTACCTTGAGCATGGCCTGTTAGGGGTGACTGGGTCTCTGGTTCTTCAGGGATCATCGATTTGGTTTTTTTGTTTTTGTTTCTTTCTTTGTTTGTTTGTTTGTTTTTTCCTTCCAGACAGCATTTCTCTGTGTAGCCATGGCTGTCCTGGAACTTACTCTGTAGACCAGGCTGGCCTCAAACTCAGAAATCCACCCGCCTCTGCCTTCCAAGTGCTGGGATTAAAGGTGTGTGCTACCACGCCTGGCCACTTCATATTTTTAAAGGTAAGCAAACTGAAGCTGCAGAACCAGCAGGGAATCTCATGGCATAGCTTGCCTCTGAAACTTATTTAGTACTTGTGGTTTAAATGAGAATGATATTTGAACACATGATCACGGGTGGGTAGCACTATTCAGGAAGGATTAGGAGGTGTGGCCTTGTGGGAGGATGTATATCACCAAAAGTAGGCTTTGAGAACCCAGCTTGTGTGCACACTCCCCCACTCCATCTTCCTATTTCCTGATTATGGTTTATAATGTATTATGGTTTATAAGCTTTCAGCTCCAGCCACCATCCCAGCTGGCTCCCTCCAGGATGGGTGCTTATCCTGTGGAAACCAGAAGCCCAAATAAACCCTTCCTTCTATACATTACCCTGGTCATAGTGTATTCATCATAGCAACAGAAAAGTAATGCAGTATATCATACTGAATAACGGTGGCACGGTCCAGTGCCACACTGTACGTGTCAAGCTATGACACCCGCAAACCCTGTAGGAAGAGGTCATGCCTTTGACAACTGCTTACCAGCTTGTAGCTCTCCTGTGACACACAAACATCTGCTGAGCACCATGTGTTAGGTGGTGTTCTAGGCACACAGGTATAAAATGAATACCTTATGCTCTGGAATGATAGCATCCTCAGAGAGAGGAGGACTCATAAGCACAGCACTGGAGGACCACAGAGCAAAATCCAGTAAATTCTTGCTGGTTCTCTAGACATCCTTAAGGAACCAGTGAACAAACTCTAAGCCAAGCTCACTGGTCAATAGAATTTGACAAAAGGTAGTATTAGACGGTAGAAAAGAGCACAAGAAAACCTGTTGGCATTGCCAAAAATGGCGTTATCTGTGAGCTTTTGAATGATGATTGCAGTCGAGAAAGGAAGAGGGACGCATGGACAGCAGGAGACATGGATGGACAATGACTTAGCAGCAGCTAGGAAGGGCCATGGATTTGAGAGCAAAGTACGTAAACAGGAATGAGGCAGATGGACCAGGGAGAGGCAGAAAGCAAACCAGAACAAGGCACCCGGACCACAGTGAAACAGGTTCAATACAATGAGCAGCATGAGGGACCCCAGAAGCAGGTCAGGCAGAGTAAGGGGAACTCCTGGTAGTCAGATACCACCTGGAGTTCAGGCAAGATCCAGGGTGAATTCAGAGGCATGGCTGCTGCTCCCACAAATCAGAGAACAGCCTTAAGGGGCATGGATGCTGTCCATGGATAAATGACACAGGAGTCTCAGAGTGTAACCTGGGGTACAGCTCATATAGACACTGAGTTAAGGAAAATCACGAATGGGGCACAGGAGAGAGTGACAGAAAGCAGTGAGAGGACAGTAAAAGCTACCAGTAGGGGCAAGGAGTAAGCAGAGGCGGGGGATTACACTAGTGTCCCTATCCTCCTGGCTTTGATTGTCATATGGTTTAGTCTTTATGGGTTTGTAAAGCACAAAAACTTCCCTGCAAACCAACTTTTCCATAAATAGGGTTCATTCCTTAAAGAACGTATTGTCGGGAGCCTAACCCACAATGGCTGACCAAGGAGCAACTGAAGGCCAAACAGAACTCACCAACGTTAAGGACTTTCCATCTGGAACCTTCACTGTCACAGCTACCTCTGCTTCAGAGATGTCCAACTCTACCTGGCCACCAGAGATCACCTGGTCCCGGCAGCCAAGTAAGTGGGGACAGAAGGAGGCAAGGAAGGAACCTGGGGAGGGAGAGGCGCTGTCACACAGCTGCATGGATGGTATGGCTCATGTCCTGGATGGAGCCTGCTCATGGTTGCTCACCTGACCACTGTCTTCCTCCATTCACAATCACCTCAGTGGGAAACCCCGGGTGCTCTGCTTGATAAAAATGGATGACAAAGACATGTCGGCCCAGGTGTGGTATGAGTCCTCTCAGGGTCACTTGACTCTAGGAAGGGAAAAGAGGGGAGAAGAAAACCCCCCCAAACTGAAAAGCATTGAATAATTAGGACATGAGATGTTGCTATAGTTGGTTCCACCAGAGCTCACTGTTGGCCCCAGGCTGCATTCAGTACCTCAGCACCATCAGCCACATTATCACCACCATCAAATGTGACATGCATCATACCCTCCAAAAGGTCCCCACGGCCACAGCACTGTCACCTGTCCCTCTGTCCATCTCTCTCAGTCTCTCTCTCTGTCTCTCTTTCTGTATCTCTCTCTGTCTCTGTCTCTCTCTTTCTTTCACAGGAGTAGTCTTTCACTCCCACTGTCCAATAAATTTCTTGCATGAGATTTGTTGCATGGTATGATCTTTTCAGCATATTTTTGCCCTGACCCACCAAAGCACTGTGCTACATAAACTCCAACATTGATGTCTGTGATTTGATAGGATATCCTGACGCCTGCACGCTCTCCACTTGGGGATCTGAGTGAGAGGTCCAAAAATCTACTTAAGTAATGACATTTTTTCTGTTTCCCAGGAAAATGAACAAGGTTCCTTAAGGGAGCCACAAACAATGGGCCATTAATCAATAAGTCCTGACATTGGACCAAAAAGGAGGGTAAGCCATTGCTTGCCTCCTCCTAGGAACTGCCTGCTAAAGTCCCTCAGCTTCTTGGAACCCTCCCTAGGTGGAGTTCCTGCTTGTTCCTCCACGTCCTTTAACTGTTCCTCTCCTTGTTCTATGCCATAAGTGTCTCTCTGGCTCCTTGAGCCAGCTTCTACACCCTTGGGGCTTCCACCGTGTGGACAATACTCTCTCAGCTCTGGTCTTCTACACACTGGTTCTTGTCTACTAAAGACACTTGCTGGCTCCCTCTTCTCTCTTTCCCCTGCACACTCCTGACTATCTCTGTCTCCAGTCGGTAGTTATAGTTTCAGCTTTCAGCCCTCTTGGAGCTAATTAGAATGCACCCACACTCCATTCTCTCTCTCTCTCTCTCTCTCTCTCTCTCTCTCTCTCTCTCTCTCTCTCTCTCCCTCTCTCTTTCTCCCTCCCTCCCTCCCTGTCTTCTTCCCTCCCTCCATCTCTCCCTCCCTCCCTCCAAGGATTCAAATATATATATAATTTTTTTTTTTTACAATAGCTTGGCCCTCAGTACAGCTCAATGGTAAAAATTGGGACACTTGATTTCCAAGTTCTCTCAGATTGTAACAACTTTTGCCACCACAGAAACAAATGATCTCAAAGTCTCTTATCTCTAAGGTTCTACTTTCCACTCTTAAAAACCATTTCTTTTTATAGTTTCTGTGGTCTGCTTTCATAAAAATCTCATGGGCTTATTCTATAAACTCTGTCATGATGTGTAAATTCATTGGGTATGGTTTAAAATCTATAGTCTGTAACAAAAGTTGACTTTATACTTTTAACAAAAGATTTATAAATAATAATCTATATAAAAGTCTTATACTTAACAATCTATATATAGGTACAACTCTAGTTTAGTGTGTGTGTGTGTGTGTGTGTGTGTGTGTGAGAGAGAGAGAGAGAGAGAGAGAGAGAGAGAGAGAGAGAGAGAGAGAGAGAGAGAGAGAGAGAGAGAATTAGTTAATTCTAACTATATGAGTTGATTTCTATATGGCAATGAAATTTAAAGGATATAAAGATCTGTTTCAGGTTAAGGAAAGCTGACTTAGAGATTTACACCCTAACACTTATGTCTTTGCTAACTGTTTCAACACTAAGATGCTAGAAAATTAAGATAAGTAACAATATATGCTTGATAAAAAAAAAGGTATACTGTGGAGAAATCTTGGGGTCGCTTCTAGAAACTTGGCAGGAGTTTGACATTGGGCCAGGGCACTGAATGAAGTAAGCTCAGGCAGGAATTTGACTTTGGACTAGGACAGGGAAGTAAGCTCAGATTTCTTGGTCATCCTGATAAGCCCCTAGAAACAGTGACTTCGAAAAGTGAACTTTGTTTATTGCCTTGTTTATTCCTTGACTCTGTGTTTATTGTCTTGTTTGTTCCTTAACCTGGGACTGACCTTATTATTTGCATGTACATAAAATGGTATAAAAGCAGACTGGGAGAAAATCAACCTGCCTCAGCCTCAGAACAGGTTTCATGGACACTTTTTACCATTCCTTCATTTAAAGAACTCACGTCACAGTGCCTGCTCTCCGTGATCAACCTCCTGGCTACCATAGTAACTGACCAGCTAGAAAAAAGGCATAAACTTTATGTAAGGTCTGAGGATGTGAAAGCTTAAGTCCTGGGGATCTAGGAAAAAACCCAGAGTCTATACCCTTGGTGTGGGTGGGAAGTTCAGGCCACACAAGCTCCAGCCCCGGGGAAGGGAGCCTCATTCTGGGCTGCACCCTTCTCCCACTCTGCCCTCCCCCAGAGCAATAGAATCCAGAGCTACTCTGTCTCCTGAGTGACTATGCCCTTTTCTTTTAACCCAAAAACTGCAGAAACCATAGCATTGAACAGCTGGGAAAGTGTATCATCTTTCAGACAATTTGTCACACTTATTTGTGTACTGGAGTGGGGGCCATGAGTACCATGGAATGCATGTGGAGGTCAGAGGACAACTTTGGGGGATCTGTTTCCTCCTTTTTGCACACCCCAGGACCATCATTATCAGCCATCAGAATGTTCAGCAAGTGGGTTTCTTTCCATTTTGGGGTTTTTTGTAACCTTGGTCTTGAAGGTTTAAAAAAAATTCTATCCATCTTTTGATGGAGAACTGCAAATTGGAAAACCAAGTTTTTAACATGATGATAAAGCCAGGGCTTCATTTCAGTTTTCCTCAGTTTTCCTCAGCTCCGAGATCTCCTATGGGAATGTCTGGTCCCAAGAAATCCCTTTTCCCAAAGTCTGGCATTTAGACAAAAGCCAATGTTCTCTGGGGGCTATGAAAATTTTCAGAGTGGCCATGTGGAAGAAGACAGGGAGGGTGGGAGTAATCACAGCCAGAACTACCCAGGCTCCCACTCTGCCCAGTGATCCACAGCCAAGAGTGCAAGTTCCCAAACTGGGATTGGGGGGAGGGGAGACAGTGGGTAAAAAACACAGATGACTAGTCCCATTCCATAGCCTGGGATGAAGATGATTTGGGGCAGGGCCTGAAAATGCGCATCCCAAACAAGTCCCAGGGGGATATACATTAGGGTGTATTCCTACCTGTGGTGCCTTCAGAGTAACTCCATCTGCAGGAGAGGAAGGCTCATGAGGTAGAGCAGAGAAAAGGCCCCTACTTGTAGCATCCAAAATTAAGGCTGTTGGAGGAGTTTCATGGGCCAGGGAGACACAGGAAGCACTGACAAACAGAACATTTTAAAATATGACTATATCCTCACAACAAAAACAAAACCCTGCATAGCATCCATGGGCAAAGAAACATTGAACACACACCACATGTCAAAGGAATCCCACCAAGGAGCCAGAGGAGCCTAGAGATTGTCATACAACAGTACCAGTACAGCCTGCTGGGCAAGCACACTCCAGGTACCTGTTCAACTCAGTTACTTAAGACAGTAAGAAAATCTTTAATGTAAGGCAGGCAAAATAGAAAACTATTCACAGTTTGTTCCCAAAAGAATATTAGTTAATAAAATGATATCAATGTAAAAAAAAGTGATTCCTCTCTGTTCAAATGCTGATGTGAGAGGAGAGAAACAAATGTGTGGCCTTTCTTTGTTTCACAGCTAAAATGGCAGTGTGCTGGGGTTCCACCATCCTGACCATGCAGTGTGCTGGGGTTCCATAGTCCTGACCATGCAGTGTGCTGGGGTTCCACAGCCCCGACCATGCAGTGTGCTGGGGTTCCACAGCCTAACCATGCACAGTGTGCTGGGGTTCCATAGTCCTGACCATGCAGTGTGCTGAGGTTCCACAGTCCTGACCATGCAGTGTGCTGGAGTTCTACAGCCCTGACCATGCAGTGTGCTGGGGTTCCACAGTCCTGACCATGCAGTGTGCTGGGGTTCCACAGTCCTGACCATGCAGTGTGCTGGGGTTCCATAGTCCTGACAATGCAGTGTGCTGGGGTTCCACAGCCCTGACCATGCAGTGTGCTGGGGTTCCACAGTCCTGACCATGCAGTGTGCTGGGGTTCCACAGCCCTGACCATGCAGTGTGCTGGGGTTCCACAGCCCTGACCATGCACAGTGTGCTGGGGTTCCACAGCCCTGACCATGCAGTGTGCTGGGGTTCCACAGTCCTAAAAGTTTCCACAAATGAACCTTTTAATTATTTTTGGAGCTACAGCAAAACAATACCCCTAGAAGCCCCAAATAAGCCCTAATTAGCTAGTGCTGATACCATAGCTCCAAGATGGATCATTATTTTTGTGGTTTTTCAAATGGAGAGCCTAGACACAGAGATTAAAGGATTGGAATAAAGTGAGCTGTCAGGGCAGAACTTGGCAGGCCCGCCCTCAAGGACTAAGCATAACCATGTCCCTGGCTATGTTTGTGTCAGATGACAGCTAGAAAGAGTTATTTAGCTGGGTCATCTCTTCTTTTCTTTAAAATTTAAAAAAAAATGACTTTAGTGTATATGCATCTGTGCATATGAGTGTGTGTATACATGTCTGTAAAGATTTGAATGTTTGTATGTATGAGCAGAAGCAAGAAGAGGATGCGAGGTGTCCTTTTCTACCTTGTCTGTGTTTGAGGCAGGGTCTCCCCCTGACTTGGGGGCGTATGCCTTTTTGGGCGGGCTGGAAGCCAGCAAGCTCTAGCAATCCTCCTTTTGATGCACACCTCAGAGCTTGGTTTGCAGATGCGTGCAGGATGCCCATTCCAGCTAGTTACATGGATGTACATCTCCAGTTGCCATGGTTGCACAGTCAGCTCTCTTCACTGCTGAGCCAACTCTCAAGCCTGTGGCTCTTCTATTTTTAATATCCCGTATTAAACACCAGTGTCTTGCCTTACGTTGCAGTTAAGCAGATGTTGAATACCCCCAATCCCAAACCACACGTGCTCCAAAATCTGAAACTGTAGGGGAATGGAGACTGTGGAACCCCAGCACACTGTGCATGGTCAGGGCTGTGGAACTCCAGCACACTGCATGGTCAGGGCTGTGGAACCTCAGCACACTGTGCATGGTCAGGGCTATGGAACCTCAGCACACTGTGCATGGTCAGGGCTGTGGAACCCCAGCACACTGTGCATGGTCAGGGCTATGGAACCCCAGCACACTGCATGGTCAGGGCTGTGGAACCTCAGCACACTGTGCATGGTCAGGGCTATGGAACCCCAGCACACTGTGCATGGTCAGGGCTGTGGAACCCCAGCACACTGTGCATGGTCAGGGCTATGGAACCCCAGCACACTGTGCATGGTTAGGCTGTGGAACCCCAGCACACTGTGCATGGTCAGGACTGTGGAACCTCAGCACACTGTGCATGGTCAGGCCTGTGGAACCCCAGCACACTGTGCATGGTTAGGCTGTGGAACCCCAGCACACTGTGCATGGTCAGGACTGTGGAACCTCAGCACACTGTGCATGGTCAGGACTGTGGAACCCCAGCACACTGTGCATGGTTAGGCTGTGGAACCCCAGCACACTGTGCATGGTCAGGACTGTGGAACCCCAGCACACTGTGCATGGTCAGGACTGTGGAACCCCAGCACACTGTGCATGGTTAGGCTGTGGAACCCCAGCACACTGTGCATGGTCAGGACTGTGGAACCCCAGCACACTGTGCATGGTCAGGACTGTGGAACCCCAGCACACTGTGCATGGTTAGGCTGTGGAACCCCAGCACACTGTGCATGGTCAGGACTGTGGAACCCCAGCACACTGTGCATGGTCAGGACTGTGGAACCCCAGCACACTGTGCATGGTTAGGCTGTGGAACCCCAGCACACTGTGCATGGTCAGGACTGTGGAACCCCAGCACACTGTGCATGGTTGGGACTGTGGAACCCCAGCACCAAGTAGAAAATTCCACTGGTGACCTCATGTGATCAATCATAATCCAAAAAGAAGCACACCAGATGTAATATATAAATTATCTATACGTGGTACTTAAAGAAATCTGCATGTGATATATAATCCATTTCATGTTCAGACTTGGGTCTTATCCCCAAGATATCTTATTATATAGTTACAAATGCTCTCAAATTCAAAACAGTTAAGTTCCCAAACATTTCAGAGAAGAGATCCCCAGCCTGCGTAGAGTTTTAGCCTTATGCATGTGATGGCAGTATTGTTCAGAGTATTCATAAGGAAGAAGAGAGGGAAACATTACCTTGGATTAGCATGCTGCCCGTAGGTGGCAATGCAGTGGACTTGAGGTCTCAAATATTCAATTGAGAATTCTTCAGCCGGTATAATACAAATGTGATACTGTCAAGAAAATAAGTAAAAACACACAACAATTATTTGTAAAACTAATGGCTGTTCCACACTCTTTTTTAAAAAGTGAAAAATTCATCCAGAAAATGTATATTACATAAAAGGCATAAAACTGCAGGGTGGCAAGCATGTAGAACCTCCACAGGCAGCAATCCCCTTTCCTTATTGTACAGGATCGCTGACTACATTATTGTTGGAATATTTTCCCAAATAAAGAACAGAGTCAGAGGAACCTGTTCAGTGGGTTTCGGTGCCTTTTGTTCTCTGTGACATGGGGCTACTACTGCTCAAGGCTGGTATCTGAAATGCTTCAGGAGGAAGAGCCTGGGTTCAAAGACACGGCGTCGTCTGGAGAAGCATCCTTCTTAGTAAAGGATGGCTCAGACCTCGGCCCACACCAACCCTGAAGGATTTGTTCTACAGCTAGCTTTGGAGCCACAGAAGAAACTCAGCCATTAAAGTGTCTTTTATTTCATTTGAAGTCAAACTATGTAATCAGCTTGGTGGCAAAGTGGCTCTGTAGTAACAAAAACAAAAATGTATGGACCATCACTGGGACTCCAGGCATCTATAGGACAGAGGTGGACAATGTTCCTATGCCATGGAGCCTCCATCCTAGTTAGCCTGACCTTCAGTGACCTTAGGATATTTGTCAAAGGGCAAATCCACACTTAAACTGAGTCCCAGGATAATTTCCAAAAATGAAGAGGTTAGATTTGTGAAGGAAAACCATTATTTCATAGCAATCATTTTTAAAGTTTTATTTCAAACTATTACTTAAATTTGAAGTGTTTTACTTACTCCTGCTAGGTTCGGCACAATAGTTAAAGCCCACTCCCCCTGGCATTCCCCTGAGTTTGATGCATGCTTACTGCCAGCAGTAACAGGAGGCTGTGTCACACTTAGGCAATCTTAAGTCCCCTGAGATAGTTATGTAAATCTTAACAATCCCTTCCTAGGCAGATCCCACTGCTCTTAGTAGTCAAGCTCCACTGTCACATGAATGCCATTTATCTGTCACAGTTGGCATTTAAATTGTAAGAATATATACCTAATGAGTTGGGAAAACCCATATTGAAATATAGGGTACTGTTATATAACCAGTCATAAAGTTTAAATAAAGCACTCCAAGAACTATATAGAATAGTAAAATGGACAGAAATTAAATGATGTTCAGTGTCATTTCTGTACCTAGACATAATAATAATAAAGTAGAAAATATAATGGTAAAAGGCACTTCATTTACAATAGTGATAAATGAAAGTTAATGAAATGTCTTTTTTTTCTTTTTTGGTGGGATGCCTTCATATTTGATGGCTGAACTTTATGAGGTGACATGAAGAAGGCTCAGGATGAGAACTGTCAAAGTTGAATTTATAGATACAATGCAATTGCAGCCAAAATTTTGAAGCTTTTGAGAAATACAGATGACAGAAGAAGGCTTTGAAAGTTCAGTGGGCTAGATGAAGGCATACCAAAAGGAAATGGGCCATGTGCGCCTTGAGCTGAATGTCTGTATCTGCCAACAGCTCATGTACAGCCGTGCGCCTCCGGCTGTCAATCACCACACTCCTGCACGGGATGCTGCAAAGGGAACAAAGTTGTCTTAGCCTGACACTGGCATCTCCCTTGCTGTGCACCTGACTGCTGGGCTGCTTTCCCTCTTTATAACTGGGCGAACCAGAGTCGATTTTCCTGCATGAGAAGTTGAGGGGGTGCAGCCTATTATGGTTTGAATGATCCCCCAAATTCATTCTGGAATGTACTCACCACTGTGATCTTTTAAAGGTGGCTAGAGAGTGGCAGTTCAATCTCTTGGAAATTTACCAACGTTCATTGGACCATTCATAATTCAGATTGCCCAGCTATGACCATCCCACACCCATCAGTAGGCACAGCTGGCTTTACTAACATGGGGGAAGGACAAGCCAGACTGACTGTCTGCAAGGCCAAGTCTGAGTCTGTTTTCTTTCTCACTCCCTTCCAAGAACTTCTACCTCTGGTCCCCACCTTCCATTCCATCGGGTGAGAGACAAATTTGAAACCATTCTTAAAAAGTCAGAGTCTCTCTTCCGGCCGGACCAGCACCGGAGTAGCTAGAGCGCAGGGTCGGCTGACACCGCCAGCTACCCACGACCCCCGTCACAGGATTTTGAGACTTCTGGTGAGTGGAACACAGCTTCTGCTCCAATCCAATAGCACGCGGGACCTGAGACTGCATTAGTTAGGGAAGCAGAAAACCAGCCTGAGTAGGGCCACAGGCCACTTCCGGCTTGAACAGCACCGGGGTAGCTAGAGCGCAGGGTCAGCTGACACCCGCCAGCTACCCACGACCCCCGCCACAGGATTTTGAGACTTCTGGTGAGTGGAACACAGCTTCTGCTCCAGTCCAATCACGCGGGACCTGAGACTGCTTTGGTTGGGGAGGCAGAAATCCGGCCTGAGTAGGGCCACAAGCCTCTTCCGGTCAGAACAGCACTGGGGTAGCTAGGGCGCAGGGTCGGCTGACACTTGCCAGCTACCCACAACACCCACCACAGGATCTTAAGACTTCTGGTGAGTGGAACACAGCTTCTGCTCCAATCCAATAGCGCGCGGGACCTGAGACTGCATTAGTTAGGGAAGCAGAAAACCGGCCTGAGTAGGGCCACAGGCCTCTTCCGGCAGGACCAGCACCGGGGTAGCTAGAGCGCAGGGTCGGCTGACACCCGCCAGCTACCCACGACACCCGCCACAGGATTTTGAGACTTCGGGTGAGTGGAACACAGAGTCTGCTCCAATCTTTAAACAGTGACAATGACAACAACTAACCCCAGAGATTACCAGATGGCGAAATGTAAACGTAATAATCTTACTAACAGAAACCAAGACCACTCACCATCATCAGAACCCAGCACTCCCACTTCGCCCAGTCCAGGGCACCCCAACACACCGGAAAAGCTAGACACGGATCTAAAAGCATATCTCATGATGATGGTAGAGGACTTCAAGAAGGACTTTAATAACTCACTTAAAGAATTACAGGAGAACATGACTAAAGAGTTACAAGTCCTTAAAGAAAAACAGGATAACACAATCAAACAGGTAGAAGTCCTTAAAGAAAAACAGGATAACACAATCAAACAGGTAGAAGTCCTTAAAGAAAAACAGGATAACACATCCAAACAGATGATGGAAATGAACAAAACCATACTAGACCTAAAAAGGGAAGTAGACACAATAAAGAAAACCCAAAATGAGGCAACACTGGAGATAGAAACCCTAGGAAAGAAATCTGGAACCATAGATACGAGCATCAGCAACAGAATACAAGAGATGGAAGAGAGAATCTCAGGTGCAGAAGATTCCATTGAGAACATCGGCACAACAATCAAGGAAAATGTAAAACGCAAAAAGATCCTAACTCAAAACATCCAAGAAATACAGGACACAATGAGAAGACCAAACCTACGGATAATAGGAGTGGATGAGAATGAAGATTTTCAACTCAAAGGACCAGCAAACATCTTCAACAAAATTATAGAAGAAAACTTCCCAAACCTAAAGAAAGAGATGCCCATGAACATACAAGAAGCCTACAGAACTCCAAATAGACTGGACCAGAAAAGAAATACCTCCCGACACATAATAATCAGAACAACAAATACACTAAATAAAGATAGAATACTAAAAGCAGTAAGAGAAAAAGGCCAAGTAACATATAAAGGCAAGCCTATCAGAATTACACCAGATTTTTCACCAGAGACTATGAAAGCCAGAAGATCCTGGACAGATGTTATACAGACACTAAAAGAACACAAATTCCAGCCCAGGCTACTATACCCAGCCAAACTCTCAATTAACATAGATGGAGAAACCAAAGTATTCCACGACAAAACCAAATTCACACATTATCTCTCCACGAATCCAGCCCTTCAAAGGATAATAACAGGAAAAAACCAATACAAGGACAGGAACCACGCCCTAGAAACAACAAGAAGGTAATCCCTCAACAAACCTAAAAGAAGACAGCCACAAGAACAGAATGCCAACTTTAACAACAAAAATAACAGGAAACAACAATTACTTTTCCTTAATATCTCTTAATATCAATGGACTCAACTCCCCGATAAAAAGACATAGACTAACAAACTGGCTACACAAACAAGACCCAACATTTTGCTGCTTACAGGAAACTCATCTCAGAGAAAAAGATAGACACTACCTCAGAATGAAAGGCTGGAAAACAATTTTCCAAGCAAATGGTAGGAAGAAACAAGCTGGAGTAGCCATTCTAATATCTGATAAGATTGACTTCCAACCCAAAGTCATCAAAAAAGACAGGGAGGGGCACTTCATACTCATCAAAGGTAAAATCCTCCAAGAGGAACTATCAATCCTGAATATCTATGCTCCAAATACAAAGGCAGCCACATTCATTAAAGAAACTTTAGAAAATCTCAAAGCACACATTGCACCTCATACAATAATAGTGGGAGACTTCAACACACCACTTTCACCAATGGACAGATCGTGGAAACAGAAACTAAACAGGGACACAGTGAAACTAACAGAAGTTATGAATCAAATGGATCTGGCAGATATCTACAGAACATTCTATCCTAAAACAAAAGGATATACCTTCTTCTCAGCACCTCATGGTACCTTCTCCAAAATTGACCACATAATTGGTCACAAAACAGGCCTCAACAGATACAAAAATATTGAAATTGTCCCATGCATCCTATCAGATCACCATGGACTAACGCTGATCTTCAATAATAAAATAAATAATGGAAAGCCAACATTCACGTGGAAACTGAACAACACTCTTCTCAATGATACCTTGGTCAAGGAAGAAATAAAGAAAGAAATTAAGGACTTTTTAGAGTTCAATGAAAATGAAGCCAAAACATACCCAAACTTATGGGACGCAATGAAAGCATTTCTAAGAGGAAAACTCATAGCTCTGAGTGCCTCCAAAAAGAAACTAGAGAGAGCACACATTAGCAACTTGACAACACACCTAAAAGCACTAGAACAAAAGGAAGCAAATTCACCCAAGAGGAGTAGATGGCAGGAAATAATCAAACTCAGGGGCGAAATCAACCAAGTGGAAACAAGAAGAACTATTCAAAGAATCAACCAATCAAGGAGCTGGTTCTTTGAGAAAATCAACAAGATAGATAAACCCTTAGCCAGACTCACTAGAGGGCACAGGGAAAGCATCCTAATTAACAAAATCAGAAATGAAAAAGGAGACATAACAACAGATCCTGAAGACATCCAAAACACCATCAGATCCTTCTACCAAAGGCTATACTCAACAAAACTGGAGAACCTGGATGAAATGGAGAAGTTCCTAGACAAATACCAGGTACCAAAGTTGAATCAAGATCAGGTTAATGATCTAAATAGCCCTATATCCCCCAAAGAAATAGAAGCAGTCATTAATAGTCTCCCAACCAAAAAAAGCCCAGGACCAGATGGGTTTAGTGCATAGTTCTATCAGGCCTTCAAAGAAGATCTAATCCCAGTTCTTCACAAACTATTCCACAAAATAGAAACAGAAGGTACTCTACCCAACTCATTCTATGAAGCCACAATTACTCTGATACCTAAACCACAAAAAGACCCAACAAAGATAGAAAACTTCAGACCAATATCCCTTATGAATATTGATGCAAAAATCCTCAATAAAGTTCTTGCTAACCGAATCCAAGAACACATCAAAACAATCATCCATCCTGACCAAGTAGGTTTCATCCCAGGGATGCAGGGATGGTTCAATATACAGAAATCCATCAACGTAATCCAGTATATAAATAAACTCAAAGACAAAAACCACATGGTCATCTCGCTAGATGTGGAAAAAGCATTTGACAAGATCCAACACCCATTCATGATAAAAGTCTTGGAAAGATCAGGAATTCAAGGCCCATACCTAAACATGATAAAAGCAATCTACAGCAAACCAGTAGCCAACATCAAAGTAAATGGTGAGAAGCTTGAAGCAATCCCTCTAAAATCAGGGACTAGACAAGGCTGTCCACTTTCTCCATACCTATTCAACATTGTACTTGAAGTCCTAGCCAGAGCAATTCGACAACAAAAGGAGATCAAAGGGATACAAATTGGAAAAGATGAAGTCAAAATATCACTTTTTGCAGATGATATGATAGTATATATAAGTGACCCTAAAAATTCCACCAGAGAACTCCTAAACCTGATAAACAGCTTCGGTGAAGTAGCTGGATATAAAATTAACTCAAACAAATCAATGGCCTTTCTCTACACAAAGAATAAACAGGCCGAGAAAGAAATTAGGGAAACAACACCCTTCTCAATAGTCACAAATAATATAAAATATCTTGGCGTGACTCTAACTAAGGAAGTGAAAGATCTGTATAATAAAAACTTCAAGTCTCTGAAGAAAGAAATTATAGAAGATCTCAGAAGATGGAAAGATCTCCCATGCTCATGGATTGGCATGATCAACATTGTAAAAATGGCTATCTTGCCAAAAGCAATCTACAGATTCAATGCTATCCCCATCAAAATTCCAACTCAATTTTTCAACGAGTTAGAAAGTGCAATCTGCAAATTCATCTGGAATAACAAAAAACCTAGGATAGGAAAAACTCTTCTCAAGGATAAAAGAACCTCTGGTGGAATCACCATGCCGGACCTAAAGCTTTACTACAGAGCAATTGTGATAAAAAAACTGTGTGGTACTGGTATAGTGACAGACAAATAGACCAATGGAATAGAATTGAAGACCCAGAAATGAACCCACACACCTATGGTCACTTGATCTTCGACAAGGGAGCTAAAAACATCCAGTGGAAGAAAGACAGCATTTTCAACAAATGGTGCTGGCACAACTGGTTGTTAACATGTAGAAGAATGCGAATCGATCCATTCCTATCTCCTTGTACTAAGGTCAAGTCTAAGTGGATCAAGGAACTTCACATAAAACCAGAGACACTGAAACTTATAGAGGAGAAAGTGGGGAAAAGCCTTGAAGATATGGGCACAGGGGAAAAATTCTTGAATAGAACAGCAATGGCTTGTGCTGTAAGATCGAGAATTGACAAGTGGGACCTCATGAAACTGCAAAGCTTCTGCAAGGCAAAAGACACCATCAATAAGACAAAAAAACCACCAACAGATTGGGAAAGGATCTTTACCTATCCTAAATCAGATAAGGGACTAATATCCAATATATATAAAGAACTCAAGAAGGTGGACTCCAGAAAGTCAAATAACCCCATTAAAAAATGGGGCTCAGAACTGAACAAAGAATTCTCACCTGAAGAATACTGAATGGCAGAGAAGCACCTGAAAAAATGTTCAACATCCTTAATCATCAGGGAAATGCAAATCAAAACAACCCTGAGATTCCACCTCACACCAGTCAGAATGGCTAAGATCAAAAATTCAGGTGACAGCAAATGCTGGCGAGGATGTGGAGAAAGAGGAACACTCCTCCATTGTTGGTGGGATTGCAAGCTTGTACAACCACTCTGGAAATCAGTCTGGTGGTTCCTCAGAAAATTGGACATAGTACTACCAGAGGATCCAGCAATACCTCTCCTGGGCATATATCCAGAAGATGTCCCAACCGGTAAAAAGGACACATGCTCCACTATGTTCATAGCAGCCCTATTTATAATAGCCAGAAGCTGGAAAGAACCCAGATGTCCCTCAACAGAGGAATGGATACAGAAATTATGGTACATTTACACAATGGAGTACTACTCAGCTATTAAAAAGAATGAATTTATGAAATTCCTAGCCAAATGGATGGACCTGGAGGGCATCATCTTGAGTGAGGTAACACAATCACAAAGGAACTCACACAATATGTATTCACTGATAAGTGGATATTAGCCCAAAACTTAGGATACCCAAGATATAAGATACAATTTGCTAAACGCATGAAACTCAAGAAGAATGAAGACCAAAATGTGGACAATGTGCCCCTTCTTAGAATTGGGAACAAGTTACAGAGTTACAGAGACAAAGTTTGGAGCTGTGATGAAAGGATGGACCATCTAGAGACTGCCGTATCCAGGGATCCATCCCATAATCAGCTTCTAAACGCGGACACCATTGCATACACTAGCAAGATTTTGCTGAAAGGACCCAAATATAGCTGTCTCTTGTGAGACTATGCAGGGGCCTAGCAAACACAGGAGTGGATGCTCACATTCAGCTATTGGATGTATCACAGGGCTCCCAATGGAGAAGCTAGAGAAAGTACCCAAGGAGCTAAAGGGATCTGCAACCCTATAGGGAGAACAACATGATGTACTAACCAGAACCCCGGAGCTCTTGTCTCTAGCTGCATATGTATCGAAAGATGGCCTAGTCGGCCATCAATGGAAAGAGAGGCCCATTGGACTTGCAAACTTTATATGTCCCAATATAGGGGAATGCCAGGGCCAAAAGAATGGGAATGGGTGGGTAGGGAAGTGGGGGGCGCTCTGGGGGACTTTTGGGATAGCATTGGAAATGTAATTGAGGAAAATATGTAATAAAAAATATTAAAAATTAAAAAAAAAATAACAATAAAACTGACAAATGATTAAAAAAAAAAGTCAGAGTCTGGCTCTGATGGGAAAGCACACTTAAGCTTAGGAAGCAGGCTGATGCCATTTCCTCTGGATACATATGAACTGGAATGGGAAGTGAATGAAGACCACATGGCCATCCCTAATGCACACCTGATGTCATTTAGTCAAGGAGATTTAGGTACTGACTGAAAGGAAATAAAATATGCAAAGACTCGAACACAGATTGGGTAGATATATAGGAACTTGACAGTCAGCCCGCAAGTGCAGCTGAAGCCGTCGGACTGAAGCGCCACCCTGGGATTCACTTGTGTTTAGTTTTATCATCATCCTTTCAAAAGTTCTTTCGAAGAAGCAGATGGCCATTGGTTTAGTCATTAAGGATCACCTCGCTGTGGCAAAAGGGTTGATTTATCTATCACTGCATTATTATTCTGAAAAGTAGTGTTCTAAATGATGTCACTATTTTGCTGAGAGGTTGTCTTTCTAACAAAGTGGTTAGAAATCACGTGAGACATGCAGGGGTATGGTCAAACATCAGCAGGAGACAGCACAATGCTGAGCAGGCCTTTCGCTTAACATAGGCCTTTAGAGGGAATAAGTCCTGTGTTTTGGATTCCCACGCTGTAGTCAGTTCCCTTTCACTTGACCCCTGTGACAACTGAAGCATAAAAAAAAGGAAAGACCTTGGCCAAGTAAAAATATACAATGGGACTTCCTGGGAGTGGCTTAGTATGAAGTAGGCAATCGTCTAATATGATGCTGTCCTAGAATTCTAATGATGGGTTTGCTAAACATGCTTAGTTGTTGTCATGTGCTAAAGGCTCTAGAACATCACCCAATCTCCCCCAGTGCTAATTATAAAATCTGCATGATGTCCTATAAGGGTCCTTTCTTTCTTTGTTTTTTTTTTTTTTTTTTTTTAATCCTTCTGCCATGCCAAGGAGGATGGCGCATGGCTATAACCCCAGCAGCCTGGGCATTGAAGCAGGAGGATCATGGATTTAAATCCACACTGGGTTGCATAACAAGCCCCTATCTTCCCAAAATATAAACTATTCCCAACCTGGAGCTTTTCTGAGGTCATCTAGAGTCACCAGAATAACTATGAAAATTCCTCTGTCCCCTAGCCAACTTCTCTTAGATTGTGAGAAATGAAAATCAAGACTGTGAGCTGAAAGATGCAAGTCTAAAAGTTGAAGTGGAAGGTGAGCTCAGATGGTTAGAGGTTGAAGAAGGCCTGTGGCCAATGTACCCAGGACTCCAGCACACAGGGCCTACCCATTGGGGAGAACACTTTACAGCGGTACTGATGCCAACTATATATGAAATCCATATTTTCAGATACTGATAGACTAGGTTCTGAGAAACTACCCTAGGATCACTGTATGCCTTTAATGCTAATATACAGAGCTGAGGATACAGGCCTAGTGGGAGAGTGCTCGCTCAGCATGCGCATGGCACTGGGTTCGATCCTCAACGCCATACACAAATCCAAATATGACTCATTGTTTGTGATCTTTCTTCCAGTAACAAAGTCCTCAGAGATGGCTTTTTAGGATCGTTAGGAGCACAGCTAATTCAGCAGGCGTTTGATCAGGCCTCACAACAGTGCCCATGTTACAATGCTAAAATCTACTCTTTGCACACCTTTTTAAAATTTTTCACATCCAGGAAGGTGGTCAGCTACTTCAAGTTATCTTGTGTTTGACCAGAGCAACATAAAAGCCAGGTTAACAAAACATTGAAGGCTGTGACTAAGAAACTGGTGTGTTTACTGTAGCTTTCTTCTACCTGCTGTATCAAGGGCTACAACTTCTGGTGTCATTAATTTTACATTTAGTCTCCTCTACAAATATCCTTTGTGCTGATTCTTTAATTAAAGAATGCTCTTGAACTATTATGCAAAGAAAATCATTTCCAGTAAGCCCTTGGCAATTAGCACTCTTGGGCAAAAAGTTCATTAGGGTGAATCTGAAAGTTTCCACTATTGCTTTTTGCACACAGCAATCACCAACCACTAATTTATTGGGTTCTGAAGGGGACCGTGCTGGAGAGGAGCACCTGTTATATAATTTCACAATGCTGCCACCCACAGAGAGGCTCCCAATACCAGGTTGGGGATAATGTTGGACCCTACAACTAGCTGCCTGCTAGTTTTCAAAGGCTGCCTCAAAAGTCCAGTGTACTAATCCCCCAAGTCCCAGGCCAACTTCCCTGGTGGAGGAATTTGGGGGTTGTGGGGCGATTACCTGTACTTGCAGCTGTATATGTTCACCTGGCCTGCCAAGGCAGACCCTGAGCTCTTCAGGTTCATGTCCACCACAAAAAGCTGGTCCACCTCCGTGGCATACTCCAGCATGACCACATAGTGGCCAACCTGTGGGACCCGCAGACGTAGCTGCAGTTCTACCTGCCAGAGAGGACAAGTAGACAGGTAGTCATCCAGACACACAATGCACTGGACATGTGTACAGAGACAATGGTAAAAATAGAGGTGACACCTGGAATACTGTCACATGTCTGCAGAGTAAAACATGGTCCTCTTGAGAGAATGCAAAGGAAAAAATAGATGCCCTGTTAAAATCCCAAGTCCATAGAAATGTTGCATGACCATTTGTCTGGAACATCAGAGGGTGTTTTGCATTTTTATTTTCTAAGTCTCCCAGTGCTATGTCTGAGGTCTTCAGCTCCACGCAGGGATCCTTCCACTGCTCGATTAAGGTAACAAAAATTCCCAAACTTGAAGCAAAAAGGGAGCACAACAGAGAGCAAGGGAGTGGAACCTGCCTGGGGGCTTCTTACCTGTTACTTCAGGAGAGAAATGGCAAGCTATCCAAATACAATCACATAAAAACAGCACACACTCCCTTCTGTCCCTTTTAGACTTTCAAGCCCTTTTCTATTGGTGATATACGTGCTTCCCCCTTTGATTTTTAAGAATTATTATGAATCAGAAGTCAGGGGTACTTTAGGCTGTAACGACAGAGATCCTAGGGTGCACAGAGCTGGACATGTTCGTTCTCAGGTCCTTTCTGGGGAAGTGGGACTTGAGCTTTTGTCAATCATTAGGCAGGAGCTATGGTCTCAACTCAAGCTGACATTAGCTGTGTGTCCTCGTATCTGTGTGTCCTGACATTAGCTGTGTGTCCTCATATCTGTGTAGCTGTGTGTCCTCGTAGCTGTGTGTCCTCGTAGCTGTGTCCTGATCAGTTTTCCTTTCAACAGTTATGAGGGTTAAATGGATGTGCAGCAAGTCTTTTCGCAGTGACAAAAATAATCTATGATCTGAGTTGTTCCCTGAACATGTGTGAGTGTTGAGGCCCTGAGGTACATCTGAGAGATAAATTATACTTAAGTTTAATGAACATAAGCTTATATGTTTCTCAGGGGCTGGTTCACCTCATTTGGACTTCCCTGTTGTCTTATAAATAACAACACATAAACAACACATAGGTATATGTTCTTTCTCACATGTTACATCTATGTACATGTAAGTATACACTTACACATGTGTGTATGTGTGTGTGTGCACATGCAGTATGGACAGAAAGGAATGTGGTAAAGTTAATTTTAGGATGAAGTAGAGAGAAGAATATGCAGTTTTTCATTATATTTAATTGTGTTTACTTATATTGTTTTATTTGGTACAATCAAAAATCTAACAAAATAAAATGAAATGAAAAGTCTACCAAAGAAGTAATCTTAGTATCTTTAGCTGTTACCTTTAAAATGTTATAAAATGTGTTGTATATGTTGTGGATAGCCCTGGGGCTAATTATATTTGATATTAATTCCATTCTCCTATGAGTGGCTATGAATAAGGAATGAGTCAGCACTCAGGTGATTTCCTGTAAACCTGCTTCCCACCTTAATATGTAAAATAAAGGAGAGCTGATGATTGGGCAGATCAAAGAGAAGGTGGAGAGGAAGATGGGGAGAGAGAAGAAGGAGAAAATGGAAGAGGGAGAGGATGCAGAGGAGGAAGAGGAAGAAGAAAAGCTGAGCATAAGCACATGGCTTGGAGAAAGCTCAAGTTCTAAGGGGTCTCATAGATGTGGAAGACAGTAGAGTAGTGGTAGATCTGCCCAATCTAGGTGCACAGCATGTAATCATATTAACTGTATTGTGTTTTCATTGCTGGGGCATAACTAGGTTGGAGAGTTTTACGGCAACATATATATCTAAAGATTTCAGAAGAATTTGAGCCATAGATATTTAAACTTCACAAACTTTACCCCCCAAAGAAATATTTTCTTCAAAAGATCAAAATAGATAATATTAATGAAAGTAAAGAGTGGAAACGGGTGGGGGCTACCATTCAGTGTCTTCATTCTGGGGTGCTATGATGTGTGTTCTCATTGTTGATAAAGTACACAGTGTGTTACCAATATACTCTTAGATTTGCTGATGTGGCTCAGAGAACTCCAGGAGGAGATACAACGTCCCAGCATGTACCAACATGTCCTCCAAGCCGTGAGGCAGATGCCTTGGGTTGGAGCAGTTCCAGGTTCCAAGCTCCACAGATTCAGCTGCTGCAAAGTGCTTAGCCCACAGGGTTTGTCAGGGAGGAACTGCTGTGTCCTTATAAGGCAACCAACAGAGCTACTGAAGACCTGTAAGACTGAGTCTTGTCCATCTTTAAAGAAAGAATTTGCTGGGAGTCAGGTAAACTAAACCGACCTGTGATGTCCTGTGGTTGTTGCTACATCTAAAGGTACTCAAAGAAAACCTCACCACAGCTCAGTGTGGAGGGTAACTCAGCCCCAGGTCAGATCAATCAGAGAAGTTAGCACCTGTCGATAACTACCCCTGAGAAATACTTCTGGCTCTCCAGGATTTGAGAAGCAACCTTTGCTAAGCATTCAGAAGACACAAATGGAGAGGCAGCATCAGTTTTAACGGGAAGTAAAAGGCTGTCCCACCTCTCTCCCGCTGAGGTCCACCATGGCTGGGTGTGTGGGTGTGGGCTGCCTCATTGCCAAGGGTCTCAGCTCTCCATCCAGCAGGAAGTGTCTGGCCTCACAAGCCAGGGTACAGGAGAAGGCAGTCAGTGGTAAATGCTGGTAAAGCAAACAGCTTCAAGGACAACAAAAGACAGTTGTTATCACATGAGCATGATATAGCTCGCTACAAGGACTCAGCGATCCCAGTCACTGGGCGTCCTTTCAACAAAGTCTTAGGAAACATCACAGACATCGAGCAGTGAGTTCCCCACACCACAAAGGGAAGAAACAAAGGTCTGAGAACATGCATTCTATTTTAAGCTCTTCCCTCATCAGATGCATGGCTTCGAGATGACTTTGGGGTATGTGGCAGCATCCCCACGTGCACAGAGTGGCATGCAGTGTGCTTGGGGATTCTTACTCAAATAAGGCTCAGAACAAACAAATCACAACGAACCTATCAGTGGGCTTTCCTGTAACTGCTGGGACTGTAAGGCCCACCATCTGAGCCTTCATACTCAAGGCTCCTTCAGAGGTGTCTGATGGCATTGAGGCTGCACCCTCCTCCCCATACTAACTTGTCCTGGGGAGATCCTGTGTGGGCACATGGCTCTGTGACCGGCACTTGCAGGGTGAATGCTTCATAGTAGTCCCTGGGAAGCAGCACCAGGTAGTCCTAGCAAATGGAGACCACAGGGAGTGTTAGTCACCTTCTACCAGGCCTACCTTGGTAATACAATGACCAAATGTGTTTGAGAAGTAAATAATGCCCCAGGGAAGTCCCTGGTGAACTTGAACTTCAGATCAACTTTTTTTGTTCATTACCCTAGCACACCAGAACCCACAATGTACCTCCCCGCCAGGTCTTACACACACACACACACGCAAAGAGATCGGTGCCTCAGAGTATATATTTGTGATCTTCAGATCTACAGAAAATGTTACTATCTCTTCTGGGCCATTTAATAATCCTTCCCCCAGGTGACCAAAGGCAATGAACCAAATCATTATGATGCTGCCTTTGTCACTACAGAGCATCAGCGACTGACTACAGTGTGGCTTCGGCTCCAACCCTACTCATGGTGCATGATGGGGAAAGTGAGGTTTTGTGATGTTGGTGGCTCAGACTGGAATGGCCCTGATGCCCTTCCTAGCAAATGAAGGAATGGCCATGTTCCACCAAACATGCCAATGAGGCCTGCAGTAAATGCAGCCAAGCATTCAGAAAAGAGCAGAGTTCCAGGATCTCAGACACAGATAGCTCAGTGACCTCAGGATCTGTGATCCACCACATGCATGCACAAGGAAGGAGGCTAAATGCTTGCCTCTGGTGGCGAACTCATGTGGCCCCTGAGGCATTTTCTCCTCAGGAAGAAATGTTTAGCGGGGAGGGGAGGGGGGTGGGGGTGGGGGAAGGAGATTGTGACTTAGGGGACTCAATGGCCTTCCTAGCTGGATGGGTTTGAATTGTTCTAGAAGCCATTTCCCTGAGCTCAACCCATACTTACTCATTACTCTGTGGTCCCAAAGACCAGTAAAGAAGGATAGACAGCATGTGCTCAGTGAAAAGCGAATCAGAATGGGGACATCAGCTATGTGTCATTACACATCTGTCTCAGTCAGGGTTTCTGCTCATTCAATAAAACGCCATGACCAAAAAGCAAGTTGGGAAGGAAAGGGTTTTTCAGTTTACACTTCCACATTGCTGTTCATCACCAAAGGAAGTCAGGACAGAATCTCAAACAAGGCAGGAACCTGGAGGAGGGATCTGATGCAAAAGTCATGGAGGAGTAATGTTTACTGCTTGCTTCCTCAGGCTAGCTCAGTCTGCTTTCTTATAGAACTCAGGTCCACAAGCCTAGGGGTAGCACCATCCATGATGGACTTGGCCCAGCCCCATTAATAACTAATTAAGAAAATCCCTTACAGCCAGCTAATCTTACAGAGGCACTTTCTCAGTTAAGGTTCCCTCCTGTTAGATAACTAGCTTGTGTGTCAAGTTGACATAAGACTAGCCAGCATAGCATCTCCCCTCTTTCCATCTGTCTTGCTTTATACCATGATTGGCATTGATGCCATTTCCCTCTTCCCCAGTTGTAACATCAGCAAAGCATGCTTTGCCTTGTTTCTTCAGATATGAAGTTTTTTTGCCAAGAAGGTGCAAGGGCAAAAGGATGGCACTCAACTTCACGTTATTTTTTGATGCTTGGGAAAGACACATAAGGATAAGTTCTATTCCTGCTACTCGGGGAAAGCGATGGAGGCAGCGATGGAGGAAAGTGACTGACCTAAGAAGGACCAGCTCTGTGTTTCCTCCTAGAGCAGCACATGGCTTCAAATTGGTGTCAAAGATGTCATCAAAGCTATAACAAGCTAGAGGTGTGTGTGGACAAAGAGGGGTTCCTCGGAGAAACTCTTCACGGCTCCTCCGGCTTTCCTTGAACGAGGAATCCTTTGCCGGTCAGATATAAGACTCCTGACTCAGTGAGAGGTAAGAGCATAGGAGGTGCTGGGTCAGCCCTGGCTCCTGGAGCCTGTTCCTTCCCTTCAGACATCCCCAAAACTCATTATTAATTCTTCTCAATATCTAGGGTCTGCTGATGCTACTCTGCATCACTTGGGGAAGAGGGGCATCTAGGTGACTTTCAGTTTCATAACAGAAATATTAAACACAATTTGAAAGGCAGGGAAGGCCATGTGCTTATAAGAACTTTTCATCTTTTTCTAATGATCTTGAATTATAGTTTGTTTACATTTAGATAGATATAAAGATTATTTTTGCCCAAGAGTGGTTGACTGAAAGGATATGAATTTTAATTTTCAGTAAGTTTCTGTGTCATCATCATGTCCTCTGAGAACCAAAGTCACTATCATTTCCTTTGCACTAAAAGGGAAACACATGTGATTTTGATGTGGGCCCCTGCACTACAAGATCTTCCTGTGGGCGCTGCACTGCAAGATCTTCCTGTGGGCCCTGCACTGCAAGATCTTCCTGTGAGCCCTGCACTGCAAAAGTCTATCACAAGAACAGGACAGTTTGAAAACCTCAGTGCTTAGAACCCTGTCTTACCAGAAGGACTCCTTCCACCTGGATGCAAGCAATCCATGTCCCAGGTGTGATGGAGAATGGGTCTGCAAAGCCATTCCCAGGGACTGTGACAAAGGCTGGCTCTTTACTCGGGGGAAAGGTGATTTTTCTGCTTTGCAAAGCATCTATCAGAAATACAAGTAACACGTTAAGACATCTTTCCAGAAGCCAGTACTAACACTTTACCCAAATTAGCTTTCAATATTCAGTTTACAGATGGAAAAGCTTAAGGTAGCTTACTAAGCATGGGCTCTGGTTGTATTTATTCATCTTACTTTTTAAAATGATATGTATGCATGTACATAAAATAGATGACATTAGAGATGCAAGCTTGGAAGACACCCAGAGGCACAATCGCCACCATGTGGCCACAGAAGGCAAGTGGATAAGTGGGTGCGCCAGTATGATGAGCAAGTGTGTGATGGGGAGATGTGAGAGGATGCAGAATGGTTTGCGCACTGCGAAGAGAGGAGGAACTGGAAACATGAGGCTGTTGAGAACAGCCTGCTGTGAGTAGCCTGTGCTGCCACCTGAGGCCATGTCTGGGTCAGTGGTCCTGGAAGAGCAGGCATCTTTATTGATGTCTGTGGCCCACCAAAGACCATGCAGATGTCCCTGATCTAGGCTGCCACCTGGGATCATGTTAACATCCAATGGCTATGAAGAGCTGGCCCAGACCCTCACCCTAGCAGCATGGGAGAACTGGCCCCAAGGGCATAGGAGTGGGAAAGCCGGCCCTGCCTCTCATCAGCTGTAGCACTTGGAGAGTGGGCCTCACCTAGGAAGTGCAGTGGAGCTTGCCCTGGTAGAATGGGTGAGGGAGAGCTGGCCCAGGCCCTAGCCAGGGCAGTGCTAGAGAGCTAGTGATATAAGGAATAGATGCAGGAGAGCCAGTAGACTGAGCATCTCAGCCACCACCCAGGCCCAGATCCAGGGCTTTGAGTTGGCCCATCCCAACATCTACCTCATCTATGAACTGCTAGAACACACAAAGGGTTGATCCTGCAGATCAAAGCTGCAGGATCTCCATGACACACGCCAACAACAAGATATCCTAGAGCAGTTCTGGTGAGGATCCAGTACTGATAGTGTAGCAGAAGCCAGAGGCCTTGAACCAGACCAATGGCTCACTGCAATGAACATTTGCAAGGAAGGATGTCTGTGCAAAAGGGTGTACTGTGTGACATACTGTGACACCCCACAGCTTACTCAGAAAGATTTGCAAGGGTGGAGGATGAATATGGAGGGAGGTGAGAGGTGGGGGGCATTTGCAAGGGTGGAGGATGAATATGGAGGGAGGTGAGAGGTGGGGGGCATTTGCAAGGTGGAGGATGAATATGGGGGGAGGTGAGAGGGATTGGGATGCATGATGAGGAATTCACAAAGAATCAATCAAAAATAAACAACAAAACCAAAACTCATTAGAAGAGCTGGTGAGATGGGTCATGGGTTGCAAGTTATCGCTGCTCTAGAGGACAGAAGTTCAGTTCCCAGCACCCACATACGACTGTCCACAACCGCCTATAACCCCAGCTCCAGGGGATCTGATCCATAGATACCCACACACTGGTGTCTATATATGACACACACACATATTAATAAAAAATAAAACCACCGGGAAATTATTTAAAAATAGACATTGATAAGTTGTTAGCAGTAGCTATATAATGGGATTTCAGTTTTCAGGTTTATTAAATATTTAGGTATAGTAATATCTATATTGTATATGTTGAGACAGAGTCAACCATGTAGTACTAGTTGGCCTGGAATTCACTATAAACCATGTGGTCTCCAACCAGTTATCCCTTGCCTTTTCCTTCAGTGCTGGGATGCTGCCACACATGGCCAATACTGTAATCTTAAGGAATGGACCTTCCAGATGTATGTATTCAGTATATCATATGGCTTATTAACCTCCTTTATTTTTGTCTGTAGGAGATTGTCATTTTTTATTTTTACTTGTGAGTGTGCATTCACTTTGCAATTAGAAAAGACCCCAGATTTCTGTTTGTTTCCAAGAGGTACTGCCTTTCCTTCCACCAACAAACGAACATCTGGTGCCTGGGTCCCAGGAGTCTTCTTAAGAGGAGATGTTTGCAACAAATCTTTGAATCTCTCTCATTCTATAGACATTTACAAAGGCCCGCTGAGTGCCAGGCGCAGGACTATTTGCAGCAAGGCAGTGCACAAGCAGGCATGGCCTGGCTCCCTGGGATGCTCCTAGACTTCCTATTCTCTGACCTGCATTGTAAAATTCTCTTCAAAAATTTTTCTTTCTTGAAACCATTCGAGAATTAAGGGCAATATGCCAACAACTCCCAAATAACACCAAAAGGTGGTGCCCGCTTCCCCACGTGTGAGCTATATAGATCTGTTTTTAATCACTCAAGGACCCTAAGGGTTTCGGGATAGCCAACATCTGAGCATTGTTATGCTGATGGTAACTTAACAGCAAAAATTAAAGAAGCACAAAGTATGGAGAAAGCAATGGTAGGAAAGCCCGCAAGGGAGCTGTCCAATCAGATCTTCTTGTGGGCTTCATGTGGATGACAGACTTGGTAAAAACCAAAGTAATGTTCCATTCATCCTTTCTCAACTGCAAGGAGGCAAAGCCAGGTTTAGAGGTCCATGCCCCACCCATCCAGCATGGGAGGAGGAGCTACTCTGGGTGATGTCTGGAGACTCTAGAGAGCAAAACCACAGCAACGGTAAGAAAAGAGGCTTGAGATGTACCTACCGGACTCTCCCCGCGATGAGTAAAGAGTGATTCGGCCGGATATGGCTTCCATTCCAGGACTGATGTATCTCAGAACGATGCGGAACAAGGAGAGGCTGGACTGCCTCACAGACAATCTCACCCTTACTTCATTCTGAAAAGTACCCCAAAATAACATGCAGTGTAGAGGACACACACACTCACATGAATGCATGGCTACACACACATACACACACACTCACTCACATGCATACATGCTCAATAAGTCCCCAGTTAGGTGGAAATAAACAGGGCTAAAAAGAAAGCAAAGCCACTGGGGCTGGAGAGATGGCTCAGCGGTTAAGAGCACTGACTGCTCTTCTAGAGGTCCTGCATTCCATTCTCAACAACCACATGGTGGCTCACAAAACTGTAATGGGATCTGATGCCCTCTTCTGGTGTGTCTGAAGAGAGCAATGGTGTACTCACTTATATTAAATAAATAAGTAAATAAATCTTTAAAAAAAATTGAAAAAAGAAAGCAAAGCCACTTACAATTCTAGTGCTAAGGGAATGCACCCCTCAGCAGCTGGGGTTCTCTTCCAGCATTTTTTGTAACCAGGAAGACAGATTGGAATATTAGACGGACTAGTTTCAGAGGGTCACAGCAACAGGGACAACCATGACTGACGGGGAAAGCCAAAAGCAGAAGATAGACAAGGAAAGGCAAGCATGTTGTCTCAGATCACCACTCAACAAAGAGGCCACTGAGCCCCACTTCACAGGCACGGCATCACATGGAGGAGCAAAGCTTAAGGACCCCAAAAGCATTCTAGATGCAGCTAAATATGCCTATTTTGTCTTAGGAAATTTTATGTCAAGCTTTTATCCAAAAACAATGTTAGCTTTTGAAATAGAAGAGAGGTCTTGTGTGTCTCTAAGCTCTGGGATCACACAATGCTCTGTAAGAATTGATAATGCAAGTAAATTATCATTTATTCAGATTTATTTATTGTATGCTAATAAGAGTTTCTCCTGCATGTATGTATGTGCATCAAGGTCAAAAGAGGGTGTGAGATCCATTGGACCTTGAGTTAAGGATTCTTGTGAGCCACCATGTGGGTGGTAGGAACCAGACCAAAGTCCTCTGCAAGATCAACAAGAGCTATTAACCTCCACGCCATCTCACAGACACGAGGATAAGTTATTTTTATTCAGAACCACAAGCCACGTGTCCAGACCCAGCTATAGTTCAAGGGAGGCTCACAGTGTGGGAATTCCTGTCTTGGTTCACTCCATCCTCTCCCAGCTATCTTGGTTTCAATGGAAAGGGCTATGTGTTACAAGAGACGCAGAGACAACCAAGGCTGACTTCCAGAGGACCACTACCTCTGATGCAGAAGCTGTGAGTGATGTCTGTCCAGTAATTCCCACCAGTCCTAAGAATTTGATTGAATTCATTTTTCAATTTCAATATCAATTGGGAAATAAATGTGCAAGGATGAATTAAAAGAATAAAGGAAGTGGCCAAGCACAGGAGACCACAGGTCCTCTGACCCAAAGGCTTCCTCACAAAGACCATCATCCAAATTGGGTTCCTTTGGGTTAACCAAATATTCTGTCAAACTTCAAATGTCTGTGAGAATACCTACACTGGGCTCAGTGTCAGCCACTTATCAGGACTTGATGGACCCCACCATAATCTTATGACTAATGAAGATCTCCACTATAGAAAAGGGTTGGGGGCTGACTCAGTGAAAAGCTGGCAGAGAATGTGAGTTTGGTTCTCAGCCTCAGAATGTGAGTTCTGTGGCTCACAACCTCCTGTAACTCCAGATCTGGAAGATCTCATACTCCCCTCTCCAGGTACCTACACTCTCCTATGTCATACATCTGCACATGCACAAATGGTGCAGGCCTTTAATGCAAGGACTTAAGGAGCAGAGGCGGGCAGAACTCTATGAATTAAAGATCAATCTGATCTGATCTGCATTGTGAGCACTAGGTTAGCCAGGGCTCCATAATATGACCCTGTCCCAGAAAGAAAAGGAAGAAACTGAATTGGTGTGTGTGGGAAGAAAGGGAGAAATGCCTTACAGTCCTGTTTGGTAAAGTCAGTTTCATTGGGGAGAATTTGGCCAGGCAAAACCATTATTAGGGTGAATGCGGGGCTCCAAGAGAGCTCTGGACTGGCCCCGACCCTCTATGACTCTATTAGTCTCTACCACGGTCATCAGCTCACTTCTCTCACTTCTACCTCAAGGCAGCTTACGGGACCAGCCTCAAAGAGAAGAGCTGAGGATAAAAATTATTTAATGACACTACACTTTTGGCTATAAATACTACATAAGTCCTATAGGTAGACGAATAATGTACACATCTCTTACTCTATTGTGAAGGCAAGATAGATGGTTGTAACAAAGAGGAAGGGAGGGAAGGAGATAGAAAAGCCAAACAATACCGAAGAGCATCTTTACTTTAGTCTCCACTCACAGAGGAACTCAGGATTTTAAAGCAGTTCCCCAAATCAGTGATGCCAAGCAGGGAAGGTGATACGGGATGGGTGTTATGTATTTATGAGGCTGAGGCAGCAGGACTGAGGGCTTAGACTAGCCTGAACTAGACTCTGTGGACCTCTGCGGGAGAAGGAGGATGCTGGCTATTTTAGAAGCCTTCAAGTCAACTTGGTTTTTGTTTTCCACAAATGCCATTAAAGAAAAAAGGTTCTCTATGTTTTAGTATAGTTTAATATCATTTAAGAAATTTGCTTCTATCTATGAAAAATCTCCAGAGACAAATACTATCTTTCTTCAGTTCCTTCATTTTCTGATTCAGTGGCCAAATTAAAGTAACCATGATATCCAAGTACGTATTTATTAATTAAAATCTTGCCCTATCTTAAATCCTAAGCCTAGCTTCCAAGCCAGCCCTGGCCAGTACTCTATAGAAAATGAACACTAGAATAGGTCCTGGGGCAGTGTAGCTTTTAGACTGTGTATGTATGTATATGTATATATATCCTGCAATGAGCTGTGACCCTCTCACTATATACCTGTACCGAGGTCATTGGAGCATATCCTCTCCAGCTAAACTCAGGGAATACCAGGGGATCAAATCCAAACCGCAGGTCTCTTCCATTAGGTCCAGTGCCGTCTTCGACCTCATACTTCATGTGGTGCAAATCCGGGAAGTAGTAGTTATTTTCAGGCCTTTGTCAATCACAAGAAAGGGACATGAGTAGTTAGGTTCATGGGTAACCTGAATGTCTTTTTAATAGATGCTGCTGAAGGAACGCGGCCAACTCACTAAGCCTATTAAATAGAACAGAGGAAGGTTATCCCCTCTCTTGCTCTATACGATTGCTTTTATTCTGGGAAATGCTGGCACAGGGCACACCCAACACCCACCCATCCCAAGCACTAAATTCAGGAAGTCACTTAGCACAAGTCATGAGTTCACCGACATACCCCAACTGTGTTCTAATGGCTGCCAGCAATTAATAAAATCTAATAGCTGCTCCCTCCCTCAGTCTTCCCACACACTCACACATTTTGTAAACATCAGTAATTATGTGACAGGCACTGTTGCTAAGCATCATGATATAATACTGTATATAGTAAACATATATATATACATATATATATATATATATAACTTTTATTATATTATGTGTTTATTTGTGTGCACGCATATGTGTACACATGTACATGGTTGAGCACTTGTGGAGGTAAGAGGACACCTTGCTAGGGTTAGTTCTCTCCTCTCACTATGTAGGTTCTGAGGATTGACCTTGGTTGGTCAGGCTTGTCTGAGACTCTTATAGGTTAATGGATTTAAAGACATAAAGATCTGTCAGTCGGCGGGAATAAAAGCTACACCCCTGCACTGTGAGCACAGTGGGGGCAGCCACACCCCTGCACTGTGAACACAGTGAGGATAGCCACACCCCTGCACTGTGAGCACAGTGAGGATAGCCACACCCCTGCACTGTGAGCACAGTGAGGATAGCCACACCCCTGCACTGTGAGCACAGTGAGGATAGCCACACCCCTGCACTGTGAGCACAGTGGGGGCAGCCACGCCCCTGCACTGTGAGCACCATGAAGACTGCTTGGATTTCAGCACAAGATTTACAAAGGTCCACAGGAGCGTTTGTCTCCAGCGCCTCAGTGTTCATCCAAGAATCCATTCTAAAGAGTTACTGCAAACATGTTAAAACACCGACAATGTGAAAACAACATGACTGAGCCAAATCTATAAAGCAAGCAAATTCTAAAATATTTTGTAGGCATTAATATTTTGAGGACTTTTTAGTGATATAAGAAATGCTTATGATACGTATTGTTAAATAAATTTGTTTTTAAAGTTTTCATGAAAGGCTAAGTTTTCATTGTTAATAAAATCAAACCAATAATATTTTACAAGGTTTTCTTAGAGAGAAACAGTGCAGATTTTTCTTTGCCTTTTTATTTGTATGAGTTTATTGAAATTTCTAAGATGAATATTATGATCATAAAAATTAGAGAACTACAGTGAATGCCTTCGAAACTTATAAGGAAATCTAAACAAGCTCAGATGCATGACTGAGCTAATGTTTGGGAAGACTTGGTCCTAACGATGCAGGTCTGCCCATCTGGAAAGAGAGGCTGAGTCCCACATTGATGGTTTATCACACTGTAGTGTGGTTTTCACGCACTATCACACCACAGGCCGTATTCTCGGTATTTCACAGTATTTCCTGTGTACTAAAATGTGAAACGTCACTGTTTCTATCTGTTGGTGGGTAACTCAGTCCTGTTGAGTTGTATTATTTTCTCCTGTGCTTCTCCATGTAGCTTCGACTGGAATGCCCAGCCACAAGGGCCAGTAGAGAGACCAAGGGACAGTCCCAGCCAGCAACACTCAGAACTACATCAGAGGATGCCTTAATTAATCTGCTGATGAAGCAGGAGCAGAAGGTGCTCGAGATTTTGAGAACTTTACATTCCTTGGAGTTTTTGGCATTTGACTAAAAATCAATGAGTTTAGATTTCAATTTCTTCCTCTTCCACGGAGGAAAAACTTACAGTAAGGTCATCAAACCCAGAGCCACACATCCTATATCCCTGCCTGCCCCAGCCTCGGCCCTTCCTGCTTTCGCTCTTAGCTTCCTTCCCAGTTGCCTCTGTTTCAAGACTTTGCCTACCCACCTTATTTTAACTCACCTGACATCTCTACTCCCTCACCGAGGACACAGCAAGAACTGAATGTCACTGCTCCTGAAGCCTGGGCAATGTGGAACACCCTGGAGAATGGAGCTGGCCCCTGTGGGACACCCTGGAGAATGGAGCTGGCCCCTGTGGAACACCCTGGAGAATGGAGCTGGCCCCTGTGTTTGGCCCCTCCTTGTAGAGAGGCTTCATCCTCCAGTGAGTATGCTGCAAACTGTTTGCACTTTATTTTTAATTTTATTATTTATTTATTTATTTATTTATTTTGGTTTTTCAAGACAAGGTTTCTCTGTGTATCCCTGGCTGTCCTGGAACTCACTCTGTAGACCAGGCTGGCCTCGATCTCAGAAACCCACCTGCCTCTGCCTCCCGAGTGCTGGGATTAAAGGCATGTGCCACCACTGCCCGGCTGCACTTTATTTTTATAATGAGTTATTGGTTTGGTTTCTTCCAACTGTCCACTTTAGGCTGTGGACTTTGGGATACAGGGTCTTTGTAGCTTATGCCACAGAATTGGTCTTTATGGACATTGTAATGACCTATTCTAATTAGCTTGTGGTCACATGTTCAGGTTCCAATTATACTGACTGCTTCATCTGCCTCCTTAGGATTGCTACAGATGGGAAAGTGGGAGATGGCCTTGGTAGCATGAGTGTGTAAAGACACTTCTCGAAGACTCACCTCTGGCACTGTTTCCCCTCCACGTGCTCTCTGCACTGGCATACTCCCGAGGGCCCACTACACATGGTGGTGAGTGCTCCACCAATGTCACACTGACACCCTGAAAGTCAAGAAACAGTTGGGGTTACTACCAAACTGTCTCGCTGACAGATGTTTCCCTCTACGAGAGAAGACAACTCTGCATTCTCAGCACTGTGTGGGCTGCTTCTTTCCTCTCCCAGACCCTGTATCAGGCAGGGATGGCCCAAACAAAAACGGCCTGTCTCCTCAAAGTTCCACCTCTAATTTCAAGATGTGTGACTACAGGCCAGCAGGTGGGTACACTGTTCTCCAGTCAAAGGTGCCAGTAGCCCCGGAGCTAGACATGGTTAAGTAGCCTGAGAAGAGAATCTATCAGCCAAGTGCTTTCCACACTGTGGCAGGACTTTCCCTGTCCAATCACACAAAACTCTTAGTTGGGTGCCCCCTGTTGCAGGAGATAGTAAGATGAAAGTGACAACTCTCCAGGCTCCTGCTCCTCAGCCTGCCAACTCCCCGGCAGGGCTAGACCGGCCGGCTTCCCATGCTCCTGCTGCTGTCAGCTCTCTCCACCTAGCCCCCTCAGCATCCTATCACTGTGTTCCCAGCTCTGGCTTGCTTGTCTCTGGAGCAGCTAGTTCCTTCTCTGCCATAAACCCCTGTAATCGGCAGTACCACATTCCAGTAACCAAGTAAATCAAAACTCTTGAACCTTATAATTAACCAATCAGATTTATGTATCAATACATTCTCAATTTACAAGATGCCAATACAATAATTTCAGAGCCAACTGATAATGATAAAAGCTGCCCACCTAGATTGGACAAATTATCCCAATTATTCTAGCCTTATGATATCATAACTACCTGTGGCTATCTAAGGCCACACTGGGTCGAGTTCTTCCTCCTGTCCATCCTCCTCCATCTTGGCTTTCTCCCTTCTCCCCCAGACGCTCTGCTTTGCAACTCTTAGCGCTGCCTCCCTTTTCCCTGTCCAATCACAGGCCTCCTGCTGCCCTAGTATTTTAGTGTGGTTGGACAGGGAAAATCCTGTCACACCACGCAGATGTGTCAAGAGTAGCAGCAGATGCCTGTAACTTCAGTGCTGACAGTGCAGAGGTAGGAGGATCCCTGGGGTCTACTGATTGGGGATAGCCAAATTAGCAAGCCCCAGGTTTAGAAAAGACCCTGTCTCAAAAAACAAAGTGGAAACCAACTGAAGGGGGTACCATACACAGAGGCACACATAGACATGAACATGAATACATACAAACACAGAGGGGGGGAAACGGAGAGGGAAAGGGGGGAGAGGGGGGAGAAGGGGGAGAGGGAAAGGGGGAGAGGGAGAGAGAGTGGGAGGGGGAGATGGAGAGGGAGTGGGAGGGGGAGAGGGAGAGGGAGAACAGCATTGCTGTAAGTAACTTTCATGAGGCAGCCCATGTGGAAGTCAAGAGTAGCTTTGTAGACCACCCACTTCTGGAATTTCATTATTTAATACAAGCCTATATCTAAGTATCTGGCTTTTTAGTTAATATGAAATCTATATTATTTATATTATATTATATATTATATTATATACTTATATATTATATTATATATATACTTCAAGATGGCTAAGCCTCAGTGTTAGTCAATATTAGCACACAGCCTCCATCCCACATATGCAGTTTGGAAATGAACCAACCTTGTAGAAAAGAAGTAGAAACAGCACCACCTGAGGTTCACTGCAAGTGTCAACACAAAATCTGGCCAAGTTCTCAAGACATTCTGTCTTGAGAGTCCTCCATCCTTGAAAGTCAGCCACAGACAGTCAAGGCAGGAATTCTGGCAGCCTCTGTCCTTTAGAACTTGGGCAAGCCCTGCCAAATGTATTTACCTTGACAGCCAAAGTAATTGCTCTTCTCCAAAGAGAAAAACCCATCTTCACAGGTGTCACAGGCATCACCAGTTACATGGGCTTTGCAGCTACAGTCACCGTCCTCCTATAGAACAAGGAGCCAAACAGCAGCATTTGATACACAGGATTCACTAATCTTCAGGATTGGAAGTGGGTTCATCATACAACAGGAAGCAAGGGGGTAGCCAGGACTGGGAAAGTATGCCCATGGTCAGGACAGCTAGCGAGGGACTGGTACCCTGCTCCAGAAATCCCACAATCAACCACTGCAGCATCCCACAGTCATCACATGGAAAGATGCCCCATTTTACCTGCCCACACTCTCCAATTCCACTCAGTGTCCCTGCTTCATGGCACTGGCACTCTGTGAAGATAAAAGAGGGTATCCATGATCCAGGGGCTGTACAAGAACAGTAGTTCCCTGGCTCTAGGGACATTACATGTTTACAACAAAGCTCACAGGACTTTCCTGTGGACTTAAGCAACATTCACCCTGCACTGCTGGGGCCTAAATCAGGATTGCTTTCTGAGATTAGTAGACAGATCAATCAATACAATCCGTCTAGAATAATGGCTAGTTTATGGCTACTCCAGCACAGAGTTTATAAATGTTTCCAATGTCAAGGTCATAATTGGTGTGCCTGAATGAAAATATACTCTTGCCCTAAAGGTGGTCATTTTCCTTAGAACTTTTGTTATGTTTTGACTTGGTATCCTGGCTTTAATAATTGTATAAAATGAAGATGTAGGTACATGTAATTGTTATATTATGTGCATTACAATGAGAATTTAGCCAGAAAAAGTGGTTTATAAAAGCAAAGAATTCAAAGGCCTTCTCAAATAACAAAATTCAAATGGAAACAGTATAGATAAATCTTTGCCTGAAAATGGTAGTTCTGCCCTGAATGGAGGTGGGGGACAGCAAAGCATCATACAGCATGTTAAACAAATCAAATTGGTCTGACACAAAGCTCTCTTAACATATCCTACCGAATCAACTAAGCAGGGCTCACATGGGCTCACAGAGACTGAAGCAGCAAGCACAGGGCCTGCATGGGTCTGCACCAGGTCCTCTGTGTATTTGTTATTGAGATTAGCTTGGTGGTTTTGTGGGACTCCTAATAACAGGAGCAGGTATGTCTCTGACTCTTTCCCTACTCTTGAGACTCTTTTCCTCCTGTGGGTTGCCTTATCCAGCCTTGATATGAAAGCTTTTTTTTTTTTTTTTTTTTTTTTTTTGCCTTGTCTTATTGTATCTTTTTTGTCCTGTTTGGCTGTTATCTCTTGGAGGCCTGTTCTTTTCTAAAAAGGAAACATAGTGTTGGGGAGGGGTAAATCTGGAGGAGGTGGAGGTGGTAGAGAGCTGGAAGGAGTGAAGGGGGAGAACTGGTTGGGATAAATTATCTGAGAGAAGACTCTATTTTCAATAAAAAGGAAAAGAAGTGCTGTCTTGTCAATGTTGGAACTAGGAAGGCAAAAATAAAGAAGCAAGGATTCTAAAAGATGTACATGAGACATCTTACCTGAGCATCCACGGGGGTTTTCTTTGGCCAGATTCCAATATAATGGTTTGCAGACACTACATGTAGGACTTGCAACATGCTGCTTGCACTGACAATAACCCTTGAAATGAAAATCGAACTGATGTTTGGCATTTTGAAATCAAGACCTGTTTCAAAACACATGTTTTGAGCGAAGCTTTGTTAGCAAAATAAATTTTGATCATGAAAGATAAACCAAGGGATCCATAAAAGTCCAGGGTTACTTTAAAGAGTCTTTGAACTTTAAAAAAAAGTGGGGTGGGGGGTATTCTGCAGCAGCTGGGAACCCCAAGGAACCCAGTAGACTGAATCTACCCACCTTCCACTAGGGAAGATCATCAGCTTGTCTGCCCCTCTGAAGACCCCACAGTCTGAAGGCCTCCTAGGAGGTCTGCTGCACCCAGGGCAATAGATCATCAGCTTGTCTGCCCCTCTGAAGACCCCACAGTCTGAAAACCTCCCAGGAGAGGTCAGGGTAACAGGTCTCCCAGGAGACCTGCAGCAACTCAAGGACACAGGAGGCAGGTTCCAGACAGAGACACCCAGGCCACTTAACACTAGAGATAACCAGTTGTTGAGAGGCAAGCACAAGACCATAAACAGCAGAAGTCAATTTATTTGGCACCATCAGAACCCAGCAAGCCCTGGATACCCCAACACAACTGAAATCCAGGATGCTGACTTAAAATCCTATCTTATGAAGAAAATAGAGTCCTTTAAGGAGGATATAAATAACTCACTGAAAGAAATACAGGAAAACACAGGTAAACAGGTGTGCCCTTAAAGAGGAAAGAAATAAATCCCTTAAAGAAATACAAGAAAACACAATCAAACAGGTGAAGGAATTGAACAAAGTGATCCAAGACCTATAAATGGAAGTAGAACCAATAAAGAAAGCATAAATGGAGGCAACCCTGGAAATGGAAAACCTAGGAAAGAGGTCATGAGCTACAGATGCAAGCATCAACAACAGAATACAAGAGATAGAAGAGAGAATCTCAGGTGTAGATGATCCCTTAGAAGATATTGACACAATAGTCAAAGAAAATACAAAAACATAAAAAACTCCTAACCCAAAACATCCAGGAAATAAAGTTCACAATGCTAAGAATAACATGAATAGAAGAGAATGAAGATTCCTAGCTCAAAAGGCCAGAAAACGTCTTCAACAAAATCATAGAAGAAAACTTCCCCAGCTTAAAAAAAGAGATGACTGTAAATGTACAAGAAGCCTCTAGAACACAAAATAGATTGAATCAGAAAATAATCACATAATAATCAAAACACTATATGCACAGAACAAAGAAAAAATATTAACAGCAGTAAGGAAAAAAGGCCAAGTAACATATAAAGGTAGACCTATCAGAATTATACCAGAATTCTCAAGAGAGACCCTAAAAACCAGAAGATCCTGGAGAGAGGTCATTGCAGACCCTAAAAGAACACAAATGCCAGCCCAGGCTACTATACCCTGCAGAACACTCAATCATCATAGACAGATAAACCAAAATATTCCATAACAAAACCAAATTTAAACAAAATATATCTACCAATCCAGCCCTACAGAGGATTCTAGAAGGAAAACTCCAACACAAGAAAGGTACCTACACACCAAAGAAAAATAAGAAATTAATCATCTCATGACAAAACCAAATTGAAAAAAAAAATCACATACACATAATGCCACCTACAACAACAAACATAACAGGAACTAACAGTCATCTGTCTTTAATATCTCTCAATACCAATAGGTTTGATTCCTCAATAAAAAGATATAAGCTAACAGACTGGATATGCAAGGAGGATCCAGGATTTTGCTGCATACATGAAACACACCTCAATTACATCAGACTTCTCACCAGAGACTATGAAAGCCAGAAGATCCTGGGCAGATGTCATACACACCCTAAGAGAACACAAATGCTGGCCCAGGCTACTATACCCAGCAAAACTCTCAATTATCATAGACGGAGAAACCAAGATATTCCATGACAAAACCAAATTTATATAACATCTTTCCATAAATCCAGCCCTACAATGGATAATAGATGGAAAACACCAACACAAGGAGGGAAACTACACCCTAGAAAAAGCAAAAAAGTAATCTTTCAACAAACCCAAAAGAAGATAACCACACATATATAATTACACCTCTAACAACAAAAATAACAGGAAGTAACAATCACTTTTCCCTAATAAAACTTAATATCAATAGACTCAATTCCCAAATAAAAAGACAAACTAACAGACTGGATATGTAAACAGGACCCAACATTTTGCTGCATACAGAAAATACACCTCAGTGACAAAGACAGACACTACCTCAGAGTAAAAAGTTGAAAAATAATTTTCCAAGCAAACGGTCTAAAGACACAAGCTGGAGTAGCCATTCTAATATCAAATAAAGTAGACTTTCAACAAGAAGTTATCAAAAAAGGACAAGGAAGGACACTTCATACTAGTCAAAGGAAAAATCTGCCAAGATGAACTCTCAATTCTGAACATCTATGCTCCAAATACAAGGGCACCCACATTTATAAAAGAAACTTTACTAAAGCTCAAAGCACTCCACACAATAATAGTGGGAGACTTCAACACCTCACTCTCAGCAATGGACAGGTCATGGAAACAGAAATTAAACAGAGATTCAGTGAAACTAATAGAAGTTATGAACCAAATGTATCTAACAGATATCTATATGACATTTTATCCTAAAACAAAAGAATTACCTTCTCAGCACCTCATGGTACCTTCTCCAAAATTGACCACATAATTGGTCACAAAACAGGCCTCAACATATACAAGAAGATTGAAATAATCCCATGTACCCTATCAGATCACCATGGACTAAGGCTGATCTTCAATAACAACATAAATAATAGAAAGCCAACATTTACGTGGAAGCTGAACAATGCTCTACTCAATGATAACGTGGTCAAGGAAGAAATAAAGAAAGAGATTAAAGACTTTTTAGAGTTTAATGAAAATGAAGCCACAACATACCCAAACTTTTTGGACACAATGAAAGCATTCCTAAGAGGAAAACTCATAGCTCTGAGTGCTGCCAAAAAGAAACTAGAGAGAGCCTACACTAGCAACTTGACAGCACACCTAAAAGTGCTAGAACTATAGGAAGCAAATTCTCCCAAGAAGAGTAGATGGCAGGAAATAATCAAACTTAGGATTGAAATCAACCAAGTGGAAACAAAAAGAACTATACAAAGAATTAACAAAACCAGGAGCTGATTCTTTAAGAAAATCAGCAAGATAGATAAACCCTTAGCCAGACTAGCCATAGGGTACAGAGACGGTATCCAAACTAACAAAATCAGAAATGAAAAGGAAGACATAACAACAGAAACTGAGTAAATTTAAAAAATCATCAGATCCTACTACAAAAGCCAATATTCAACAAAACTGGAAAATCTGGATGAAATGGACAAGTTTTCTAGACAGATACCAGGTACCAAAGTTAAATCAGGATCAGATAAACCATCTAAACAGTCTCATTTCCCCTAAAGAAATAGAAACAGTCATTAATGGTCTTCCAACCAAAAAAGCCCAGAACCAGATGGGTTTAGTGCAGAGTTCTATCAGACCTTCAAAGAAGACCTAATTCCAATTCTCCTCAAACTATTCCACAAAATAGAAACAGAAGGTACTCTACCCAATTCATTCTATGAAGCCACAATTACTCTGATACCTAAACCACAGAAAGACCCAACAAAGAAAGAGAACTTCAGACCAATTTCCCTTATGAATATCGATGCAAAAATACTCAATAAAATTCTCACTGACTGAATCCAAGAACACATCAAAATGATAATCCATCATGATCAAATAGGCTTCACCCCAGGGATGCAGAGATGGTTTAATATATGGAAATCCATCAATGTAATCCGTTATATAAACAAACTCAAAGACAAAAACTACATGATCATCTTGTTAGATGCTGAGAAAGCATTTGACAAAATCCAACACCCCTTCATGATAAAAGTCTTGGAAAGATTGGGAATTCAAGGCCCATACTTAAACATAATAAAAGCAATATACAGCAAATCAACAGCAAATATCAAATTAGATGGAGAAACATTTGAAGCAATTCCACTAAAATCAGGGACAAAAACAGGGCTCCCCACTCTCCCCATATCTATTCACTATAGTACTTGAAGTTTTAGCTAGAGCAATAAAACAAAAGGAGATCAAGGGGTTACAAATTGACAAAGAACACGTTAAGATATCATTATTTACAGATGATATTATCGTATACCAGAGAACTTCTACAGCTGATAAACAACTTCAGTCAAGTGGCTGGATATAAAATTAACTCAAATAAATCAGTAGCCGTCCTTTACACAAATGATAAATGGGCTGAAGAAGAAAATAGGAAAACAACATCCTTCACAATAGTCACAAATAATATAAAATATCTTGGGGTAACTCTAACTAAACAAGTGAAAGATCTGTATAACAAGTAATTCAAGTCTCTCAAGTCTCTCAAGAAAGAAATCAAAGAAGACCTCAGAAAATGGAGAGATCTTCCATGCTTATGGGTTGGTAGGATTAACATAGTAAAAATGGTCATCAAAAAGAATCTACAGATTCAATGCAATCGCCATCAAAAGCCCAACACAATTCTTCAAAGACATGGAAAGAGAAATTCTCAATTTCATATGTAAAAACAAAATTCCCAGGATAGCAAAAACAATTCTTAACAATAAAAAACTTCTGAGGGAATCACCATTCCTGACCTCAAGTTTTACTGCAGAGTGATAGTGATGAAAGCTGCATGGTATTCGTACAGAGACAGACACATTGGTCAATGGAATAGAATTGAAGACCCAGAAATAAAGCCACTCACTTATGGACACTTGATCTTTGACAAAGAAGCTAAAAATATATAATGGAAAAAAGAAAGCATTTTCAATAAATGGTGCTGGTCTACCTGGTGATCGGATTATAGAACAATTAAAATAGATTTATATTTGTTATCTTGCACAAAATTCAAGTCCAAGTGGATCAAGGATCTCAACATAAAACCAGATACACTGAGTCTAATTGAAGAGGATGTGGGAAAGAGCCTCCAACTCATTGGCACGGGGGTAGAAGGGATTCTAAATAGAATTTCAGTGGCTCAAGCTCTAAGATGAAGAATTGATAAATTCAACCTCATGAAACTGGAAAGCTTCTGTAAGGCAAAGGACATAGTCAATAAGACAAATTGGCAACCTACAGATTGGGAAAAAAGTCTTCACTAACCCCACATCCAATAGAGGGCTAATATCCAACATATATAAAGAACTCAAGAAGCTAACCTCAAAAAAAAACACAAAAAAACAAAAAAAACAACAACAAAAAAAAACCAAACAACCCAATCAAAAAATAGAGTACAAAGCTAAACAGAGAATTCACAATAGAGGAATCTCAAATGGCTGAGAAGCCTTTAAGAAATGTTCAACATCCTTAATCATCAGGGAAATGCAAATCAAAGCAACCCTGAGATTCCACCTAACACCAGTCAGAATGGCTAAGATCAAAAACTCAGGTGACAACACGTGTTGGTGAGGATGTGGAGAAAGAGGAACACTCTTCCATTGCTGGTGGGATTGCAAACTGGTACAACCACTCTGGAAATCAATCTGGAGGTTCCTCAGAAAATTTGAAATAGATCTACCCGAAGATCCTGCTATACAACTCTTGGACATATAACCAAAAGATGCTGCACAGGGGCATGTGTTCCACTATATTCATAGAGGCCTAAATGGTGGTAGCCAGAGCTGGAAAGAACCCAGATGCCCCACAACAGAAAAATGGATACAGAAAATGTGGTTCATTTACACAATGAAGTACTATCAGCTATTAAGAATGAGGACATTATGAGTTGTGCAGGCAAATGGATGGAACTAGAAAATATCATCCTGAGTGAGGTATCTCAGACCCCAAAAGACATGCATGGTATGTACTCACTGATAAGTGGATATTAGCCAAAAGAGTACAGAATACCCAGGATACAATCCACAGAACTCAAGAAGGTTAACAAGCAGAAGGGCCCAAGTGAGGATGCTTCATTCCTGCTTGGGAGGGAGAAGAAAACAATCATGGGAGGCAGAGGGAGGGAGGAAGGGAGAGGGGAGGGGGAAAGGAAAAGGAGAACATGATCAGGTATTGAGGGGAATGGGAGAGAAGCCCTGAGGGCCAGCAGAATGAATGGAAACATGCAACCTGGGGGTGGGGGAGTTGGGAGAACCCTCTAGAATATACCAGAGACCTAGGAGGTGAGAGACTCTCAGGACCCTAAGGGAGGGGCCTTAGATGAGATGCTGAACGGTGGGGAGAGGGAACTTGTAGAGTCCACCTCCTGTAGAAAAACAGAGCATCAAGTGGAGGGATGGGGTTGCCATCCCTCAGTCAAAAACTTGACCCAGAATTGTTCCTGTCTAAAAGAACTACAGGGTCAAAAAATGGAGAGGGGACTGTGGGAGACTGTCCAGTGACCGGCCCGACTTAGGATCCATCTCAAGGGGAGGCTCCAAGGCCTGACACTATTACTGATGCTGTGGTACAGTTACAGACAGGAGCCTAGCATGGTTGTCCTCTGAGAGGACCAACAAGCAGCTGACTGAGCCAGAAACAGATACTTAACACCCAACCAATAGACTGAAGTCTGGGACCCCTGTGGTTGCTTGCACAAGGCCCCAGAAATGTATACAGCAGAGGACTGTCTGGCCTGGCCTCAGTGAAAGAAGACTCACCCAGCCCTCGAGAGACTTGAGGCCCCAGGGAGTGGAGAGGGGTGGGAGGTCAGAAGGATGGGGACTTCCTCTTGGAGGTAGGGGGAGGAAGAATGAGATGAGAACCTGTGGGGGCATGACTGGATTGTAAAAAAAAAAAAAGTAAAAGTAATAAAAGGGGGTATTTTTTATTTGATGTATTTGAGTGTTTTACCTCCCTGTCTGTATGTACACCATATATGTGCTGGTGCCCAAGAAGGTCAGAAGTGGGCACCTGACCCCTAGAACTGGAGTTAAGAATGGCTTTAAAGTCACCATGTGGGTGTTAGCAATTGAACTTGAGTCCTCTATACGTGACCTTGAGGAAGAACTAACTGCAGGACTCTAGGATATAAGCTTTAAATAAATCTTATTCTTTCATTTAATAAAATAATACCTATGCATCTTGAATTTAAAACCATGGTGAGGTTGCCCAGTATAAGAAAATTGTGTCTTATGTTAATTTCAGGAAGTTTTCCAGGGTAGCCATGACCCCTACTTACCAGGCTGGAGTCAAGGGTCCCAGCTGGATGGCAAACACTGCCGGACCCTGCGTATAATTCAGAGACGTTACGAACACCTGGCTGATTGTTTAGATGCTTCAGATTTTTTAATTTTCTTTTTGTAAGTGCACCTACATGTATGCTTTTATAGATGAGTGACAAAGACCATGTGTAGCTCACACTAAGACAGGCCAAGAGAACTTTATGATACTTGATCTGCTCTAACTCAACTGTCACTCAGTAACTCTGCCCTGCCTGGGGACACAACTTCCTTTCTGTGTTTAACGCTTGCTAGTCTTTATTTTTAATATATATTTTAACTTGACTTTGAGAATTACATGTAATATATTTTGATCACTTTCTCTCCCCTCCCTCAACTCTTCCCAGATCCTTCCCTGCAAAACCTTTCTAATAGGTGATGGTTACACTGAAACTTTGAGCAGCTTTAGAATTGTCCAGCAGAGGGCGATATTGCACCTCTTTTTAAAAATGTTATAAATAACCATCCATTCAAAAGAAAACAATTGACTATAATTCTCCCTGTCCCCATGTGTACTGAGGTTCTTGGTGACAAAGCTGGTGTGCTTTCCTGTCTTCGCCTGCAGAGGCTATAGCTGAGCACGTGCAATGTCTTGATTACACTGTTTGGTAGTACACTGGTTGAGCCTGCGTCTATGGCTGGTTTTCGCCATTGGACCATATCCACAACAGGATCGTATATCCTCACGAATTGCCCTTTTGCTTTTCCCCAGTGTTTCCTCTTTGTAAGTTTGTCTCCGTTCTCATGAAGACCTGCTCCCCTTCCTCCTCTCTGCTCCTCCTTCTCTAGCAGCCCACACCTCACTTTCTCTCCTTTGTCTTCTGTACTGACCATGCCCGTCCTGGGCTCCTCCCAGCATGGACTGTGTCACTCTCCAGCTCCGGGATAGTTCTGGCTACTCTACCACATCACCCACAGGCCTGATGACCACACAAGGACGTACAGGCCTTCTCAGGGCAAGCCCTGTTATTGCTGACTGCACTTTCTGCCCTGCCCTGGACAATGTGATTAGGAAAGTTCTGGGAAATGTGACCCTCTCTTCTCCTTAGTCCCACCCAGCTCTGGATGCTTCACCCTCAGTGTCCCCAGGAACCAGGAGGGTTCCTACAAAAAACACATTTTTCTGATGGAAAGTCTGGGTCAGTCTACAAACTGCCCTGCTCCATAGCACAAGAGAACTCTGAAATCACCAGGCCAGAACTATTGGTGGGTCTGGGGCTGCCACATCAAAGAACTTGGGGAAATGCAGGTTTCTGTGTTGGGAGAAGAGGCAGAACACAGCCCTGGTCCCTCTTAGCCTACAGCAAAGATCTTATGCAGCCCATATCAGCACTAAGAGTCACTAGGGAGAGAGGCATGATGCCTTAGAGCATAGGGTTTCGGTGGGGTGTCAAACAATGCGAGGGCAGATTTGTGGGGTCATGTGACTACCCTGATGCAGAGGGCTGAGACACCCAGATTGTTTATGAACAGGTATTTAAGTTGTTCTCATCAGGCTCCGACTGTCTCTGGGGTGGATCTATGATGCACATGCTTCCAGTGACACTGGCATAGGGAAGACTGGACCAAATATTTAGGGAGCTTGAGTCAATGTAGAGAAGACTCACCAGGCTTCTCCAAGAGGTCAGCTGCACCCACTAGGATGAGGAACAAGCCTCCAACATGCTGCCGGCTTCCTTACCTTGGCAGTAGGGAAAGTCATAAGCTCCAGAGAGACACCTGTCACACTGCCTCCCAGTAATTCCAGGCAGGCAGTCACACTGGCCATTCCCAGGGTCACAGGGCACTGGATAGGATCCAATCATCGAACACTGGCAAGCTGCGAGAAAGAGCTGATCAGACTCAGACATGCATTACAGTGTACATAGGGCAGGGGCCTGGAACCCTCAGATAGGGCCAGAATGACCCAAATTTAAGTTCCAGATTCATATCCTTGATTGAGCTAAGCCTCAGTTTCCCCTCCCTTACATGGGGCTGATCCTGGCTTCTACTTGATAGGGATTAAAACTTCACAAGTAAGCAATGGCCTTTACAGAAACCATGCTTTCTCTTTTCAATCTCAGGAAGGATGTGGCCAGAGCTACACGGGGACTCACTCTGAGGGGGCTTTGTAGTATGAATAAGAACGCCTAGCACGTGTCTGTCCTGCTGTCACCATAGTCAGACTCTCACCGAGGGAGTGGAAACAAGGCTGATTTCCCCGTTAACAAATGACCTGGGAATCCAAAAGGGCATAGTGACAGCTTGAGAGAATGTGCTATGCCCCACCTCCTACCCATAGCCATCATTCCAGCAGACAGTGATCAGCGTTCTGCTGTGTTTAATGGTAGTATGGCTAGGTGTGTGTTGTGGGAAAATATAAAAACATGCATCTCTGATCTCAAAGAGCTAAAATTCCAGATGGGGAGCTAAAGAATGCAGTGGCCAGAGTGCCCTCCCCACTCTCCCAAAGCTATGTGTGAGAAGCTTGTCTAATGCAACACTACCAGCCGTTGGGAGCCACCTGAACAAGGACATGGATACTGTATGTCTCCACCAAGGTTCCTCCCTGGCCTTGTGGCCCCACCAAGTCTGTTTGTAGAGATTAAGTTTCTACCTTGGGTAGATTTTTAGAGAAATGTTCTTGGCCTCTGTGACTGTTGTTTTTGTGAATCAGCTTGGCTAGGTTTTAGTGGTTACATGTTTGATCAAACACCAGTATCAACATAGCTATGTTATGAGATTAGCATTCTGATCAATAGACTTGCTAGACAGAGTATACAGCACCCTGGGAGGCCGAGGCAGGAGAATTCCTGAAAGTTTCAGCTCAGTCTGGACTATACAGTAACTTCTGGACTAGCCTGATTCTATCATAACACCCTCCATCACATAAAAATGTGGGCTTGAGGGCTGGAGAGATGGCTCAGCCGTTAAAGGCTAGGCTCACAACCAAAAATATAAAAATGTGGGCTTTAGGAAAATTAGAGTCAGAGCTTAATAGTCAAAAGCATAACTATGTGAACTAAATCCTCGCTCTGTGTGTGTGTGTGTGTGTGTGTGTGTGTGTGTGTGTGCATCCCTTCTGCATCTGTTTCTTTGGAGTCAAATATAGATTTTTGGTTCCTTTTAAATTTATCAGCTGTACTGTCAATTTGGTTTAATTAATTATCAGTGCAGATCTAGCCTGCTTTCTGCAGGAGCAGACTCTGACGACTGTTTGAGTTGGTTTGAGAGCTTCTAGAAGTGGCTTTCTAGCCTACCTTTACTGCCTCCATCCACCCTTGAAGGAAGAGATCTGTGACAATACATCTTGAAGTGACAGCATAGAAGCAAGCACGTTGCTTCTGGGTACCCCTAATCAAACATGTATGGAGTCAGTAGTCTGAGGATTTGGTAACTGAGATAGGTGGGTTTTGGTTTGCTTTGTTTGGGTTTTGTCAGCTAATAGTATAATGGCATTGGCTGGCTGTTTCTCACTGTGGGGGCAGCACAAAATCTAGAGTTCTAGATTTTGATGCCCAGCTCGCCAGCATAAATGGCCCCCTAGTTCTTGTGTCTTTCCCAGAGGAAGGCCAATCTCCTACAGCCCAGGCAGACTGCTGAGAGCCTGGCTTTCAACCTGGACTGGCAGAATTACAACACAAGTTGAATTCTTAGCCTCACAAAATATCTATAGGAAAAATAATCAAGGCAGGGATAGCATAATCATTGCTGTCAACCTGACAGGATGAGAAACCATGTGGGACACACCCCTCTGGGACTGGTGCCCTTCCTGTGACCAGTGGTGATGCTGTTTCTCCCACATCCATACCAGGATGCATGGGTCCAGGAAGCAGAGAAAGAATGTGCATGTGAGTGCCAAGGCAACAGGAGACCAACTGTGCCCACTTTCTGAGCCTCTCAGGCTACGCCATGGTTCCCAGGTGTTTGGCTAGGTACCAGGCGAGGTCGTGGTGAGAAGGTATGTTTTAGAGATTACTGGCAGACGACCCTTCAGAGAACTTCCTTAAATGAAAGAAACTTCTCGTCCAGACTGTGTTCTGACCTTAGCAGGAGAATCAGCTCTGTTTTAGGCTGCCAGCCTAGCCTGTGGATTTTAGTTCTTCTAGTACCCACAATGCCCCAGCCAACTCCTTACAATAAATCTCTCGCCATGCCCACGCCTGGGATTGAGAAGCCTGGCTGATTCAGGTTTCCTCTTTTCCTGCTTTAGGGGAATGAGTACAAAGAAAGCAAGCAGGAAAGCATCAGACAGCTGCCTGGAGCCCAGAGTGCACAGACACTGGCCCTTAGGGTCACAGAGGCTGCTCCAGGCCACACGGTCACACTCTGGAGGCAAAAGCAAAGGCTTGGCCTCTAACACACTGCTGTTTTAGATGGCTCGCTCCATCTGCCAGTGTTTTCATTATATTCCAACCGTACTCAGAAGCGCCAAATTCCAAACCCCAACTCCAACCCCAACCCTGGCAGCCCTTCCACACTCTTGGAAACACAGCGAAGCTTTCAAACCAGTCTAATTCTCTTCTTTGTCTTGGTGTGGGTCCTTTGAGTTTCTGAAGTATTTGCTTCCCCTCCCCCCATCTACTCCACACTGTTTAGACCTAAAATAATTCTCTTCCTAAAGTATAAAAAACTAACACAGACTAAGTCCCCCTTACTTGTAGTTTGGATCACAAATGTCCCAGACACTTCCTTATATGTAATGAGACATCTTAGGGGTGGGACTTGAGTTCAAACACAAATGTATATCACACACACACACACCTGCCTGAAGGGATTTTATACCTTTTTTTTTTCTTTTTGAGTCAGGGTCTCACTACATAGTCCTGTCTGGCCTGAAATTCTTTATGTAGACCAGGTTAGTCTTGAACTCTTAAAGATCCACCTGCCTTTGCCTCCCAAATGTCTGGATTAAAAGCATGTGGCCTCATGACCAAGCCTTAAACAAAACTTTTAATATACATCTATTTTGATTGTAATCTGTCACATGAAATCTGATGTAGAAATGTCTTTGTTTCTGGCCAACAAACTTCTGATTTAGGATCAGGGAGATGGCTCAGGATAGCGTGCCACACAAGACTGGTTAGGATCAGGGAGATGGCTCAGGATAGCGTGCCACACAAGACTGGTTAGGATCAGGGAGATGGCTCAGGATAGCGTGCCACACAAGACTGGTTAGGATCAGGGAGATGGCTCAGGATAGCGTGCCACACAAGACTGGTTAGGATCAGGGAGATGGCTCGGGGATAGCATGCCACACAAGACTAGAGAGCCGAGTTCAATTCTTCATGTAAAGGTGGAAGGATAGCTGTCTGCAAAGCTGTCCCCTGCCATTCACACACATGCCCTTGCATGCACTAACCCCCTTGGCACGCTACACACACACACACACACACACTACACACAATAATGCTAATAATTTTCAAAGTATATTTTAGAGTATTTTGAACTTTCACATTAGATCTGCCAGACCTGTAAGAACAAAAGTTCAAGTGGTCAAGCTTAGACACCATGCTGTCCACCATCTCCTAGCCCCACACACAGTCCTGGTCCACAGAGAATGCAAAGCAGATGTCTATGAAATAAATGTGAATAGCCCCAGAAATCCTAGTGTGAGTCCTGACCTGGCCATGCTCCTGTTCCTGATAGGTGTTATCTTGAACCTTACAACATGGCCACCAGACAGGTCCCACCGGGGCAGCCACTCTCTCCACCTTCACAACACAACACAGTCAAGAAGCAAATTAAGTACACAGAGACCCTTATTATAGACCTGATGCTTTTATTTCCCAGGATTTGGGAGGTTTTCCTTCCTTGTAGGAAAGTAGATTGGTACCTTTCCAGCCAAACCCACAGTGCCAACAATAGGTCCCACGACCATCACAATCCGCTTCTCCGGAACTTAGCATAAACCCTAGAATATTCTAAGCCTTCCCAAGCAGTTGCCTTAGATATTATTTAGGAAAAAAATGACCTACAAAATGAAGGGCCAGTTTGAAGTTGGCACCAGAGGGTTCTCCGCCCCTAGACACATGCTTTTGTTTCGCCCCTGGAGTGGCCGCCAGCTTTCCCAGGGGCATTCCTTGAGCATCCCTTGAGCATCCCAGATCGGGGTCTTCTGGAACAGGTCAGTGAGGCCGAGGTTTAAGGACAGCTTCAGTGCCATGTGCCTTTAGCTCATGGTCAGAGAAAACCACTGTTTTCCACATCTCCTGTACCCTCTGTGGTGCCAGCACAGCACAGCACACCAGATCAGGAAAAAGAAAGCTCAGACAGGAGGGAGACAAAGAGAAAAATGAAGAGTATGGAGAAGAGAGACAGAAATGCAAGGAGGAAAAGTGAAGGGGAAGTGATCTTTCCGCCATCACCCAGGTAACCAACCAACCCACAGGTAACCAACCAACCCACAGGTAACCAACCAACCAGCCAACCCAGGAAGTCACGGCCACACGCTGAGCGGGAAGATAGAGTGCAACTGGATACAAGTGCACGAGCGAGCTTTGTGTGTCAGTCTCTTATTGGTGATTTGAGTCTATGAAATGAAATTACAGGGTAGCTGACTGAATCAAAGTCAAAATAAAACAATATAGCCTTGTACTTTCAAAGTCTGGAGTCAATTAATTTAATGAAAAGCATAACTCCAAGTCTACAGTCTCAGGAACAACTTAAAAGTGGTTTTTGTTTTTTAATTATTATTATTTTTTTACATCTTTAAAACAATAAAAGGCAAAGCCATAAGGACCAACTTTAGCAAACATATCTAATGTAGCATTTAGGGCAATGTTAATTTGATTCTGAAACACAATGGATTTAGTAATCCTCCCTCTAAAAGAAAAAGACCGTAAGGGCCTGTAAGATGGCTCAGTGGGGAAAGCCCTTGCTATTCAAGCCTCATGCCCCAAGTTCAATCCCAGGAACCACATAAAAAACCAGTGCAATGGCTTAGCCAATAATGGAACCTGTCATGGAGCCTTGTGGCCTGAGTTTAATCCCTGGAAGCCACATGGTGAAAGGAGAGAGCCAACTCCCATGGCACAAATATGTGTGTGTGTGTGTGTGTGTGTGTGTGTGTGTGTGTGTGTGTATACAAGTTAACAATAGATACAAAATTTATCTTTAAAAAGAAAAAAATCAAGCACCAGAGGACAGAAACTGAACGTCTGCAAACTCAAATTCTTCCAGAATGTTCCAAACTTTAGGTAACAAACTGCAGGGTAGACTGGATACCACCTCTGGAATAAACAGTCTGTTCCTATCCAAGTCTAACAACAGTTATTTAATAAGCATTGCAGGATTCTGGGAAGAGGGACCACATGAGTACCCACTACTCCCACTGAGAGAAAATACAAGAACAAGACTGCAGCTTGAGTGTCAAGGTCTAAGCCACACCCCTCCGTCCTCACATTATGAGCAGAACAGAGGAAGAAGCAGAGAAGAGGGGTCGACGAGAGCACCAGTCACCTCCCATCTCTGTTAGCCTCTCTCTCTCCACTTGGAACCACATGAGAGGCCAACAGGGCTGACAGCAAACACGCACAGCAGGGACCAGTCTGCTAATGTTCCACTAGCCCTGCCACTCAAAGCCTCGAGTCCTTTTGATACATCCGGTGAGCTTCAAAGACTTTGGAAAACCTTAGACTGGTGATTCTCAGCCGTCTTCCTAAAGCTGTGACCCTTTAATGCAGTTCCTCATGTCATGGTGACCCCCCAACCATAACATTATTTTTGTTGCTACTTCCTACTGTAATTTTGCTACTCTTATGAGTCAAAATGTGAACATGTGTGTTTTCCAATGGTCATGGGCAACCCCTGTGAAAGGGTCATTTGATCCCTAAAGGGGGTCACAACCCACAGTTTGAGAACCACCGCCTTGGAAGCAGCTGTCCAAACATACTGTGGTAGAAAAATAAACAAGATGACAAATTCATTATATCTATATCTATATCTATGACTCCAATCATTTAAAACAGGGAATAGCAACACTGTTATATGCTCTGCTACTGAATGAACAGCTGCCAGTCAGGCCAGGAGTTGCTTTTTAAGAAGAAAATGGCAGTGTTATAGCTGAGTATTCTTAACCCCTGCCCTTGGGGCACATTCTAACACTTGGGAGAGGACCCCAGGATAAAACAACCCCACCCTTCTCACTGTTTGCACTGGTTACTGCGAATGACAATGACTGGCGACAAATGACTGATGTGGCCAAAGGCCCACGCCCCTTTGATTGACTAACTCCAGTCATCTCCTTGTTTACCAGCCTGGTTTTTAAGTAAGCAAAATGTGCTAGTCAGCTTGTTGTTGCTGAGACAAGATGCTCAAGTCAACTTAAAAGGAAGATAGAAGGGTTTTTCTGAGTGTGGTCCCATCCCGGAGCACTGGCCCTTTAGCTTTGCTCTTGTGGTGCAAGTGAACATCTCACATTCTCAGCTATAGCACATATAAGTCCCTGTAGGTTTGGACCCTGTTGGACATCTGAACTGGAAGCCTTGCCTCCCACATCCTCCGCTTTGCTCCTCAGTTATTGAGGCTTAAAGCAACAAAGTAAGCAAACAAAGTAATCTGCAACTTGGAGATGCTCTAAAGCTTCACCACCCAAAACTGGTATCGTGTACGGGGGCAAAGTTACCTAACTAATCCACACAAGCAGTTTGTCACAGAATGCACTGGGTCCGGATTCACATGGGCCTGCCTGTGCTCCCATAGGAAATGTGCATGGGCTCACTTTTGAGTGTGCATCTCTGCATCAGGTCAAGGTAGAGAAATACATGGTTGCCTTCCCCCTATTCCTATCTGCATAGCTGCCAGGTAACATGGGAATAGGAAGGGACAGCCGAGACCTTCTGTGGTTAAGAGAGATGAAGGCTGAGAATTGACAGCAAGTGAGAGAGCAGTCCATGAGCAGAAGGAGGAGAAGAGGAGGGGTCTGGAGCATGGCAGGCAGACATCTAAGGAAAGGATCACAGACTCTTTAAGTGACGCAGAGGAAGTGGGGGCAGACGCAGCATAGAAGAACAGCATGATTGAGCAAGCTGCTCCTCTGCACCAGAGGCTTGGCCCATCAATGCACATGTGGCCCTCAATTGACTGCTGTAAGGGATTGTCTTGATGGCCTTAACTGGTGCGTAAAGACCCACCTTAAATGCAGGCTCTACCTTTCCATAGCTGCCTACATAGAAGGACATGAGAAAGGGGAAGCTTCATGGTTTTGCTGGCTTGGCCTTCATTCTCTGCAAAGGTTATCTACCCAGTGGCTACTGATACTGGTCCCTTCACTGATACTAAGACCTGCTTCTTCATGCTCCAGTGCGGACAAAGGGCCAGTGGCGCTCCAGGATTTCAGCAAAGATAGGGACTGCTGAGACATCCAGGCTGGTGGCACCCTGCCAGCCCTGCCTCTTCTCCTGTCCTGGCAGGGTCCTAAACTGTGACACCACTGACTCTTCAAAGCCAGGACTTGAACCCAAGGTGACAACTGCACAGCCCAGGCACTTGACTACCATAGAGGAGGGAGTACAGAATGGGAAAAGGAATGGTCTCAGTGGACAGTAAATGTTACACCCATATATAAAGCTGGTTAAACCACAGGCTATGGAGGCTCTGACAGAGGGCTATCTGTGCTCCCTTGGGAGTCCAACCTGGGAAGAAGTGATCAGCATTTCTGCAGTTTATCTTCTTACCTTGGCATATGGGAAATGAATAGGAGCCCGAGCGGCAGGAGTCACATTGGGGACCCTCAACCCCAGGGCGGCACAGGCACCTGCCACGATCGTCACATATCTCTGGAAGAACACCTTCCAAGTTACAGTCACACCCTGCAAAGAAAGAGACTGTCAGAGAGACCACTGTGCCCAAATAGACTTCACGATTCTCCCGGGTAACAGAGACTGTGAAAGATTTATGGCTGCTCAGCCTTCTTAACACTTAAGACAACACTGTAAAGGGAAACAAAATGAAGATTTGGAAAGGCATAGGTACTATCTATAAACATCCCAGGGAGGAACTAGGTTTGTAAAACAATTATAACACCTACACCTATAAAAAGGCTTCTTTTTCTTACAAGCTAAATGCTAGTACATTCTAGATGCTAGTACACTCTAAACGCCAGAACTTTCATTTAACAGATTTCTCTGTAATAGAAATTTAATTGAATGTATTTACATTTTCTCATGTGTGTGTGTGTGCACTTATCAAATGCCTCCACCCGTCATTCGAGACAGAATCTCTCATTAGTTTAGAACTTCATCAAGTAGGCTGATCTCACAGGCAGGAAGCTCCACAGATCTGACAGTCCCTGCCTCCCCTCTCACTGAGGCTCAGACTATAGGCATCTAGCCAGTTACTTTTATATCAACCTGACAAGCTAGAGTCATCTGGGAAGAGTACCTTTCAGACTGGCCTGTAAGCAGGCCTGTGGTGTATTTTCTTAATTACTGATTGATGTGGGAGGGCCCAGCCTATGTGGGTGGGGCCACCCGAGGCAGGTGGTCCTGTGTTCTATAAGAAAGCAGACCTAGCAGGTAAGCAGCACCCCTCTGCAGCCTCTGCACCAGCTTCTGCCTCCACTGCCTTTTCTCAGCCATGGACTGAATGGGTGAGGATGGCTAGGAGCCGGAGCTTCAGGAGTCACACTGGGGATGCTCAACCCCAGGGTGGCACAGCAGGCACCTGCCACGATCGTCACATATCTCTGGGAGAACACCTTCCAAGTTACTGTACCTGGATATGTCAAAAGGAAAGAAACCCTGTCCTCCAGGTTGCTTATGGTCACGGTATTAGATCACAGTGATGGAGACCCTAGCTAAGACGGGCCTGTGACAGGGTACCCAGGTTTTTGTGTGGATTATAGAAGACTGAACAGCTCCTTGTGCTTGGAAGAAGGCATTCACTGTTTGGAGTGATCTTTCATTACAGAGGAGTGAAGACCCTGTTGGTTTGGACCCTTGCCACCACCATGGGACCCAGATGCCACCAGATACTTCTCAGTAAATGACATTTCTCAAAAACAAGCTTCTTGTTTGACTCCATTGTGAATGAATGAATAGCAAAGTTAAGCACAGCCCTCGTAAGGTAAGTATTCACTTTATAGTCAAAGAAAAGGGCACATGGGGGTGCATTGGCACATTGTCACATTGGAATTCCTGTCTGCCCAGGTCCTCCTGCAGCCCATCTGCGGGGCAGGACTGACTAGGTCTGGTCTTGGAGCCCTCTGACATCATTGCTAACCAGCCTGTGGTCATCAACAATGATTCGGGGGTGATCAAGGCTGGCTAGATCGCTAAGTACTGTTTCCCACACTATTGTCGGCTGGCCCAAGCACATATGTGTTATGCCTAGAGCCCTGCAAGGGGCCCCTTTGATGGACCAACTATGTGGGTATCCAAAAAGGAATATGAAGAAGATGGTTCCCATGCGATTCATCACAAATTCCTTATAATGTCCAAGGAGGGTAGAGATATTGGAAGAGAGGGAGAAAACGGGAACCAGAGCCCTTGACCCCTTTTGGCCTGGGATCCTGTTTTAGGCTCAGAGTTCCATTTTTAACCTGACCCCAGAGCAGGTGGTACAGTCCTACTGTGCTCAACATACACACAGAAACACAGAGAGTAACACTTAGCCACATGGATGGCAGCCCTAACCTGAAACATAGGCATTGAGGAACTCAGCCATGAGTTGGTGTAGGTGACCCTCTCAGCAGGGCTGCCCTGGCCTGTGGTTCCTTGCTCCAGTCTTGAAGCTCCAAGATATGCCCCATTTGCTCTGACTAGTAGGTCTAGAGTCCCTGGATCCCTGGAGTAGGTTGAAGGGAGGGGCAGCCAGGAGCTCCCACGGGGCCTGTGAGGCATGCTGGTCTGTTTCATGTCACCTGGCCTATGTCTGAACGTTTGCACACTCCGTCTTGCTGGGCTAAGGACTGACTAGGAGACATTCCTCCATCCCCAATGAACGGATGTGGCCAATGGTCAGACGTCAGATCCACAGGCAGCCACAGCTCATGGTTCGCCCTGCTACTTTTCAGAGCACAACACGGATTTGCTGCCCCTCCTCTTTCTCTCAGTGCCCTGGACAGGAAGGGGTTAATAGTCTTTCTATGCTGAGGGTAAGCCACTCAGTCAGAACTCAGACATAAAAGGTAGGTACATCCTCATCTCTCCAGGTCTGAACAGTAATTTAACACTGTTGTCTGAAAAATAATTCTTTTTATAAATCATTATAATACTAATTATGGACAAAGGAAAATGAATCGGCACTCAGAAATGCCAACTTGCTGTAGGTCACAGGGGCCAGGAAAAACAGTATGTGTGCCCAAGTCTACCTGATTTAAAAACAAACAAACAAAAAAAATTTATTTTATTATACTAAAAATGCAAACTGAAAACAATTTTGAAAGCAAGTTTCGGGTCTATTCTACATTAAGGTGCATATTCAAATCAATTGCATGCAACAAACATTTGTAGTCCTATGTTATACTAACATTTAAATCTATACAGGCTGAAATTCAGCTGAATCCTTCTACTCTCAAAAGAAGGACTTTTGTATATTGGAAAATTTCTCTGCAAGGGTTAAAACTAAATAATGATCTTAAGTTTTCTAGAATCTTCCTCTTCTCCTTTGCCCTAAACCTAGTGAATGACAACCTTGTAGAATCATTTCTCTAATGTAATAATTAGGAATAAATACAAGAGGAAGTCAGAACAACATTACAGTATTTTCATGACCTCTGACTGTTCACACTTAAATCTGATAGTTGTTTAATTTGACAAAAAGAGCTCTGGGAGTGGGGGGTTAGAACATGGAGTTGACTCTGTAGTGGCAGGCTCCATTGCTTCAGACTCTACCAACTAAGGGTTGAAATCAATCAGGAAGCAATTGTGTCTGTAGTGAGTACGTCCAGACCTCATTTGATTATTATTCCCTAAATCGCTTGTTCTCAACCTTCCTAATACTGTGACCCTTTAATATAGTTCCTAGTGTTGTGGTGGCCCCAACCATAGAATAACTTATTTTCATTAGTACTTCAAATTATAATTCTTCTACTGTTATGAATTGTAATATACATATCTGTGCCTTCCAATGATCTTAGGTGACCCCCATGAAAGGCTGCTCAACCCCCAAAGGGGTCTTGGACCCACAGGTGGAGAACAGCCATCCTAAATGATATAGTGCTAACAACTTAAACAGCATTTGTTTTATATATTTTTAGTAATGTGGTAACATGGAAGGGTGTGTATAAGTTATATGAATAATGTGTATTTTACATAGGGCATAAGCATCTGCAGATTTGGGTTATCTGAGAGGAGGGGTTGAAACCATTCCCTGCAGGCACAGAATAATGCCACTTTGGTACACAGATTATCTGGAGCTGCATGTACTGGACAGCAGTTCCAGGAAGGACTGTCCTCCTCCATTTACCTAAAGCAGGCCAGGCCACTTCCCATGAGAAAGGTACCCTCCTGAGCCAAGAAAAGAACAGGCTCAAGGCCAGAGACTGGAAACCAATCCACACAAACAAATCTGCAGAAGTAGCTCCTGGCTTCCTTTATTTCCTGTGTATTTCCTAACCACTGTCTCATAATTCCCTGCCCCAGAACAGGCTCCCTGATCTTATCAGACTGCCACAATCTATTGTTCCTTGTATCTTTTGTTCTCTGCAAGTTTGGGGACCTGGCACTTTCATTGGCTCTCGTTCTTTCTGGAGATGGCTGTGCACACATGGAGATCTACCGTCCTCTTAATCTGCCTGTGCTGGCTTAGCTGAGGTTTAGCCACAGGATAGAACCAAGTCTTTCTTCCTCTACAGAAGGGACCAAATGCACATTCATGACAAGAGAAGCCTGGAGCTGAGACTGGACCAAGTACCACCCTGTCAGCTTCTTACTGGAGTCACATAGGAGACCACGGACACAGCTCTGCAGGCTGAGAAGGTCACACAAAGGGAAACATTTCACTGTGAGTTACAGCCTTGGGGTTAAAATAGGCACTGGAGAATTTGAGGAGCTTGGAGTTTCCCTAGAATCCAAATTCAGGGAATTCCAATTATTACTAAAACAGAAAGAAGAAGAAGAAGAAGAAGAAGAAGAAGAAGAAGAAGAAGAAGAAGAAGAAGAAGAAGAGGAGGAGGAGGAGGAGGAGGAGGAGGAGGAGGAGGAGGAGGAGGAGGAGGAAGGAGGAAGGAGGAGGAGGGGGGAGGGGGAGGAGGAGGAGGAAGGAGGAAGGAGGAGGGGGGAGGGGGAGGAGGAGGAGGAGGGGGGAGGGGGAGGAGGAGGAGGAGGGGGGAGGGGGAGGAGGGGGAGGAAGAAAATCCCCATCTCTTCGATAGGTTGAAGTCATTTCCTCTCAGAAAAGTCCCTTGAATCCTTATCTCCTATGAGAGTTTAGAGTTCAGAGCCTCATCCTTCTTTGTCTTGTTTTGGGAAACTGGGAGGCCATCAGTGTTCTGTCTTACTGTTGCATTAATTTTTTATTTATGTGAAAAGATCAGAGGTAGAGAGTAAGTTCTCTCCTTCTGCCATGTGGGATCCAGATATAAAACTCAAGTCATGAGGCTTGGCAGCAAGTGTCTTCACACACTGAGCCATCTCCAAGCCTCTGCACCCTTTGTACCCTTCCGAATTCACTGCATGCTGGTGCCCCTAGTGATCTTGTCAAACTTCCTACTTTTCAAATTACTTCCCAGTGTTAAGTCCCTTGGTGATGACACAGATCCTCAGGACACAACCCAAAGTCTTCATACTTGTGACAGAGAAGAGCTTTTCAAATATTCCAAGCCACCACAAGTCACACAACCCTTCACACAAACTAGAAAAAGATGCACCCTGCTCGGAATGTTTTCTAGTTAGCTGCTGTGAGATTATCATCATAAATACACAGATCAGCGGTGCTTGCTAGTGGTGATGGTACCCTTCCATGAGGCCTGGATGTGTGCTGCAAACTCGCATATTTGAGTCCATCTGCTCAGATCTTTCTCTCATCCCCTCAGAGTTCCCATGTTCCCCAAACTTCTACCATACTCACAGTCAGCCTAGTGGTCTTCCTGCCATCCCCTTCCTACCTCTCCCCATGTGTCTTCTTCATTGCTTCTCTGCTTAGCTAATTGTTCTTTACACTCCAATATTCATCTCAAATGTGTTCCTCCCTGTCCTGGGGAAGGCAGACTTCCTACCCATCTACATCCACCTTCCCCGCCCCCTTCCCTTCCTTCCTTCTTGCAGGATAGACCTTCTTGTTCTCTTAGCTCTGGGTTTTTCCTGCTCATGGATCTTCCTGCTCTTCTAACTGTCTACCTGTCCACATCTCCTGTGGACTGGGAGCTCCTAGGGGCTCCTGTGGTGACTGTGCAGTAGGCAGCACATCATCAAAGCTGAATGAATGGAGACTGGGCTCCAGAGCTGAGCCTGTAACTCCCTCATATACATCATACCTCCAGTTCTATTTTATCAGCAGAGCCCCAGGTGGAGCTCTCATTATCCATTTGTCTATCTCCAAGCCACGGTTGCAAGGTCTCCAGCCCTTAGTGATAGCCCAGCCTAACTGCCAGGTAAAATGCCCAGCCCGGAGAGGGGTGTCCCCAGGAAAGCATGCACACATCTGCTAGCCCCAATCACTGGCCTGACTTAGGACCTTGACAATAGCAAGCAGCTCTTCCTTACAAAATGGATGGGAAATTGTAAACCTTCTCATAATCTCTTTAGGAATTCTCCCCTAGTAATAAAACAGGTCTGGGCCTGTGTGCACTCCAATGAGCTGCTCTATAGAGTCAGCCCAGATTTCCTTGATTTCCCTGATAAATTAGACACGTGGGCTTTGGATGCTTTTGGCTTTCCCTCTTACTGTTCCTTGAACTTGGAGGACTAGAGGTTTCTGCACACTTTTGATCCTTGAACCCCCATTCCAAGGAAATAATAGACCTCCCTTGATTGCTTCTAAAGGGATCCCTTAGACAAGTGTCTGTGGCACATCTACCTCCTAGTGATAATGCTCAAGTAAATATAACATGTCTGCCCATCTAGAAACCCTAATAATATCCAGTTGTGAGATAAAGAGGAGCCCAAGAAAAGTCAGATCTGCATAGAGTGCCCTGACTGGAGTCTACTTTCCAAAAATGCAGTCATTCCTTAGTACCAACAGGGCATCCCCTCACCCCTCATGGATTTAAAGTCCCTAGATGCTCAAATGACACAACCTATGTGTGTATTTCCTCTATACACTTTAAATGACAGCAAGAGTACTTATAATACCTAATACTATATATACCTCTATAAGGCATTAAAATTAATAACAACAATTCTGTATATACATTATAAATGCATTCTTATAACATTGGCATGAGATGCTGTGTGTGTAATGTGTATGCATGTTGTGTGGGGGTGGTATAACTGTTCTACCCTCCATGTGGAGATCAAAGGAAAACCTCAAGTGTTGGCCTTTGCCTTCCACCTGTGTGTTTGTATATATATGTGTAGGGGTGTATGCATGTGTGTGTGTGGGGATATATACATGGGTATATGTGGGGGTGTATGGGTGAGTGTGTGTGTGTGCATGTGTGTGTGCCTGCCTTTAAAACAAAGGATCTTAAAGCACATGACTGGTTAAGAACCACTATAAATAAGAATACAAAATCTTCTACAGGCCTTCAGAATTCTCAAGGTAGGATGAAGGCCAGCTTCATCCAGTGCTCTGCATCTGCTAGTAGCTTATAAATTTGTACATCTAATCTGTTCTGCCAAACCTGGTGTTTTTAAGAATGGATTAACTGGGCTGGGGAGATCCGTCTGTAAAGTATGTGCTGCACAGGCATGAGGGCTGAGGTTGAACCCTAGCAGCCATGTAAAACTCCAGGCCCAGGAGCGCATGCTCATACTCCCAGTGCTGGGAGATGGAGATGAGAGGACCCCAGGGGCTTGCTGGGGGGCCACTCTAGCCAACGCGCTGGCCTCTGGGTTCAGGAAGAAACCTTGTCTCAAAGTAAGGTAAAGAGCAACTGAGAAAGTCATGCTTTGTGAATCTCTAACTTGTTGTGTGTGCAACAGGGGTACACATACACAATGCAGTACACACACATGTACACAGATTTCTATAGATATACAAACATAAAAATACATAATTAAAATGAATTAATAAGCCAGCAAATGCAGTGGATCACTGAGTCTTAGAATTCTCAAACACAACTGTGCTAATATTTATGTTCCACCAGGCCATGTCTCAAGGTTTCCCTGGCATTGTGTAGCAGACTTCTGAATTTCTCTCCAAGTTCAACTGCCCACCTTTCTGAGGTCACCACAAGCCTCCTCTGACAGAAGGAGAAACTGAGTAACAAGGAGATTATTGTAAATGGACTATCAATGGGAGACCTAAACACTCTTGTGTGTTCCCAAGGTTTCTGTTCTAAGTTCCATTCTATTTAATATACAAAATATTTAAGGAAGTGCCTGCTGATCCCTGCTATGGACATCATGCCACACACCTAGTCAAGTATAACCATCATCTTCCAGCCTACGTGCCCGGTGCATGAAATGATACCTTCCTTACTGGGACACAGCTCCCGGACTTGGTCAGAGGAGACAGGAGTGGGTAGAACAGAAGTCTTTGCTAAGTCAAGAAGCCAGTTATAAGTGACTGAGTGAGCCCCTGGTGCCACCCGGCAGTCCTGTGACATTCCCTAAGCTCACACTCCTGGATGGCTCTCCTGCCTCCCTCCTCCACACCAAGCTCTCTTCACCTTCCTCATTCCCTGATGCAACACATTTGCTTCTTATTTCACAGAGCAAACAAGAAACAACCACAGTACAAAACGCTTCTGCAACTGTCTGTGGTTGTCCCCGCCTAGGCTGCTCCCACTCATGCAGACCGTATTTGGTTGGTAGCCTTTCTGTTTTAATAAAGGGCAGCTTCTCCCATCTATGTGTACAGCCCCAGCATCCTGGGGTCAACCTGGAGTCTTCTCTTTGTCACATAGTCTGTCACCAATGTAGAAATCCCTTCAAAGCCAGCCCTTCTCTCTGGGGAAGACATCCAGTACCTGCCCCTCTGCTGTCACCTCCACTGATGCCTCTATGGTCTCAGCCACCACCATTTCCTCCTGGATGACTGGAGTAGCCTCCCACTGGGTCTCTGCCCTGCCTTTCTCCCCTGCAACTCATTCTCAGCACAGCACCATAAGGTTCCTTACATGTAAGGTCTCTGTGCAGAACCCCATCTCATGCCAAATACTAATTTTTACAGTAGCTGACAAAGGCTGCCATAAGGCCTCACCACTTCCCTTGCAGGCCTTTTCTATCCATGTTGTCACACCTATGGGCCTTGCTTACTGGACATCCTATCCTAAGGACTCGGCTCTTCCTCTTTGTATGACTCTTTCAGTTTGTAAACCTTGCTTTCCCCAACCCTCTGACATATTTCCCCCTAAAGCACTCTGCCTGCAGCCCAGAGCCTGAGTTACTATATGTCTGCAGAATTCCTGCCCAGATGCAGAACAGGGGCTTTGATGCTCACACACCTCAGACTACATGCCCTGCCCACTCCTCACCTAGTGTCATGAGCACCAGGCATCAGGCCTGCAGTACCCTTGGGCAAGAAAGACACTATCCAGAAGTGGTGGAACATTTAAGGGGCAGGCAGGACATGGTTAAAAGAATTGAGGTCACTGGGATGTGTCCTTAAAGAATAAATTGGACCCCACCTCTTCCTGTTTGTCTCCTAGCTGCCCTGAGGCCCCCATACACTGTGCCCCAACATGCCCAAAGCAGCATGGGCCAACAGAGCATGCACTTTCCTCCTTATAAGTTGATCTATCTAACATCTTGGTCCAGCAACAGAATGCAAAGCAGTACAATGGAAACATAATTTTGCTTATTTTGTGTGTGTGGTATGTGTGTGCTTGCATGTGTGCTTGTGTGTGTGTCTTAATAAATATATATATATATATATATATATATATATATATATATATTGTTGTTGTTAGAGTTCTGAGTCCCTACCTCTATCCCAGCAAACCCCATAGAAACAGAAGCTCTCAGAATTCTTAGAATTTTTCTTTGTGCACTAATAAGCTTTTAGAAGCCAGATTAGTGTTTTGATAATAACAGGGAAACTTGTGAAACAATGATCATTCTGTAGGTGCTGTAACAACTCACTTTTCTACACCAAAAGGATGATTCGTAAACACACCTGCTGCTCTCTGTCCAGGGCACCCATTGTAGCTGCAGTGCTCCCCAGCCTTCTGCAGGCCAAACTGTGGAAGTAGCTTTCCCCAAGGTACTAAGGTACCCTGGCTTCATCTAGGTGGGTCTTGCTACATCTCCTGAAATCATCCAGTGGTGTGTAGCCCAGGTGCATTAGGCCTGGCTAATATACCTGTGCTGCGGCTCCCCCCAAGCCCTTCTCTCCTGTTTCCTGTTCCTCCCTGGGATTACTTCCCAGACAGAACTGGAACTCAGTTCCTGTGGGGGGAGCAGGGGGCCAGCATGACAGGCTACTATGAAAGGTTTTTAAGCAAACTAGTAATCTATAATCCAGACTCTATCCAAAGTCCTTGAATTGGGTAGTGCCCTTTCAAAAGATAGAGTACAATCAAGAATGGCCAGGAGACACCTGTAAAAGCCCCACACAACTCCAGAACTTCACCTGGACTTGGCAGTGTGCTCAGACACCAGACAGGGAATGGAACATAATATTTTCATTGACATTAAATCAAAACGGCACTACTTGCCTTTTATATTGCCAGCCACTGGATCTTCTAGACTTGGAGTGTAGTTGGGAAAGACTGGAATTCCTGCAAAACAATTTATTTTAAAACACAAAGGAAGGTTAAGGAAATTGTAGCATGAACCACTTAGTCACACTGAGCAGGGACAAGGGCCTCCTCCCTCAGTGAAATCCAGCATGTAGAGACTGACTCAGGGAGTGCTCCTGGAGCTCTCTGTGACCAAAATGCCTTCTGGTTGAAGCCAGGCTGCTTTGTAGATTAGCAAACAGAGATGGCTGAAGTTTTGTGCTTACAATCACTAAGTCACTCATAACAGTTATGTGCAAAGAGTAGCTAGCAATGCCTAAACACAAATAAAATTTAAATTTTTTAAACATAAGTTTTACTGCTTGTTTTTTTTTAATTAAAATTGAGAGTAGTTTTTAAAGAACATATTTTTTTCTAAGTTTTTCTCCTGAATTTTTGCTTATTCCATTGAAAAAAGTGAAGTGCCTTCTTATTTTTTCCACTAAACTAGCACAGGCAATTTCTGCTCTGCTCCACTCCCATAGTCACAGTCGTGTCATTGGCTTAAGACATTGTTTCCAGTAAACATATTTGATTATCCAAAGTAGGACCATCTCCACAGGGAAAGTGGCTGCTGTTTAAATCACTGCTCTAGAACTTCAGGTATGTACTGCAGCATAGAGTCCAGGACAGGTCCCAGGTCCCCGTTCTTCCAAGACAGAATGTATCACACTTCTTCTGAGATAGACTATATATATGTACCTATCACATATACATATACATATACATATACATATACATATACATATACATATACATATACATATACATATACATGCCTCATGAAGATGTTCAAATGTTCACTCAGATCATTACAGTGGGGGCGGAGGGAGGAAGTGAAGGCCCTGACAGCTTGCCCTCTGATATACCAGAAAAAAGAGGAAATACTCCTTGTCCCCCAAACCCCCAAAGTACGACATGCTAGGTTTGTTAAGTTATGCTCATGGATTGCTATCAAGATGAATTTCCTAGCATCTGAGACCTTTGACCTATTAAAATGGCAATGTTTGTGGTACAACACCAAGGATAAACACAATTCTAAAATATGTCATGCCAACTTAGGGAAATGCTTTCATGTAAAATAACCTACACCCTCGGGGCAGTACACACAGCCGTCATACTCACAAAATCAACATGGGACTTATGGATGCATCCATGCATCAGTCTCTAGCCCCTCATAACCTCCATGCCCCCCACTGTTCATACCCAGAGGCTGCCTATGGGACAGATAGGAGGACTCTCTTCTACACTGGATACTTACTCAAGCAAAATGGGAAATTATAGTACCCATCTGCACACATCTCACAGTAGTCTCCGGAGAAATTTGGCTTACAATGGCAGTGGCCTGAGCCCTGGTCACAGTCATCTGCGCGTTCTGGGTCACAGCTGCAAGCTAAGAGGAAACACCAAAAAACCAGTTCTTCACTGTACTTCATAAAGCAGATTTTCCCCTACACTTCTTAGCAATGCCCATTGGCTCAGGCTATCTCTCGTGCATAGTAAGCTATAGCTAAACACTATGAATATTATTAAGTCTTTGTGGACTTAATACTATACTGTTTTGATTCTAATTATGACAAAGTTGGAATTATTGGAGATCACAGAAACACGGCAAACCAGTAGAAAATGAAAGAAGCAATATTAATTGCAGATTTAATAGTGACCGACCCAATGAATTAAGTGCTTGCCTAGATACATTTGATAGCGTTTCACCTATATTTATGAAATAATATTTATTATCATTATCATTTACATACAAGCATTCTGGGGCTCAGAGAAAACATGGAGCTGTCTGAGAGTTGAGACAACTAGGGAGAAGCAGAGCCAACACCAGGCAGGCAAGGGAACCAAGACTGTCAGCTGGTCCCAAGCCTATGACGCCCTCAGTCAGGGCGGTACACACAGCCTGTCATACTCATGAAATTGACATGAAACTTACGGATGCATCCGTGCTGAGCGTTCACCGGAACTCCGTGGGGCCGGAAGTAACCCTTCGCACACTTTTCACAGTTCACACCTGCAGTGTTGTGCTATTGAAGGGAAAACAAAAAACAAAAACAAAAACTTAGAAGCGTACCAGAGAAGTCCAAAGCTCTTTATTCTGTGATAATCCACCACAGAAATAATTCTGTCATATAAAATATCACAGGACCCAAAATGTGGGTCACAGGACACTGAGTTCGCCTTGGCTCTGAAATCCCCACCACACACATGGGAAAGAGAAACAAGGAACGGTTCAATAAATGAGCAGGCCTGGCTTTTCCCTCTCCCAACAAAAACTGCTTCAACGGACTTGACATCTGACTAAGAAAAAAATATATCCCTCCATGTTCCCATAGCTTCAGGCCAGCTCCTATAGCTTTGCTTAGGGGAACCAATGACTGGATAACTACCACTCAAGAATGAGACGGTACTTGCAAATTTAGAGTTTTTCTAATTGTGGAAGGAAGGCATATAGAGATCTCTGTCTGTAGTCACTCTGATTTTATCCGTGTCTTTGTTGTGAAACTATCCCCAGGGCATTTCTATTGTGTGAGTGGACAGTGGGCACGAGGTGCAGGCGTATGTGTGTGCATGCAGAGCTCAGTTCCGCGCCAGGTGGCTTTTCCTAGTCCATGGCTAATTAACCTTTATAATTGCCACAAAGTCAATTACCCAGCACACATCAGCAGTTTCCAAGAGATACAAGCCGTGGGTCTGTCTCCCTCCAACGTGGGAGAGCACTGGCTGCACACGGAAGGGTAAGCCAAAGCAAGTCAACAAGAACAAATCCAATGCGGTCACCACAGAACCTGCACAGAAACACAGGAGAGCAAAGGCCGCATCTGTGCCCTTTCCCTGCAGGGCTTTATTAATCTCAGACCCTTGGTTTTTACCACTCCTGTCCTGTGGGCTAAAAACCTGAATCCACTTTAACACTGAGGTCAAAACCATGCTATGCTGGCCACCTCTCTAGCTTAACATTCACATCAGAAGCTTGTGGGCAAATAAGCAGCAGCTGGAGCCCACCCAGTCTTCCACCCAAATGCCGATTAGCCTTCCTCTCCACTGCTTGCTGTAAGGACCTCCGGCTAACCGCTGCTTGCAATCCAATGGATTAGGTCATGAGACATGTTCTCTGTGGGCAGCCTTGGCTCTCTACCCCAGTTCATGCTTAGCAGTGAAACACCAAGAGACAGCAACACACTGCAGATAGAACAATGATGGTTTTCTAGGACCTCCACAGTCTGAGGGCAGCTCATACTATTGCGTTTACGGACAACAGGGTCCTGGCTGGACTGACTACAAGCAAGTCAATACACAAGAGTCAAGATGGCTTCTCAGGTTTATAGCAGAGGTCTGTAGAAGGCAGCCCTGCTGGGAGGATTGGGGGTTGAAGCTGTGCTTGCACAGGCTTAACATCGGAGGATCCCCCCAGACTCCAGGTGAGTGAGTGCAATGGCATCCGCTGCATGGTACACATACAGGGGTTAGAGGCCAGCCTTCCAGGGTTGGGTCTTCCCTTCTACTGTGGACTCCAGGGACTGAACTCAGGTCCTCAAGCTTGAGTTACAAGTGCCTTTATCCATTAAGTCAGCACCTGCCTTTTTCATGTGGGTTTTGCAGCTCCAATCCAAGTCCTCATGCCTGCACAGCAAATACTGGAGTTGTGCCACCTCCCCAGGCCCAGGGAGGCAGTCTATGCAGTGCTCACCTAGAAGCCAGGCTCTGCTCTGAGTGTCTGCCATCTGCATTCCTCCAGAGAGCTCTTCCAGCAAACACTAACTCTGTCCCTTGCACTGTTTCCTGACTGTACCCTATTATCTTCCATGTCTGTGAACAACAAGCACATGCAGAGGTCCATTGTTTGGCCACCCTGCCTCTTATAAGGAAATGAATTTTCCTTACAAGAGTTCCACATGAACTAGACTTTGGTGCCTTTCTGGAATGATCTGATTCCTCTCCCAGCTCCCTTCTCCTCCAGCTACCCTGGAATCTTGCTCCTTACCATGGCCTTTTGTCTGTCAGTTATTCCAATGCCCTCAACGGATGCCCGGCTCATCCCCTTACCTCCTTGAGGCCTCTACTCAAATGCTGCATCTCTGGAAACTGGCCACCTTACTTTGACTATCTCACAACCTAACCCAATAATTAAAATGGAAAACCCAAGAAATAAAACAATTGCACACCAATGGCGACCATGTTTGCTCTGGTAGCTGACTCCTCTTCAGGATAAGATCTGAATTTAGGCTTAAATACATCAGTCAGTGTACTAGAGGTAAGGGGTAGTGGCTTTGAGAAGTGAAGAGCACAAAGGCTTGTCTTTTATGTGTGGATTAAGGGCAATAGAAGGGAGACTTTGCAGAATCTGACCCTTTTAGCTTTCTGCCTTCCACGTAAAGATGGAGCCTCACCAGACAACTCAACCTACTAGCATCATGGTCTTAGACTTTACAGCCTCAGAAAGTAAGTTTCTTCTTTCTGATCTACCCAGTTTCCGGTATTTTGTTACAGTGGTACAAACTGACTGATACTATGTGAAGGTCTCTAGGGACAGCCTCTTGTGTGCTCTGAGATGACAGCAGGTAATTCATCATATTTCACTTGTGGGTACTCAACAGAGACGGGGGAAGCAGCCAATTCCTGCATTTTGGGAAGACAGGATTTTCTGTAAGATATGAGTTCTGACTGGTCTTGTAGTCCCTTCTCTTTCTTTATCAGGGAAGACTCCAACATTCTTGTGTACGTGGCATAAGATACACAACTAATTTTTCCCCAAGAGAAGAACCAACTGTTCCAAAATAAGTTATAAAATGTCCATCTTTTTTTTTGTCATAAATGGCATGACATTTAAAATCAAATTGTAACATTCCTATGAACTGGCGTAAGTTGTGTTAGTTTCTGTCAGACTAATCCCTGTGCCAAATCCATTCCCAACTACAGATTTACAACAGTTTTACCCCTCAGAAGATGGGTCTCCCCATATTTACTCATTTCTAATTATCTAATCTCGTTTGTTCACACCAATAAGCTTAGAATCTGCCTCCATCTTCACAAAAGTCCTAAAATTGCACTGAAGTCATAGGCTGGCTTCAGGAAATTAAAATACTTATAATATCAAGTCTGAAAACATGCTATGCTCAGCACAGGTCATTTTATAAATTTTAATAAAGTGTTAGGAATTGACTCCAGCCCCACAATCGACTCCTTCCACTGCCTCTCAGGGATGGCTACATGACCCTCCCACATTGAGGGTCATGTGCCCTGCCAGGTATGTGTGTTTTCTGTTTGCTTCCTTCTCAAGCCCTTTGGAATTGCTGGTCTTTTCAAACAACAGTCCTTCCTCATTTCATTTTATAATGGATTCTGGACTGAGAGTGCACTTTGCTTTTTAAATATCTTTTCTGCGTGTTGTAGGATTTGGGGTAGAGGTAGAACAGAATCGTAGGTTCTGATTCTGGATCCATCTCTTTGTTTTTAAAGCTGTACATGTGAAACAGAGACAGTTCCGGAATAGAAGACCAACATTTATTAACCTCACCATGTATGTGAACAACTAGGGACCAAGCTTAAGACTTACTCAGAAAGCCCCGTCTTCAGAGGGGAGGTTCAACTTCATTTTGGTTAACAAGAGATAGAATTGCTCTAAGCAGCATCCCAATAACCATAAGTGCTACACTGTCGCTGTCAGTGGGACCACAAGGAACAAGTCAAGAGGAAGCTGGCTCCAGCAAGTTGTTCTTCAAGCCTTGCCTTCCTCTTTCCTGCTCAGTATTGTTATGGGAATTCCTAGTGTCCCAGTGAACAGCCATACAAACCCCACCTATAGATTATTGTTCCCGGCACCAATCACCTTACACTGAATACTGAAGCATAGATTTAATTACCTGGACTTTAATATATGCTTATGATTTTTGTTCTTTAGTTACATGGTATATTTGGTATGTACAAAACTCTTAATTCATTCATCAAGTTCAGACAGATACACACAAATAAGAAATTCGACTCTGGGGGGATACCCAGGGGCCCCTCCCTCTCAGAGGAGAAGAGGAGTATGGGGGAGGGAGTCTATGAGGGGGAGACCCTGGAGGGGGCAGCAATTGGGATGTAATAAATAGAAACTCAGGTCCTTATCTCAGTATAGAACAACACATGACCTCAGAATATTCCCACATCCCTTCACAGTCATCCCTCCCACCACCACCTCCTAAGAGCCAATCACACGCTGAGTTTCCTCTATTAACTCATCTGGTATTCCAGAATTCTATACCAATGGCTGTGGGGCAACACCAGCTGTAAGGAGCCGCCTTCACATTCGCCATTACAAGATGGCGCTGATGGCACTGACACCCGTGTTCTAAGTAGTAAACAAGCAAGCTGCGCATGTGCCGGGGTAGCTTTCCACGCCATGTGCTCTGCCTTTCCCGTGACGACAACTCCGGCTGATGGGCTGCAGCCAATCAGGGAGTGACACGTCCGAGGCGGAGGACAGTCCTCCATAAAAGGGAGGGGGCTCCGCCATCTCTCTCTCTCTCTGGCTCCCTTCTCCACTGGCTCCTGATGGGGTAAGCAATAAAGCTTGTGCTGCAGAAGATTCCGGTTGCCCTGAGCGTGTTCTTACCAGGGGGAACAAAAGCGGCGGGCAATAACCAGCCTTTTGTACAATCTGATTTCCACTGCCACATGCTTGTAAGATTCTCAGTGCTATTACACAGCATCAATCCAAGGCCCTCTTTGCTCCTTAGTATTCTCAAACAAGCAAGGTCTTGTCCCTCAATCTTACTACTGATGGTCAAGGCTATTTCCACTTTGAGCTTTGTTCACATTATCTGCTCTAAATGATTGAAAACAAGCATTTCTATTTCTTGTAGATAAACTGCAAGTGGGGTTAACCACAGTGTAGGAAGGGGCACATTTCGCTGCCTTTTACAAACCATTGGGCCTTTGCCAGAGCCGTGGTATACCATAGCCGTGGTATACCATAGCCGTGGTATACCATAGCCACGGTATACCGTAGCCGTGGTATACCATAGCCACGGTATACCGTAGCCGTGGTATACCGTGTTGCATTGCTATGACAGTGGATGGTGTGCATAGTTGTTCGACGTCTCAAGCTTTTTAATAACTGCCATGGGGTGAGAGGTGGAGTTACACCTCTGGTTTTGGTTGTCATTTCCCTCCTGACTGAAGCATACTTGGCCGGCTTCATGTACTTACGTTTTTAAGAGTCTGTTTCAGTGTTGTACATAACTGGGTGTTACCTGCAGTCTTTATTCATTGTGGTTACTAACCACCTGATAGACTTACATGTGTGAACACTCTCTCCCTGTCTGCAGCTTGCCCACCTGATAGACTTACATGTGTAAATACTCCCTCCCTGTCTGCAACTTGCCCACCTGATAGACTGACATGTGTGAATACTCCCTCCCTGTCTGCAGCTTGCCCACTTGCCTTCTTCAGTGTCTCCGGTGAGCAGAAGTTTTGACTTTCAATGAGATCTGATTTCTTCATCTTTCGTGATTATAGCTTCCATGAGGATCATTCCCTCAGCTTCTGAGTCTCACAGGGATTCTGGGTTTTCTTCTAAACCATTTATAGCTCTAGCTTTAGGTGGGTCCATGTTTAATAACAAATCAATTTTATCTATCTGGGTGGGGATTAAGGCTTAAGTTCCCCACATAAACTCTAGCTGTTTTAGGACCTTTTATGAAAAGCCTTATACAAGTGGAATAAGAAGACCTTACAGTTGGTTCGTTTTTGTATGTTCAAGTTCACCCCTTCACGTTAAGTGTAGGACTGGTTTGCCCACACAAATCTATTTGGAAATGGGCTTTAAGGCCAACACCAAGATTAGTGTCTACTTTAAGAGGTGACTCACCTGACAGTTGATGCAGACCCCTCCACCTGCGTAGACACCTTTGCTGTTCAAGCTTGCCTGCTGGTGCTCCACATCTGGGTCATAGTAGCAGTCCACAGCATGCCCATGGCAGTTGCAGGCTGGAACAAAGCACTCTTGGTCAAACCACCATGCAACATTTAGTCATCTCCCAGACAGGATCTCTGCTGTGGCCTACAATAAAGTCTATTCTGAAACACTGGGGACACTCTGTGGAAAATTACAGGGATTTTTTTTTTACACAAAGGCTATTATTATATAATATTATGTACTTTATAGCTCCTTTTGTTTGGTAGTAAGTGAAAGGTTTCTCTTTTTAAAAAAGATATATAATTATAACAATGGTGACTCCAACACCAGTCAGCCATGTACCCGGACTACTGCCACTGCTGGTCTTCCTACAAACTGTTGTCCAGCTCTTTATATATCATGAGATACATTTATGTGAATTGTTCTATTTAATCTCTCTAAGGTAGGTGACACTCTCCCCATACCACAGATAGGAAAACTGAGGTGGAGAGAGGTTACAAGATGATCCGTAGTGACAAGCACATAAACAAGGAGAGCCAGAAGTCATGCCTTTGATTCCAAATTCTACACTCTCGGCCAATGGTCTAAACTTTTAATTTCAGGACTATGTAGAATGGTAAAAAAAAAAAAAATAGGACTTAGGTTAATATCTAATTACAGATAAGTAACAATTCATTTGGCTGACTAGATATCCTATGAAGATGGGCTTGTATGTATTTGTGATGGAACTTGGTCCTGGGCACACAGTGGCCCTCAACCAACCTTTACTGTAGTCCTTGAATTCCTATGAATGATATTAAATGCCACCAAGAGTGAAAGCAAAGAATTCACAGTGATTGGGGAAGAATGTTAAAAATATCTAAACCATCAGTCAAAAAGATCAGGACATAAAATTAGCCTTGACTAGTCAAAGCATGCCTCGCACAGCCACTAAGCTATATGATTAAAACGTTAGTAACAGCTCAGTGTATGGTCTGAACATGTATGTTTCTCAGAACTCAGTTATCTATGTGAAGATGTAAGGAGGGGCCTTCCTTCCTAAGTTGCTTGTGTTGTTGTTTGAATCACAGTAACACAAGAAGTAACAACATGTAACACATGTTACAGTAACATGTCCTGGTGTTTGCTTGTCAAAACCACCACTTCTAACATTCTACTACAGTGTTAAAACTTTCTACCTCTGCTGTTAAAATCAGATCTTGTTATTCCTCATTTGTCTCTCTCCCCTTCCATGTGATTTAATCCATGACAGTGTCCTACTATGTGTCAGGTTTAACCATCACTCTCCTCTCTTCTCAGCTCAAGACAGCTGCAGCCCATCTGCTGCCACACCCTAAAATGGCCAAGGTGGCTGCATGGCACTTAAGACTTCTGGGTGTATGGCTCAAAGGCATTTACTTAGTATACAGGAAGACCAACATGTTAAAACACTCAGCCCTAGCCAAACAGGACAGTACCTTGTGCGTTATTAATCAGTCTTTTCTCTTCTTATAACTGAATTCAGGATACGTTTCCCTTAGGCCTGATATTTTCCCTGTGTCCAGTTCCCTCTCATCAATGATTACATTTTCTATAGCTCAGCTGCCTGCAGTCTACAGATATCAAGTATGGAGTCACAGAAATAAACAGTTTGTGTTTCAGACTGTGTGTCCTGTTGGCAGCGCAGCAAAGGTGCAGCCTGTCTCTCCAGCGCTTGGTGCCAGCCCAAGAGTCATCTGGATTCCTGTTGGTGATGAGATCAGCTTGCAGGGTCAACGCGAATGATTCTTAGGTTCTTGTTAACCCCTGGTTTACCTAATAAAGGCTCTTAAGTGCAAATATGGCAGTGCTGGCCAGTTATCACAATCTGCTGTCATCACAACACTATTTATTATTAGTTGCTGTTCATCTTTTACCGTGCCCAATCTATAAATTTAACATTCTCATAACTGTGTATATAGGAAACACATAGCCCACCCGAGGGTGGCCACTATCCCTAACCTCAACATCCACTGGAAGTCTGAAACACATAAGTAGGGGAAACGGGGGACACCTTATACCAAACAGAACTGAGTCACTAAAGCTGGCTCGATCCAGTTCTCTTTGTGACCTGAGGACACACTTGCCATCAGTCCTTTGGTAGAGAGGAGAGGGCTCCTCTCCTCTGAACACAGAACTCGTCGGCTTCACACCAGCACCCACCTTCACACTCATTGTGCTGCTCCTGACCAGCAGGCCGCCAGAGCCTCTGATTGTAACCTGCACAGCAGCGATTACACGTGTCTCCACAGGTATGGTGCTGGCATTCGCATCGGAACCTGAGCATAAAGGCAAAGCATATTTTGGTCACTGAAAAGAGGTGGTGTGGTGGTGTGATATGGTATGGTATGGTGGTGGTGGTGTGTGTAGTAGTACCATGGTATGGTGGTATGGTGGTGTGGTGGTGTGTATACTGGTGTTATGGTGTGGTGTGGTGGTGTGGTATAGTAGTGTGGTATGGTGATGTGGTATGGTGTGGTGGTGTGGTGGTAGGTGTACTGGTGTTATGGTGTGGTGTGGTGGTGTGGTATGGTGGTGTGGTGTGGTGGTGAGGTGTGGTGTGGTATGGTGGTGTGGTGTGGTGGTGTGGTATGGTGGTGTGGTGTGGTGTGGTGGTGAGGTGTGGTGTGGTATGGTGGTGTGGTGTGGTGGTGTGGTATGGTGGTGTGGTGTGGTGGTGTGGTATGGTGGTGTGGTGTGGTGGTGAGGTGTGGTGTGGTATGGTGGTGTGGTATGGTGGTGTGGTATGGTGGTGTGGTATGGTGGTGTGGTATGGTGGTGTGGTATGGTGGTGTGGTGTGGTGGTGTGGTGTGGTGGTGTGGTATGGTGGTGTGGTGTGGTGGTGTGGTATGGTGGTGTGGTGTGGTGGTGTGGTATGGTGGTGTGGTGTGGTGGTGAGGTGTGGTGTGGTGTGGTGGTGTGGTATGGTGGTGTGGTATGGTGGTGTGGTATGGTGGTGTGGTGTGGTGTGGTGGTGTGGTATGGTGGTGTGGTGTGGTGGTGTGGTGTGGTGTGGTGTGGTGGTGTGGTATGGTGGTGTGGTGTGGTGGTGTGGTGTGGTGTGGTGTGGTGGTGTGGTATGGTGGTGGGGTGTGGTGGTGAGGTGTGGTGTGGTGTGGTGGTGTGGTATGGTGGTGGGGTGTGGTGGTGAGGTGTGGTGGTGAGGTGTGGTGGTGAGGTGTGGTGTGGTGTGGTGGTGTGGTATGGTGGTGGGGTGTGGTGGTGAGGTGTGGTGGTGTGGTATGGTGGTGTGGTGTGGTGGTGTGGTGTGGTGTGGTGTGGTGTGGTGGTGGTATAGCATCAAACTCAGAGAAATCCTCCTGCCTTAGTTTGAAAACTAGTTTGACTTGGTTTGATTTAGATGTTTTGTTTGTGGGAGATTGGTTCTCATTGATCCCAGACAGACCTTGAACTGACTACGTGGCTGAGGAAGACCTTGAAGTTGTATTATCCTGCTTCTATCTCCCAAGTGCTGGGGCTACCTGGTTTATGGGTTCTGAGTTTATGTGGTACTAGAGATCAAACCCAGAGATTTATGATTGTTCTATGCGTACTCTACCAGCTGAGCTACATCCCCAGAGCCAGTGTAAAGTTTTTATTTGGATCAGTTCTTCCTGCTAGTCTAGCATGGGCAAGGTCATGAGATCAATCCCCAGCACCAAAATCAAAACCAATCCCCCCATGATATATGACACATACACAATTGTGGGGTCATCTGGAACACAGTCTCTGAGCAAGTACCAGAACAAGGCAATTTGTATACATTCTGTCAGCCCCTTCCCCGTTGTCTCCATTACCCAGATGGTAAAACTAAGATGCACAGAGAGTAACATACTTGCCAAAGGTCAAGTGGCAATAACAGAGAGCCAACCCTGATGTGCCAGTTCTTTCTCCCAGACCACATTATGTTACAATAACTAAACAACACCTGGTATGGTGGCTTGCACCTATTATCACCCCACCAGGGAGGCTGAAGGATATACAGGACCCAGGCTAGCCTGGGCTACAGAAAGAGCCTACCAATACACAATAGGTATAAATGAGTAAGAAATAAAAACAAGTGGGCAAGCAGGTACTAAGTTTCCCGGGGTGCATTGAGCATCACTTCTTCATCGAAACGTGCAGTGATCCTGGAAAAAGAACTTCTATGGTTTTGAACTCTCAGCCTATCCTCCAGCACAGAGATGACAATAAAACCACTGGAAAGCTCTCTGAGTACCAGGCTGTCCCAGGTTGCCCCAGCTCTATTGCAAGGCACATAGCTGGGATCATTTGTCAAGGCAAAGGTCTTAATAATTACAATCTCACATCTATCTCAGCCCTTGGCCTTGGAATGGAATGCCACACTCATATATGTTTGAAGGAAGACTCAAAACCATGTGGAACAGGCTGCTGGCTGGGCCTCTTGGGACCCCTACAACCCTTCTGTGAGAGGCAGCAGGAGGGTGGCATGACAGAAGAGTTACACTTCAAATAGAAGGTACCGTCCTTCTCCCTGCTCCACTGACTGCAAAGGCGCTGACATGGATTTAACTGGCACGGCATGATAGCTGGAGACTGTTAACATAATTTCAAAGAGGTGACAGTCTTTCTCTAATCCCAAATTATTGAGGCAGAGACTATATTCTTATGTTATGATTACAACACATAGCTGAGCAGTTATTAATCTATTCTAAACCTCTAATCCATTCTGACTAACTCCCAGAAAAAAAATCCCCATAATACTAGCATTTTAATATGTGTTATAGCTCTCTCTGCCTCAGATATTTTTCCCATGGTGACTTTTTAGGACCTCTCCTCTCCTCTCCTCTCCTCTCCTCTCCTCTCCTCTCCTCTCCTCTCCTCTCCTCTCCTCTCCTCTCCTCTCCTCTCCTCTCCTCTCCTCTCCTCTCCTCTCCTCTCCTCTCTCCTTCTCTCCCTCCCTCCCTTTTCCCTGACTGGCAGAAGTCCAGCCCTGTTCTCTCTTCTGCTCAGCCATTGGCTGATCAGGTTTATTGACAAGTCAGAGAACAAATGAGAATCTATATTTACACGATCTTAGAACAGGAGACACTTGAAACAAACATGACAATGCTATGTCTGGATTGCAACTAGATATGGGAGCTGAGAAATCAGCATCTGAATTATACAAGGATAATCTTCACACAGTGCACAATAACATTATGCCTACAGGAGACCACCTGGTCTTTCAGCAAGAGAGGTAGTCTCAGCTCAGCACCAATGAAATACTTGGCATATGTTGGCCAGAAAGAATATTTAAGCAACAAGGCTTGAGGAACATGAGGTCCAAATACATTCAAAGGGAAGTGTTGAGCATAGCACAGAAAAGAGCCTGGCACCTGTCTGACAGTGCTGACACGCCCAAGCCACTGTGGTACTAGTCTCAGTCTAAAGGTGAGGTAGCCTTTGGCCTTGCATCTACTGTAAAAATGTTTCAGACCTAGTCAAGAGAAATGCCTTTTCATGGATATCTCTATCTTATGTAGTCTTAACAGCTACAATCATCTTTCTCTCAAACAACTGACTGTTTAGGTTCTGATACAATAATGTATGAGCCTGGGCAGACTCCTGTTCATTTGACTGCTCGAAAGTTCAGAATCAAAAGTGTAATTCTGTTGCTATCCAGGCTGTGAGGTCAGGATGGCAAACTCTTGATTAAAACTGTTCTACTGATTGTCCAACATGGGCCTCCTCCGTCTGTCCGTCAAGTCACTGGGCCACCTCAGAGGATGGTTTCCTGTTCATACATTTAGCATCAGGTTACCACTGAACTCCTCTGTATCCGCAGAATTTAATTGAGACCGATTGTTATTTGACTAAGTCAATGCCTCTTTAATGGCAACCATGGAGGATTTTCTGTGGGGGAAGTGGGGATAGGGAGAGCTCATGCTAAACGAACCCCTAACATGCATTTCCACCTTTGGTGCCAAGCTCATCTTGAGGTAGGAGCTGTCAAACATGGCAGAAAACCCAGATTAATTACATTTCAAACCAGGGGCGGGAGCAATGGCTCAGCGCTGGCTGCTCTTCCAGAGAACATGGGTTAAGTTCCTAGCATCCACATGGTGCCTCACAACTGTCTGTAACTCAGTCCTAAGGGATTCAATGATCTCTTCTGGCTTCCTCGGGCACTGGGCATATATGCAGGTAAAGCATTCATGCACAAAAGAAAATTTAAAATAAAATAAAAACTAATATTTTTAAAAATTAAAAAACACAAGCAAAATCAAACTGTAGCTAAAAATTGTTAGTGGCCATCCAGCATGGTTGGGGATTTGGTAGCAGCATTCCATATGACCTATAGGGTGCTATGATTGGTTAGTCATGTCTGCCATAGACCCACTGGTAGTCTGGGAAGGAAAGGACGAGCTGACATACAGGGAACTCACATGCTCATACACATATACATCACCTTGTTGTGGATTCTGAAACATTCCTGTAGAGTCTTTAACAGGGTGTAAAAACCCATGGGAACAATTAGGGTTATTCATAGTGAGGTGAGGAGAGACCAGGCCACACTTACTGCTTTTCAGGGTTGTCAGCACTGCACGCCTCCGCATGGCCGTTGCAAACACACCGCCCACCAACACTGATATCCTTTATGCTATAATAATACTGCAGGACAGAGAACAGAGCATCAGCTTCCATGCAATAATACTGCAGGACAGAGAACAGAGCATCAGCTTCCAGAGACCACAGCACAGATGTGCTCTTACCAACTTCCAACCCACAGAACGGGTGGGCTTGGCTTTTCCCTGCTCTACACTCTTATGTCATTTCTCCTTGCTGACCTCAACACAAATGGGAGCACATTTGCTTGTACCTTGTCTTACAAAATGAATGCATTCATCAATCAATCTTAGTTTTTAAAAAAGCCTTTACAATTTTTCCATTAAAACAGGCAAATGCTTTAAATGCATGGAGGGAAATTTCTGAAATGAGATGATGCAAGTGTCTTAAGTTTGTTTACACATTAAGCATACATATTTGCCAAAAACGAATTTTGTGTCTACTATATGCAAATTGCCCCTCCAGGGTGTAGGAAAGGAGAAAATCTATTTTGAAAAATATTTGTATAGATCCAAATATCCAAAATATTGATCAGATTCACCTGTAGAAGGAGCCACAAGCTGTTGGCAGTTGTTGGAACCCTCGTAGTTCATATTCAAAAGGCTAAAGTTCAAACTCCCAAAGACCAGCCAGAGTTGGCTGCAGACCCAATAATGGAGGCTTAGCTGCTAAATCAGACCACACACACACACACACCACATATATACATACGTACACACACGCAGGGCATATCATTGTATCAGTCGTATGGTTAATCCATTCTAATCTCCCTGGTAGTGACTGAAAGAGCTCCTCACTGCCTGCCCAAATGCTCTGGATTTTCAAATGAAAGATACACACACACACACACAGAGAGAGAGAGAGAGAGAGAGAGGGAGAGAGAGAGAGAGAGAGAGAGAGAGAGAGAGAGAGAGAGAGAGAGAGAGAGAGAGAGAGAGAAAGTCTTATATTTAATATGACTAAATCAACTCAATTGTTGGGTCACTCCCAAACTTCCACATTGCTAACACCTCCCCTCCAACACTCTTGAATTATTATATTTTTGCTACCCTAAACCCAATTAGGGATACAGCTTGGGGCCGCTCTTCCCCAGCTCCTACATGATTATACTCTCTCTCTCCCTCTCTTCTACCTCTCAAGCCTGCATCTCTTCCATTCCTGGCAATGGTGATTCTTCCTCTCTCTCCTGTGTTCCTTGCCCAAGGACCCAAAAGTCCTGCCTCTGTCTCCCCATCCAGCCACTGGCTGCTGACAACTTTATTTACTTATCAAAGCCAAGTAGGGACAGGGACACTCAGCATCTTACACCCAGACATGTGAATTCCTGTGTAATTTTGGGAACTCAATTACATAATACAAGCAATAAATCAAATCCACTACAAAACATAGCCAAGACACACACATACACAGGACACATCATGACCAAGACACACATATGCACGCACACACGCACGCACGCTCAAGACATTTCAGAGGCCCAGTTGCTCACTCTATTTCTTTCAAAAGTCCCAAGGTTCTGAACTTTTCAGGACTCTGTGGGTTCTGGAGAAATGTGGGGTGTGGAACAATCTTTCTCCCTGGGCTGTGCTGCCTGTCAGAATGCCTGTCAGCAAGTTAAGCCTCTGTAGTCATGGGGACAAGAGTCCCTGTCCCTCTGCTGTAGTGGCACATCATCCTTTTCAGAAGCCCTATTCATTCAGTGCCGGGGCTCTGTTCATGTTCCCTAACTAAGTACTGATCTAAAGCCAAAGCATCCCTACAACACCTTACATAGCTCAAGGACATCACTTTACTTAATACTGGATCGAATCAGTGTTGCCAAGGCGTTGCGACCAGTTAACAGCATGGGGTTCTGCTGTCTGCCATGGAGCTTCCACAAAGGCACGCAGGATGGCTGGTGTTGCAATGCACTGTTAGAGAAGCAGCTTGTGTTGGGTGGGGACAGGCTGGTATATGTGGCACACTCTATAAGGCACTTGATGGAAAAGGCAGTACTCACAAAAAATGCACTAGATAAATATGAGTGCAAATTACGGGCTGAGGCTTATCTTGCATGAATGGGACCACAGAGTCATTCCGATATCTTCAACATGCTCATGTGTGCATCTACACACACGCACACACACACACACACACACACACACACACACATCTTGCAACACTCACAAAGGTAATTGGAAGAGCAGAGGGACAATTGGAAGAGGTAAGCTGAGGCCTAGCAGTTTGGCAGAATGCCCAGCTCATCCTTGTAAATACTCATCATTGAGCCTCTCTACCAGGAGTTCAGAGAGAGCTAAGAGTATGGGAAATGCAGATGTGCCACCTCCAGATAAGACCTTTCTGGAAAATCCTCAAAACTGTAACACATCTCTCCCAGGCTGCCACCTCCAACCTCTGCCTATTAACTACATGCCTACTAACTAAAATGGCAAACTCTAGAAGGCACAGTGGGCATCTTCCAGCCAGCCTGCTAGGTAGACCTGGCCCCTTGCCCTTGTGCTGACCCCTGTCAGCAGCAGCCATAGGCTTTCAGGCTCCCTAGCTTCCTGTTGGGTTGGGCCATTAGGCACTTGCAGGAGAAGAGCGAGCTCAGGGCACCTGTCCTGACTGGCTCCCTCTGTCCCTAGAATCCATGGTACCATTCTAACTGAGGATGGGAGATGCTCCCGTCGATCTCCCTCAGAGTACAGAGTACCGGTGTTCACTGTCACATGTTCTACACTAGATCACATTACTCAGCCTCTTTTCCCAAGGAGGGGCTACACTAGAACCAGATCGTCTTGGTGGAAGTGACGTCAATAGCTTGGAGCACGTGGGTTTCTTCTTTTTCTCTTTCATCTGCTGCACTGCTGCAGGGAATCCAAAGGAGAATTCTCAGGAGAAACGAGGGGTCTGGTACCCTGAGTGACCACACAGGCACGGTCTCAGCTGCTGATGCACACTAGGTGGTGACAACAACCCTTGATTTTTCTTCAGCCTCTAACATTTGGGGGCTGTCGGTTACAGCAAGAATTAGCCCACGTGCACTAATACCAGACTCACTATAACCATATATTGGATATAACAGTGTTTTTTTTCTTTGAGATTGAACCCAGGTTTCTGCTACTGAGCTAGATTAACAGCTAAGTCGCCCAGGCTGGCCTCAGACAGACTCACTTTGCAGGCTAATCAGGCCTTGTGTTTTCAATCCTTCTGCATCTGCTTCTTTAGCTGCTGGGATCACAGGCCTACACCACCAGGCCTGGCTGATTTTTCTGCAAATAGCTAATATCTATTTTAGACAGGAACCACCCCTCTGCCTAAGTAGCACTGGCTGGGAAAGGTATTTGGAAGAATTTAACTTAGTTGGCAAGCAAAACAAACAACAAAATTAAGACGCTTAAGACTCACCCGGCGCGTGACAGTGGGGTCTCGCTCTGCCTTGGAAATAAGATGCCCGAGGAGGGTGTTGGTTCTCAGAAATCGCAAGCGGATGTTTGTTGCCTTAGTAAACTCCCTCAGAGTGTCAGAGAAAGCAAACTTCTTTGCACCTGGACGACCATTTATCAAGGATACAACAATCTAAAAAAGAAAGAAAGAAAGAAAGAAAGAAAGAAAGAAAGAAAGAAAGAAAGAAAGAAAGAAAGGGAGAGAGGGAGAAGGAGAAGGAGAGGAAGAGGAAGAAGAAGAAGAAGAAGAAGAAGAAGAAGAAGAAGAAGAAGAAGAAGAAGAAGAAGAAGAAGAAGAAGAAGAAGAAGAAGAAGAAGAGAAAAGCAAAGCAAGGCACACCAAAGGAAAGTCCTTTGCTCAAAATGTAGCAACAAAACACTACAAGTAACATATGCCCCCAAAGCACCTGGTTCTCACAGGAGCCCCTGGACGTGCTGAGTCCTCTAGCTCTGACTTTGAGAGTCAGAAGAGTGTTAGCTCTTGGTTCTACATTTAAACCTAGTCTTTGGGAAGATGTTTCTTCCTTAACCTCTGTTCTAGCCGGTGGCTGTGGAGGGGAAACTATGAAACGTTGGAGAGCTCCTGTTATGTCTATAAACACAGTGAAATGATTCTGCCCAGGAGCATCAAGGAAAGGAGACTGACACAATCAACCGAGCAGCGGCCTCAACCTAACGCTGCAGTCCTTTATACAACTCCTCATGGTGCGGTGACCCCAACCAAACAATTATTTCGTTGCTACTTCATAATTGTCATTTTGCTACTGGAAACATAACGAAAGTATCTGATATGCAGCCCCTATGAAAAGGTCATTTGACCCTGGGGGTCGCGAACCCACAGATTGAGAAACTCTGTTCTAAATGCTGTTGAAAATGTGGACAAGAACAACAGCCTAGGGTCTCGTGTTTCCTCAGCTGATGAGATCCCAGCCTTGATGCTTTGAAACATAAGCTATTCACCGGCCAGACAGTATTAATAGGATAGAGCTACTTGAGTAACATCTCACACTCCTAAGGAGAGTTCATTTGAAAGTCTGTTTATAGTCCTATATTCACCATTTCCATGGAGTTCTGCCCTGACTGTCCCCACCTCTTCCACCTCCATGTTGGCTTACCACTGCTGCCTGACACCCACACAGCCCCCCTCCCATGTCTCAGTCTCACTGGAATCTGCATGAAGAGATGGGAGGGATCAACACCACTTACCAGTGACCCACCCACCTTCTAAGTCTGTCACCAGAATTCTGAGATCTGTGGACCCTGGATCCCAAACTCTAGCTTCCTGGGGAGAACCCAGGGCCCCAAACAGAACTTCCAACCAATTCATGAGTCTTTGGTGTTACAGCCTCCCAAAGCTGATTACCTCGCCATTTTCCAGAGGCACGATACGGGAATACTCCGTGACACAGAGCATCTGGTCGTCCTGGGTAATTGCCATGTTTGCTTCTTGCCCAAACTGTTCTACACAATCTCTTCTAGAATCTAGGAAGGAAGTAATTGAACATGATCACACATTGCTTTCTCCTCCGCCACTTCAGATGCCTTGTGTTTCCTTAGGAGAGATGAAAAGAGAAGAACCAAGAACTCCTGTACTTCTAGATGAAGGCTTAGGATAAAGTTTTTAATTCATGAAAAAGAAATACCCGATATTTCAGTTCAAGTGCCCTTCAGGAACCACAGTTGAAGATATGTTATTAACTCTTCATGTCTCAAGTAAGCAAAAGTGCTGCTCCCTGGATTCATCGTGTGGTCCTGAGACACTGAGATGGTTCAATAACAAAGATAACAGATTCAAAGTAAGTAACCTGAAGCCTAGGATGGAGTTTGTTCCTGACTCATCATAAAAGGAGAGCACAAGTGGCAGCCCACTTACAGGCACCTTGCACCAGTTGGAGCAAAATTATTATAAAAGGAGTTGCACCCTTCATTCCACATATGTGCATGTGGGAGCCTTAGAATCAGCACATACGTGACTGAGAAATTGGGCTCTTTTGAGAACAACTTAGAAGGTCCAAGCCCTACCTAGCCACACTGAGACCCTTTTTTTTTAGAAAACTAAATCCATAGCCTTAGACAGTTTCAGATACTCAGAGCCCCTCATAGCACAGAAGGCAAGCTTACTTACGTGCAAAATACTGCCATGGTGAGTAGGTGTTCCCAAAGTCGACAGATCTTTCCAGGACCCAAAGATCAGGGCGGGGAGAGTTTGCAAATTTGATTAAGATATAAGCCACATGGAAGAGCTAAAAAAAAAGAGAGAGATACAGTTTGTCTGGACTGGGAGTATGGCTAAGTGGTAGAGAACTTGCCTAGTATGCAACAGGCCTTGGGTTCAATCCCCAGGACCAGCAAAAGAAAAGATTAAAGTCACTTTGTCCATGACTCTGACTGTTTCTCTAAGGCCTTGATTCCCAAGGCTATAGGATGCAGATCTTGTTTCTGCCTGCATGGTGGACATCTTTGCCCAGGAGTGGTTTGTCCGGCTCATTCTCAAAATCAACCATTTTCCCTTCTCCTCTAAGGACACGTGGTCACTGGTCCTACTGCTCCATCTTATCCATATCTAATCCCTGAATGTCAACCAGCCTGCACGGTCTCATCATGTCTATATATCAGGAGCCTGGTGGCAAGCACTAAGAATGTTGTGCTAAGTCCTTTGTGGAGCAAGAACCAGCAGAACAGCAAGAGCTTCTCTTAGGAGTGCCAGAGCCTGTGGCTCCAGGTATTGGAAAGATCAGAGCTGCAGCCTGAGACCTAAGCAGCTGTTATGGGTAGTGCCCCTCTTCCCGTGCCACTTACACTGCCATCCTCGCTTCCCAGATACTTTCCCTAGGACCAGTTTTCTTGTTTATTCTCATTCTCTGCCTATGACCAGAGTGACACAAACACGGGAAGAAATGAAGCTGGGCTCTGGTTTCTCCTGCTCTCTTAACCACTAATTCTTAAACTGCAAAGTACAACTCAGGAACACCCAGGACTTCTTGTGGTTTACTCCCCTCTCCCCTTCCTTAAAAAGTATCTGCTTTGCAGTTTGAGTTCTACAGTTCTATAATCAGGTGACCAAATTGGTGATTCTATAGACGAAATTTCAACCAAGGATCAAAAATGTTGAGGTGGAGGTTATCACACCATTCTTGTCTGTAGTTCCTAGACAATGCAGTATGCAACAAGCACTTACATCAGATTAGATTAGAAGTCATCTGTAGCCGGGCACTGGTGGTGCACGCCTTTAATCCCAGCATTTGAGAGGCAGAGGCAGGTGGATCTCTGAGTTTGAGGCCAGCCTAGTCTACAGAGTGAGTTCCAGGACAGACAAGGCTATACAGAGAAACCCTGTCTCGAAAAAAGAAGGAGGAAGAGGAGGAGAGGGAGGAGGGGGGAGGAGGAGGGGAAGGAGGAGGGGAAGAAGAAGAAGAAGAAGAAGAAGAAGAAGAAGAAGAAGAAGAAGAAGAAGAAGAAGAAGTCGTCATCTGTAGATTATATAAGAGGATGTGCATAAATTACAGTCAGGTGCAGCATTCTACACAAGAGACTTGCATCCCCAAAGGATACAGAGGGCAGAGGAAAACAAGTACAACCAACCCCAGGGATGCTGAAGGATAACAGCAGAGCACAGGCTAATTATCAAATCCTCATTATCATGTTAAGGAACAAAGACAGCCCCTGTTCTCCAACCCTCTGCCCCCCACCCCCGGCTGCATCCCAAGTGACAGATTCCCAGTGGCCTTCTAAGCAGAGTGTCTACTGCCATCAGTTTGTCCACTGGACCAAGAGAACAATGAACTCATCTGCCCAGGGAGAGGAGAAGACCAAGCCCTCATCTGGGATCCAAATGTGGGAGTGGTTAGTATGTGCAGAAACATCCACCATAGCTTTCTTCCTCATTATCATGTTAAGGAACAAAGACAGCCTCTGTTCTCCAAACCCCTTTGGGCTTAAGACTTCTCCCATGCAGATACTTCTCACTCCTACCTAGATTAGCCACACCTGCCTCCTTGGTCCAGCTGTCTAGCATAGCCCTGCCACTCCGTTTATCTGTATGCAGTAACTCCACCTCTGTTCAACTCCACATGATAAGCATGCTGAGCTTGCAGGGTGCTGAGGTTCTCCACTAAGGAGCTGGCCAGCTTTTCTGTGTCTTCTTCATTCCCTCACCAGCCCCATTAGGTCTGTCCCTAGAGCGGTGCTGAGGATAAATGCTATATGGTTATGAGAAACTATCTTTTCTAACAAGAATATTGGCAGTGCTCTGTTTCTGTAAATCCTTTAACTCACAGATTGGAAAACAAATGGGTTTTCGTATCTGCCTCTGCATTTAATCTCTAGTATTTTGGTTTGGGTGAAATATTTGAAAAATATCTTACCCCAGTTAGATCATTAATGGTAAAAATGAGATCCTTTTTCTGTATCCATTCCTCTGTTGAGGGACATCTGGGTTGTTTCCAGCTTCTGGCTATTATAAATATGGCTGCTATGAACATAGTGGAGCATGTGTCCTTATTACATGCCCAGGAGTGGTATAGCTGGGTCCTCGGGTAGTACTATGTTCAATTTTCTGAGGAACCACCAGACAGATTTCCAGAGTGGTTGTACAAGCTTGCAATCCCACAGCAATGGAGGAGTGTTCCTTTTTCTCCACATCCTTGCCAGTATCTGTTGTCACCTGAGTTTTTTATCTTAGCCATTCTGACTGGTGTGAGGTGGAATCTCAGGTTTATTTTGATTTGCATTTCCCTGATGACTAAGGATGTTGAACATTTCTTTAGGTGCTTCTCAGCCATTCCAGTTCCTCAGTTGAGAATTCTCTGTTTAGCTCTATTCCCCATTTTTTAAAAGGGGTTTTTAGTTCTCTGGAGTCTAATTTTTGAGTTCTTTGTATATGTTGGATATTAGCCCTCTATCAGATGTAGGATTGGTAAAGATCTTTTCCCGATCTGTGAGTTCCCATTTTGTCCTATTGACAGTGCCCTTTGCCTTACAGAAGCTTTGCAATTTTATGAGGTCCCATTTGTTGATTCTTGATCTTAGAGCATGAGCCAATGGTGTTCTGTTCAGGAACTTTCCCCCTGTGCCCATGTGCTTGAGGCTTTCCCCCACTTTCTCTTCCATTAGATTCAGTGTATCTGGTTTTATGTGGAGGTCCTTGATCCAGTTGAACTTGAGCTTTGTACAAGGAGATAAGAGAGGATCAGTTTGCATTCTTTTATGTGTTGACTGCCAGTTGTGCCAGCACCATTGGTTGAAAATGCTGTCTTTTTTCTACTGGATGGTCTTAGCTCCTTTTGTCAAAGATCAAGTGACCATAGGTGTGTGGGTTCATTTCTGGGTCTTCAATTCTATTCCATTGATCTACCTGTCTGTCACTGTACCAATACCATGCAGGGTTTTTTTCTTTTTTTAATCACTATTGCTCTGTAGTACAGTTTGAGGTCAAGGGTGGTGATTCCCCTCAGAAATTCTTATTGTTGAGAATAGTTTTTGCTATTGTGGGTTTTTTGTTATTCCAAATGAATTTGAGAATTTCTCTTTCTAACTCTATGAAGAGTTGTGTTGGAATTTTGATGGGGATTGCATTGAATATTTAAATTGCTTTTGGTAAGATGGACATTTTTACTATATTAATCCTGCCAATTCATGAGCTTGAGAGATCTTTTCATCTTCTGAGGTCTTCTTCAATTTCTTTCTTCAGAGACTTGAAGTTCTTGTCAAACAGATCTTTCACTTGTTTGGTTAGAGTCACACCAAGATATTTTATATTGTTTGTGATTATTGTGAAGGATGTAATTTCCCTAATAGCTTTCCCAGCCTGTTTATCCTTTGAATATAGGAAGGCTACTGGTTTGTTTGAGTTAATTTTATATCCAGCCACTTTGCTGAAGTTGTTTATCAGCTGTAGGAGTTCTCTGGTGGAATTTGGGGGGTCATTTAAGTATACTAACATATCATCTGCAAATAGTGATATTTGTGACTTCTTCCTTTCCAATTTGTATCCCTTTGTACATTTACACAATGGAGTACTACTCAGCTATTAAAAACAATGACTTCATGAAATTTGAAGGCAAATTGATGGAACTTGAAAATACCTTCCTGAGTGGGGTAACTCAGTCACAAAAGAACACACAGGTATGTACTCACTGATAAGTGGATATTAGCCCAAAAGCTCCAAATAACCAAGATACAATTCACAGACCATATGAAGCCCAAGAAGAAGGAATGCTTTTGTGCTTCTAAGAAGGGTGAACAAAATACTCACAGGAGGAAATATGGAATCAAAGTGTGGAGCATAGACTAAAGGAAAGGCCACCCAGAGACTGCCCCACCTGGGGATCCATCCCATATACAGCCACTGAGCCCAGATGCTATTGTGGATCCCAGGAAGTGCTTGCTGATGGAAGCCTGACATGGCTGTCTCCTGAGAGGCTCTGCCAGAGCCTGACAAACACAGAGGCAGATGCTCAGAGCCAACCATTGGACTGAGCTTGGGGACTGGATGGAGGAATTGGAGAAGGGAATGAAGGAGCCGAGGGGGTTTGCAGCCCCATGGAGTGAGCAACAGTGTCAACTGGCCAGAACCCCTGGAGTTCCCAGGGACAGGAATACCAACCTAAGAATACACATGGAGGGACCCATGGCACTTGTGACATATGTGGCAGGGGATGGGCTTGTTGGACAACAGTGGGAGGAGCGACCCTTGGACCTGAGGGTGTTCGATGCCCCACTGTAGGGGAGTGCCAGGGTGGGGAGGCAGAAATGGGTACATGGGGGAGCACCCTCATAGAAGCAGAAGGAGAGGAAGATGGGATAGGGGGTTTCCAAAGAGGAGACCTGGAAAGGGGAAAACATTTGAAATGTAAATAAAGAAAGTATCCAATAAAAAAGAAAAGAAAAAGAAAAAATGAGGTCCTTGGGGTTTATGGTCCTCCCGAAAGGACCAGTGCTCAGCGGCACCTCACAGGCTCTTGCCTGACTCTGAGGGACACCATTCCCTTATTGCATCTATTTTTCATGATAAGACGTCCTTTTGCTATTTCTCTGAAGGAACAAAGATTGTCCCAGCAGTAACTGACAGCCCTGAGTCCCAGCCAGTCCTGCTCCCTTCAGCCTTGTGCTTCACAGTTTTGGAAATAATACTGACCTGGGTATGAGGGTAACCCCACTGTCTACCATCACTCAGGGGAGAGGCCTGCTTGATACAGAAACACCAGAATTACAAGGTGGTCTGAACATCATAAAGCAACAGCTAAAGGTAGAAATAGAGGTTTCCAAAAGACACACACCATGATTGCAAGTGACAGGATTTATGGGAAATTCAAGAACTCATGTTTGGAAAGCTGTAACAAATATGGTCTTTCTAACTGCTTATACACCTGTTTCAGTCCTGTCAAAATTGTCACTTAGGTATGAGAATAAGATAAATGATAAATGAAGTGTTTTGAATACAAGAATCTGTGGCCTCCCTTCCCCCAGCCTGGAACCTGCTTGCTCAAGGGTGGAGCTACCTGCTCATTCGTCCTGCCACGCCTACTGCTGGACCCTGCCTTTGCTGCCTGGAGGCACACACGTGTTCGTCCTGCTACTGGACCCTGAGTTACTTGGCGGGAAATTGGGTTCCCTCCCCTTTCCTTTATAACTGAGTGTCTGAAAATAGTAAAATTGAGCTTTGATCAGAATGTTGTCTTAGCTCCATTCATTCTTCCGCCCCGTCTAGATTCCTCTCTTTTCAGCTCGAACTGCCATTCTCAGTTGAACCGTTCGTGTTGTGGACTGCGGGCAGGCCGCAACAGTTGGCGCCAGAACTGGGACCTGAAGAATGGCAGAGGGATGCTAAGAGAAACGACTGCTGTGTGGAGCTCCACAAGAAAGGAAAGGATCTTCATATCGGAGCATCGGAGCAATGGACAGGTACACATGCTAGCGCTAGCCTAAAATTTCAGTTTTGTAAAGTGTTGCTGAGGATGCGGTAGGATACGAATCAAGTTTGAATCAGTGCTAACCCAACACTGTTTCTGCTTGGGTCAGCAGCTCGTTAATCGGAACTAGATACGGAGACAGGCGGTGTGCCGCAGCTTTTTAGAAAGCTGCTTAGGTGGAAGAAGGAAGGGTTTAAAGTCATGGATCAGGTGGTTGTTTTTAGTTTTCAGGAGTTGTTTCAGGCCAGAGGAGTAAGGCTTGAAGTACAATTAGTAAGAAATTTTTTAGATAAGATAGATAGCTGTTGTCCATGGTTCAAGAAAGAAGAAACGATAGATTGTGGAACCTGGGAGAAAGTTGGTGAGGCCTTGAATATTGCTCAGACAGATAATTTTACCCTAGGTCTCTGGGCGCTTGTAAATGATGCTATAAAAGATGCAACTTCTCCAGGGCTAAATTGCCCTCAGACGTAGCTTGCGGTATCTCAGGAGGAGTGCCTATCAGAGAAGGCCTCCTCAGAAAAAGATCTTCTTAACTCAAAAATTGATAAATGTGGAAACTCTGATGATGGACTGAATTTTAACAAAAATCACTCAGATAGAGGAATTGCCCATTACCTTAATGAGAATTGGTCCTCTTGCGAATCTCCCGCTTCACCTATAGTCACCACTTCGGGAGGTGCTACTCATAGGGACACACGGCTAAGCGAGTTAGAGTTTGAGATTAAGCTTCAGAGGCTGAGTCTCTTAAGATATTTCTAGTTTAGATAATGATTAATGTGGTTCCTATCCTAAATAGTAAAATTTAAGATAAGATATAAAGCAATGCCTCTTTATTAAAGCGTTAAAGCTTGCTTTAATAGGTATTCATAGGTATTAATTGATATCCAAACTTCGTAATATGATAGTAATGCTTCTAATATTGATTTTAACAGTGATAAATTGTTTTAAACATAGGTTTTGCTTTCCCAAAGTTGTAGATATTATCCTAACCTTGCACAAAAACTTAAAAATTATGGTTAAAACTGCCATTGTTCCATTGACTGCAGCTTGCAGTTTGATTGCAAATTTAAGATTAATGCTCAGATTAAAAAGTATTTTACCTTTGAGTCAATACAGGGCTCTGGGCAGCCCCAGAGCGGCTTGTGGCCCTTTCTTTTGTTTTGCAAACAATGCCTAAAAAAGTTTTTCCCTGTGTTCAAGAAAATTTCTTTTTAACAGTGTTACAGATCTATTCAGATGTTTAAAATAATGCTTAAATTCAAAGATTTTTGCTTCTAGTAAACTGGTAATCACCAGAAAATTTTGCCTCTACGTATGGCTAATATAGCTTTACATTATGTAAGAAAAATGTTTATTGTTTCTGCTTCTTTACAAGAAGCCAAAAGTTTTAATCTTTCAGTATATATTGTTTCCTAAGTGGAAAGTATTTTATTAACTAATGCTTCTCAAGGGAAGTTTACCTTAAATCCTTGCTCTCACCCAAAAGATTCAGAGACAGTATCCTTTTATTATTTAGTGTTTTAGTTTACTACAAAAGGTTTTACAAAAAATAAAGAAAGCTTTTATAATTGTTGTTAATTGGTAATTAAAAATTAGTTGTGCCCAAGACAATTCTTCGGCCAGAAAAAACATTATTGTAAAGTCATTTTTCTCATCCTCCCAGCCAATCGTTGGCCCACGTGGGCCCAACTAGCTGCTGTGGGGCAAAGTCTTAAGACACACAGTTGCCCCTGTTCCCAACACAAATAATCTGGTTGTGTGCTGTAGATGGTGTTTTAAAATGCTGAACAATCAAACCTTAATTTATATATTAATAGTCAATGCTATATCTCTGAGCTCATAATTACTTAAAATTGTTCGTCCCTCAGGTACTATTTATTCTCACATTTACAATTGCTTATACATATTTCTAGTTAATAAATAAATAAATTATGCACGTGTGACTCTTAATAACTTTTCAAGCTTTCTAGTTACAACCGTTCCTTAAAAAAAAAAAAAATGATTGAAAGTGCAATTAGTCACTGCCCCTTTACAGCCAAATATTTAAATGTTTTGTCCAACAAGTTATTAATTCAAAAGGTTAGATATTGTAAAATTTTAAACTTTAACCTCTTAAAAGACAAAAGAGAAAAATTGTATCCCCATATATACTATTTAGTGCATTTACATGCACACTATTTAAAACATACCTTTATTTTCAAAATTTGAGATTAAAATGTCAAATTTAATAAATGCTTTTTAGTATTTTAAAAGGGTCTACTTATTGGCTTATAGATTGATCCTAAAACAGCTACCTTATTAGGAAAGGGAAAAACAGGTTCTCTCCACAGAACTCTACAGAGGCATATTGGTAATTCGTGTGCTGAGCTGACAGGTAAGTTAACTCAGTGTCCTGATTAAAAGGACTAAAAGATTAAATTCATGTTTTAGATCCATCCTTGCTTGTCATTTTTCCAGTTTAGACTAGCTTCTAGCCTTTTAACTTTATGGCAATAGTACATCAGAGACTGTATATTCAGACTTAGTAAAATTAGTCATTTAATAGAGTCATAATGATTTTTCACTCTTCTTCAGTGTGACCAGCCATTCTAACTCAATCTTAGACTGGTCTAATATTCAGTTCAATTATTAGAGATTCCTATATTCTAAATTACCTAGCAAAGTTAATTCAGAGCATTTCCCCCAAGGTCACCAAAGGCTCATCTTGCCTTCACCTTATTTGTCCTAAACTTTTTGCAAACTGACATTAAGGGTCAGTCTGCAGCGGAACGCCACTGGCACCCAGTTACTTCTAATTCTTATGCATTGGTAAAATGGAAGGACGCCCTGACTAATGAATGGAAGGGTCCGGATCCAGTTCTAATCTGGGGAAGAGGCTCGGTTTGTGTTTTTTCACGAGATGAAGATGGAGCACGGTGGCTACCAGAGAGATTAATTCATCAGGTAAACACAGATTCTGTCTCTTCTCGTAAGTATCATTCTAAAGACTAAAATTCCTCTTGTGCTTAGAATTCAGCTGGGAGTGGAAGCTCCCAGAGACACTGTTTTCCTCTGAGCCTTTCCCCTACAGGAGGCCGGAGATTAGCTTTAGTTTTACAATTTGCATCTAAATAAAGTACCTTGACTTCTCCAAACAGAAAATTTACAGTGCTACTCTCTCATTGTTTAGATTTCTTTCTTTTCTCAAGCAGGTCAATCTACATTCTCCGGTTCTCCGCCCCTAAGAGCAAACAGGTGGTACTGCTAATCTCCCTTCCAAGGACATCCCAGCATGTGGCTTTCAGTCTAAGATAAGATTTAGATTTACCAGGAGAGCTAGGGAAGTAGAAATTTCATATATTTACAGAGATTAGTTCTTATTTTGATAGAGATGGGCTTAGTCCCTTAGCTGGCCTCTGGCTTTTCACCCTTGCTGTTACTGCAAGGTGTCCTTGGTTCCTCAGGCTAGGGAATAACAGGGATGAAGAGGAAAGACCTCCAGCTCCTATTTTAACTACAATCCATGGTGTTAATACTGACATAATTCTTGTTAAATCTGAGGTTGACAAGTCTCATATAGAGACCGCGCATAGCTCAGAACTACGATACTGATTCATAATCATATGAATACAGTATGGGTACCGCTTGGCGCAGGAGATTACTGCGGAGGGAAGGTCCAGCTTGACCGTTTCTGAGTTCCCTGTGCGACACACCTGATTTGAAAGAGGTTGGTATCTGATTCCAGCTAAAAACCAAAAATACCTAAGGCTCTGCCTCCCCTCCCCAAAAGATACCAAGAGCCACAGATGTGAGTTGTTATAACACTCACAGGAGGAATCAGGTCAATGTCCACCCAAGTCAAGGTTAAAGGCCCACTCATCTATGGATGAAAAAAAAAATCATTTGATCACCTCTGTTAAGAATTGCCTATTTAAACTTAATTAATAGGGGGGAGAGAGGTTGGAGACCTTACTGTTGTAAGGGCAAGCCCTTCACTGCCTCCCACCCAAATAAAAAAGCCAACTGGCCTTGTACTAAAGAGCCAGTCTTACCCCTTCTCCCTGTTTCCCTGCCTGTCATCAAAAATTGCGGAGGAATATTAGCTCAGTGTTATTCTAAATTTGTTTAGTTAAACTTAGCCAGGGTTCCAACGCCCTACTTAAAATGCAAACAGGTACCTATTCAGCACTAATTAGCATTATAAAGTCAGAGCCTATTCTGTTAGTGGTTTACTAGGATAATAAAGACAGTCTTAGCCAAATACAGTTTACCATTAGAAAAGTTAGGAAATCCCACGGAAACAGGTTTTTTCTTTAGCCCTAAGAACTCAGGCAGAACTATTGAACATAAATAATTTTTCTGTCTCAGGCCAGCCTCCTTTTTTTGTTTGTTTGTTTGTTTTGTTAACTAATGGGAGGAGATGTGGCCTCCCTTCCCCCAGCCTGGAACCTGCTTGCTCAAGGGTGGAGCTACCTGCTCATTCGTCCTGCCACGCCTACTGCTGGACCCTGCCTTTGCTGCCTGGAGGCACACACGTGTTCGTCCTGCTACTGGACCCTGAGTTACTTGGCGGGAAATTGGGTTCCCTCCCCTTTCCTTTATAACTGAGTGTCTGAAAATAGTAAAATTGAGCTTTGATCAGAATGTTGTCTTAGCTCCATTCATTCTTCCGCCCCGTCTAGATTCCTCTCTTTTCAGCTCGAACTGCCATTCTCAGTTGAACCGTTCGTGTTGTGGACTGCGGGCAGGCCGCAACAAGAATCTTTCTAAGCATGTTTCTCTCTCCCACCAAACTCTTACAGTGACATTTGCTACAAAATAGTCAATAGATTATAATTAGTGACCACTGCCTCCTGAGCTTAGCGTCATCTGGCTCCAAGGTGAAACTCTGTTCTTCTGTAACACTGCAGTTAAAGAAAATCCCCAGTCAGAACTAGGGATGGCACTCAGGTGTCGGAAGCCACGGCTTCAAAGTGCAGTGCCACATAAACCAGGAGGCAGGAGACCCAGAATCTCAAGGTCATCCTCGGCTACATGAAGTCTGAAGCCAGCCTGGGGTACATGAGACGCACTGGGGAGTGGGGGGAGGAGAGAAACATCTCAGTAAGCAGGTAGGGCACCCACTGGCTTGTTCTGTGAACCTATTAGCTGGTACAAACTTAATGAACATACTAAGCCTATTCACCATCAATACCAAGCAGACAGGATATTCCACTTTAAAAAGTGTCCTTTCTGTTTTTGTTTGGGGACCTGATTCTGAGGTTTCTTAATGCACGTGTGCACGTGCTCTGGTAGGCTGCATTCAGTTCTCATTCCACTGGCATGGTTTGGTGGATCTACCACCACCACAGTGGAAACCTGCTGTCTACTCTTGCACAGTGCGCCAACTCAGCAGCAAATGCCCTCTGACATAGGCACTTGCTAAAGTTGTTGCCCAGTAGTGAGTGGTCTCTGGGTGCTTCCAACCTGGCTTAGGTATGGTAAATCAGCAGATGAGGTCTGCTTTCTCCTGACTGACCATAGCATACACTCCTAACTGGCTGCTTCTGTTAAGTAGCTTACTCTCTTAAGCTTGATCTCCTACCACTGAAAATACTTCAAAGCACACACATCAGCCTTGAGACTTGCCTTGAGAGATAGAAACAGACGGCAGCGGGCAGAGAGGAGCAGAGAGCTGGGGAGCAAAGGGGATTGTTAAGTAAGTATTTGATGGGCCAAGATAAGGGGTGGGAGAGAAATGGCAAAAATTAAAGACGTGTAATCTCCTCTCAAATGCTTTTATAACAAACTAAAGCTGGCTTGGCTCTACTTAAAGAGATCCATGATAGCCTTTTAAATAATGCTTCGATAAAGGAGATAAGATACTTAAAAGGCCTTTAGACTTCAAAGGATTTCAAGGTGAGTGGATGAGATAAGGCAAGAAGCAGATTCTTGTCTCTCTCAAAGCCACTGAAACTACAGCTTGCCTCAGTCAGTCACTCAGTTCAGAGCCTTTCAGAACTGAATATTTGCTATGAATGATTAGAATTTACTACGCCAGGCGTGGTGGCGCACTCAGAAGGTAGAGGCAGGCAGAGGCAGGCGGATTCCTGAGTTCGAGGCCAGCCTGGTCTACAGAGTGATTTCCAGGACAGCCAGGGCTCTACAGAGAAACCCTGTCTCAAAAAAAAAAAAAAAAAAAAAAAAAGGAATTTACTATAAACAGAATAATAAATGGATATATGAATGAATGCATATATTAACCAATTAAAACAAAAGCCTTGTTTCTGCTGCTGGGTTCAGGAGGCAGTCACTAGCAGGCAAACAACTACAGAGTGAATCTCAAGAGCATCATACTTGGGTACTTATTTAATGAGTAATTACATTGATTTCATAAGTGAATTTAATGAGTATATTGTTCCATTAAGAAGCATTTTAATAATGACTTTCCCTGATGCTTTAATTGGAACAGTCTGCAACCCTACAGAAGACCTCACATGTATGTGATGACTGCACACCCATCTCTCACTAGGTTCTTCGGTGGTTCATATTTCACACACACTTGTGCACACACAGGGGTCTAATTCTTTGAAAGTAACAGACTTCATGACACTTGCTGTTAAATACTTCAGTGTGTATTTCCCTCAAACATGAACATTTTCATAAAATTATCATTTTCAGGACTGTTTGAGCTTTGTTTTTGCTGCAGGGATAAACCCCCACCCCGCTGCCATGGTTTTGTCTTTCTCAACAGTGACATTTCATATATTCGGGAACATTCTCTGGTCAGGCCTCTCTCTCATCAGAAAGGCATGTTTGGTCAAGTTCTAAGGACACACGCTCTCAGCTTCTTACTAGCTACCAGAAAGAACTGCTTACTTGCAAGGAGGTAAGGTAGATCATTCCAGAAACTGTCCAGATAGGATCCAAAAAGTGGTAAGTGACCTTCGACCCTAACATCTCTTTCTGAGTGGACCCCATTGTACTGCTGATGAGGACAAGCCACCAGAGGCTTTCTGGGTGTTTTGATCAAACATCTCACATGTCCTCTTCTACCTGTGAGGGTATTCTACCTTTCATTCCGCATGCCAACCTGTCCAGAATAGAAAACCCACTCCAAGTTTCCCTGCACTCTGTCTAAGCAATGAAGATTTGAATTAGCAGGCAGACAATATTTGGGCACAAGCTGTAAGAAGAGCAAAGTTAAGATTCTATAACATCCTGGTTGGATAATGATGCAATAGGAACTAACTTATAGTTAGAATAAATAAGTCTAGTAGACTAGTTCACATTAAAGTGACCACAGACAAGGAAGACACAGTTTGAATGTTTTCCATAAAGAAATGATGTTTGAGAAGATAGATATGTGTATCTCAACTTGAACATGGTACAGTATATATTCATGCACATATATATGAATATATGTAACTCTGTAAATGTGCATATTTTATGTGTCAGTTTGAATTTTTTGAAAAACATCACAAAAGCCTGAGAAATCAAAATACTAGGCCAAACTTAGTCTAAGCCTAGTCTCCTGCACCACTCTAACCCCATGGTTTTCTTTTTTACTGGAACAGAATCGTTCTGTAATCAGAACAGCTGAGGGATGCTTGTCTCTCCTCTGGAATGGACATGCAGCTCAGTAACACAGTGCTTGTCTCGTGCTCTGAGTTCAGATCCCAATCCCAGCACACACAAAAAATTAAGCTGAAGAAATGGGCCACTGGGCACGGTGGCACACACTTGCAAACCCATCACTCTGCAGGCAAAGGCAGGAGGGGCAATGAAGACTTGAGAGCAGTCAGCTATGGAGACAGACCATATCTCAGTAAAACATCTAGAAAGGCTTGGGTCGCCAATAATTTAGGAGAAAATAATCAACAAGAAGAAAATGGACGCCTTACATCTAAATTCTATACTAGGGAGCTGAGGAGATGCTCAGACAGTAAATGCCTACTGCACGAGGATGAGGAGCTGAGGAGATGCTCAGACAGTAAATGCCTACTGCACGAGGATGAGGAGCTGAGGAGATGCTCAGACAGTAAATGCCTACTGCACGAGGATGAGGAGCTGAGGAGATGCTCAGACAATAAATGCCTACTGCACGAGGATGAGGAGCTGAGGAGATGCTCAGACAGTAAATGCCTACTGCACGAGGATGAGGAGCTGAGGAGATGGCTCAGACAGTAAATGCCTACTGCACGAGGATGAGGAGCTGAGGAGATGCTCAGACAGTAAATGCTACTGCACGAGGATGAGGAGCTGAGGAGATGCTCAGACAATAAATGCCTACTGCACGAGGATGAGGAGCTGAGGAGATGCTCAGACAATAAATGCCTACTGCACGAGGATGAGGAGCTGAGGAGATGCTCAGACAGTAAATGCCTACTGCATGAGGTTGAGGACCTAAATTCAGATTGCCAGTACCTGTGTAAGAGTCATACATATGTGTGCAAATCAATAGTCTTAGAGCGACACAGAAATGGGGCAGAGACAGAAGGATCCTGGAGCTCTCTGGCCAGTCAGTCAGTGAGCTCAGGGTGCAGTGAAAGCTAACTTTATATCTATAGTCAGTACCCATGTAAGAGTCAGGCATGAACATCATTAACCATAGAACTGAAGGCAAGAAAGAAAAAGGAGGGTTCCCAGAGCTCTCCAGCTGGCCAGACCAGCCAATCAGTGAGCTCAGAGTTCATGGAGAGACCCTGCCTCAAAAGATGAAGTAGAGAAAAAAAATGATAGTGGAAGATGTGCAACATTGCCCAATGTACTCCATGAATGTGTACACACACACAGACACACACACACACAGACACTCTCACACACATGCACACACATGAGCATACACATATACAAACACAAACACCATGAGCATACACACATAAACATATACACACATATGAACATGCACTCACATGAGCATACACACATTCAGACACTCACACATAGGCACACACATAAACATACACACATACAGATACAAATATACATAAGCATATATATATATATATATATATATATATATATATATACAAAAGGAAAAACATTTCATACTGGCAATTTTTTAACACGTGGGGTTAACTGACAGCTTAGACCACAATTCCCAGTTCTTATGAATTTAGTCATCCCTTAAAGTGTAAACTTGAGCCTAAACTGCTATTGGAGAATATTTTTGCAAATAGATTTGGTAGTGATTATGAATTAGATGAAGCCCTGTGATGGTTTATATATGCTTGGCCCAGGGAATGGCAGGCACTATTTGAAGGTGTGGCCTTGTTGCAGTAGATGTGTCACTGAGGTAGTGGACTTTAAGACTGGACTCTTGGAAGCCAGTCTTCTGCTAGCAACCTTCAGATGAAGATGTAGAACTCTCAGCTCTACCTGCACTGTGCCTGCCTGGATGCTACCATGCTCCTGCCTTGAAGATAATGAACTGAACCTCTGAACCTGTAAGCCAATTAAATGTTGTCCTTATAATGTTGCTTTGGTCATGGTGTCTGTTCACAGCAGTAAAACCCTAAGACAAGCCCTATAAAACCTAGTTTAGTGGTTTGTATGAGAAATGTCCCCCACAGGCTTGTGTGTTTAAACACTCAGTTTCCTGTTGGTGGCACTGTTTAGCAAGGTTGTAGAAGTTTTCTCAGGTGTGCCCTCACTGGAGAAAGTTCATCTCAGGAAGTGGGTTTTGAGAGCTTACAGTGTTGCCGGACTTCCAGTTTGCTCTTGGTTTCTGTTTGTGGTTAGAGATATGATCTCAGCTTCCTCCTCTGGGACCACAACTCAAAACAAACATTTCTTTAAGTTGTTTTTGGTCATGGTATTCTACCACAGCAACCAAATATGACTCACACACACAGGATCTCTGAGCCCCATCCTATAGTAAGTCCTGTGCTTTTTCCTACTCTCTGGAAACTTTCAGCTGTCTGGGAGGATTATGCCTGAAGACTGACTCCCCTTATAAAGCCTATTTGCTCATTCTTGCCTTCTGTTTTGCTAATTTACAAGGAAGTCAGTACAACATTTGACTCACTCACTGAACTAAGCTGCCTGAGAACATACCTGACACATCATGACAAAGGGAAATTGCATTATCATGTTTACCTAAAACAAAGAGAACCAACCAGACTTTAATTGCTACCAGTAAATTCTTCAAATCCTTCTTTAATTGGCCAATTTTATTCTTTATGAGATAGTAACAAATTTAATTAGTAATTGGATACAAAATGATGCCACAATAAATGCATGAAGCTTTGACTCAATAGGATTTGCAGTAGTATAACAGCAATACTAGCAACAGTGGTTTGTAGTGCTGAGGATTAAAGACAGGACTTCACACAAGCACCCTCCCACTGAGCCACACCCCAGCCTACAATTCACAACTATTGAATTAAGCTAATCCACACCTATCACCCAAAGTATTAACACTTTATTCTTCCTATTCAACTAAGACAATGCCTTTCCTATCACCTTCTCCCTGCCTCCCCACTTTGCACCTCTGCCTTTCTCCTCCCGCTATAAGGGATTAATGAGTCACTCACTGTAAATAGGTGTGCCCACATCAGAGTGCCTCAATATGTGAAGGAGATAAAGGGTCTGGAGATACCTCAAGTGCTTCAAAGCTTTTTGACTACAGCTATGTATTTCTAGAAGGCATAATGGTGGCTGGCCCTGGGTGCTAGCTCAGTGTTTCCAGTTTTAGTAGTCAGCATGATGATTTTGAGAACCAGCTGTCACATGAAGTGTGGCTTCAAACCAGCCAGCTAGAAATCAAATATTCTCAGACCATCCTATGACCTTTACTGTCTTTTCTTCTTGAATATGAACCCCAAGAGAGTGGTAGTTTAGTTTCAAATACGATAAAAGAAACTCACGTTCTAATTTAGTCCAGGATGGCCTTAAACTCCTAATCCTCTTGTCTCTACCTCCCAAGTGCTAGGATTACAGGTGTAGGCCACAAGTTGTTCTATTGCTCATCACAATGAGAAACCATACAATAACATTCACCTGATCTCTGAGAAAGACCACAGCCAAGTTCTGCGATTAGGAGGCCGTCCTCCCGAGGTGTGGGCTCCACACAGTAACTGCCCAGAGTCTAGCTAGAGAGGGACCATAGTCCAGGCATTTGTCACTCCTGTTTGACTTTTGGGAAGCTGAATGTCCTTCCTGGCACCTGAATGTCTCTGTGGACAGACTGTGACTCCTACTTTAAATGCTTCGCTGCCAGTTTTCCCAGATTCCCTACAGGGAAGGCAGCTGGACCCATGTCCAGAGACACTAAAGGATCCAAAGATTCTTTCCAGAAGTAGGGTAGATAGCAGCACTGTCTGGCTTCTGGGGACAATGTCTGATCCCAGCAAGAACCTAGAGAGCCCCGTATCCAGACCCAAGGCTAAGTAAGTGATCAGGACAAGTGACAGCAAGCAGCATGCAGCCTCTGCAGTGACCCTGAAGTGGGCTCCAGGCTTTCTGCTGCAGAGGGTCTGACTGCGCAGCTTCCCGGAGTCTCAACCCTGATTCTCTTTGTTCTGCAGCATCCTGAGAATCTCTGTCTCTTCCACTCTTGAAAGCTATTTTTTCTCTTTCACCAGTAACATCAAAACTACACACAGACACAAGCACACACACATCCACATGTGTGTACACATATCTTCTCTTACTTACACAAATCTGATTACAGTAGCATGTGCACACTAGCCTTGCTTCCCTCTGGACCAGGGCAGGGAGAAACTGCCTTTCAAAAGCCATCCCATGCACTATGCTTCAATATCACTCTCTTGGCCTCCTACTGGATCCATCCCGTTAGCTTTTAAGTGGGTCTATCATTTCAAAAGAGAAAAACCTCTCCTTCCACCCACAGGCCTTTCTTTCCACACCCTTACATCCTATCCCACCCAGGTAGCTTCAGATGGCCATGAACCAGCTCAGCCCCCTTCTCCCTCTGTCCCCCTTTACATCACTTCCACAGTACAGCACTGACAACCATTTCTTCCTCCAGCCAACTTCTCACATAAACTTCATAGCTGCGTACCCAGTGTCTACTTGATAGCTCGGTAAGCCTTGTTGGGAGCAGAGCAGGGAGGTCCTTTGTGCCCACAGATCTCCAGAGAAACCAGGAATGTTAAACACATAAGATTGTCTTTCCAATGGAAAAGATGAAAAACCCTGTCCTTCTATCCAGAAAGCTGAGAGTTGGAAATGATTAACAGCCTGGAGATCTGTGTTATGCACTGGGCCAGCCATATCAAGCTCCTACAATCAGGACTGGAGGTGGGTAGTAATCTAAATGACTCTTAGAGCCAGAGGCTCCCCCAAGCTTCCCCACCAGGATCAGAGATGGAAAATAACCCAAATGACCTTTATGTTATCTGAATGACCAAGACCAAGCCAGACCCTTAAGCCCTTCAGCTAGTACAGGTAGCAGAGCTCAAGAGCCCATCTTCTTGGAAGAAATGACACTGGAGCTGAGTTTCAGTGTAATTGCACCTCCTTGTGCAAGGGGACTAGCACTCCAGAAAACTTTTTTCTAAATTATGCTAGGCTTAAGTACATTGGGAATAACCTGCCCGTTCTTAGACTCCCTGAGGTCGGATCCAGGTTAAGGAAGTCAATCGAGTTTTTATTCTTATCTCTTTGTGTGGTTTGCTTCCCTGTACGACACCTGCAGAGACCCCCTCAGAACCTCACTTCCCCCTCAACTCAAACCGACCCCAAGTGAAGCCTGACTGCAGCCCCCAAGATGTCTGCTGACTCCAATCACCCTTCAGGCCTCAGTTTTGCCCTGCTCTCTGATTCGATGTCTGCATCTTGTGCTTCAAAGAGTACTGTGCAAAAAAAAACATTAAAAAAAAACTTCACAAAAACAATTAAATAAATATTCACCTGGAGAGTGTGTGTGGGGGGTGTTGGGTTATCCTGTCCCCCCTCCCCCAGGAACTGCAGTAGAAGCAGAAGCATTAGGTACCCAGAGTCTTAAGCCAGGACACAGCCTGCTTTTAGTTGGCTGAGGGCAATGGTGGGAGGCAGCCAGGACTTAAGGATTGTGTTCATTTGGCCTAAACCAAGTCACTTCCACTGTAATAAAAAGGAGATCCCAGGGGACAGCCGAACTGCAGAGCTCCTACCTGGCTGTCCTGATGTTGTAAAGACCCCCCTCAGAGGGTCTTCTTCATGGCAGGACAATGGGTGGGAAAACTGGAGGGAAGCTCTGATGTAGGAAAAATCATAGCAAAATGGGAGGCAGGAGGATGGCTCTCCATGGACTCTATACTCTCCAGACCTGATGAATAACAGAAGTGGGGCTATGCCCAGCTGAGCCTTGGTCAGAAGTTGAGTTTAGTTGCCTGGAACCCAGCTGTGGAACTTTCTATTTAGGAATGAGGGCCAGAGAGCAGAAAGGAGCCAAAGAGGTGGGCAGGGTAGCCAGACAGACCCACCACATAGGATGTGGGATAGATGGGGAACTAGAGCCAGCAACCGGGGATAATTAGCTCCAGGCATCCCAGTGGGTATAGGAGTAGCTTTTAATCTCCCTGCTCACTGGCTGAGAAGGGGGCTCAGTGGGGAGAAGCTGTCTGTCCAGCCACATAAAGCAAACCCAGCTCAGCCTCATCACCCAGAGAATGAGTTCTGCATCCGTGGAAGGGTAAACACTAAGAAGCAGGTAGGGATTCTAGAGTCTGGGGCTATTGTGAGCTATTGAACCCCCAAATTCAATCACCCCAGACATCCATACTAGGGTCTATCCCCTCACTTTCTTTGGTTCAAACCCAGCCCCCCGCCTATCCCCTCATGGGTGTCATCTTGGTTGATGTACACTATAGGCAAGAAAGGGTTTTCTCCTAAAACTCGGTGTTGGTATAGTCTACCCTCCTTGCAAGCACGGCATATAAAGAAAGCTTTCAGAGCTGCAGCAGGGGCTCCCTGTGCTTTCAGAGCTTAGGGGATAATCCTGATCCAGTAGATTATTTACTTAGAAAAATGAAATACTAATTCTAAATAGTTGGTATAACTTTTGGCATAGGCATGTCTTACCCGAAATGTCTTACAGCAAGGCAACACTATATTTGATAGTAGAATATGGGAATGTAGAAATGCAATCTCACTACCACACAAATGTCAACCCTGGAAACTTCAAACCAAGGAATTCGAGTCCTATGGATCAACATGGGTGGAGTCTCAATAATGTAAGGTGTATACCCACACAAAACTAGACTCAATAGCACAGTTATATGCATCAAAAGCAATGCACTGGACAACATTTCGTGTTTTAAAGGAAGTGTGTCAGATGAGCTGAGATTGTTGGATCTGGGACCAGACTCTGTGACCTCTGAAGAAATGAACCTGTGGGGACCACTGTATCTCTGTCTATCTGGTTATGAGTAGATTCAGAAATAAAATTGAAAAATAGTTTCTTTTATTTCTGATGAGGCTAAAGGTAGAGAGGGTGGGAGTGGTGGCGGCTACTGGTAGAGTCCTCAGATAGCCTGTGGCTGTGAAGGGTGTGCTCAAGAGGGACAGGTGTGGATACTTACGTCTATTTAGACACAAACCTTCTCCTGCTGCCTCTAGAATCAAATCATTCTAGAGAAAACTACCTGGGAAACAGTACAAAATCTACCAAAGTCTCAGCATCAAAAGATATTTTTGCTGTAAGGGGAAAAAAAATCAAATCAACTTAAAAGAGAGCTGTGCTGGTGGGCCACCAAGCCTGCAGCCTTAGTTTGATCCCTGGAGTCTCTGGGGTATATATAGAGAGAACTGACTTACACAAGGCATCCTCTGACCTCCGTGCATGCACTGTGGTACATGTGCAGTCTTGCTTACATACCTCCAAATGCACACAAACACATACTAACCAGTGCTTCTCGACCCTCCTAGTGCAGCTCCTTTAATACAGTTTCTCATATTGTTCTGACCTCAACCATAAAATTATTGTGTTGCTATTTCATAACTGTAATTATGCTACTGTTATGAATCATAATGTAAATGTCTGATAAACAGGATAGCTAATATGTGACCACCCCCCCCCAAAGGGGTTGTAACCCATAGGTTGAGAACCACTGCTAAGCAAGCAAGTAATTACATTTTCAAAAAGGAAAAGAGCTAAATGGAAGTAGCTTCTTTATCCCTTGCAGCCTGTGAAAGAAACCTTTTGACCTAGCACATTCCCCACAAAGACATTCCACTCAATGTTGGCTTCTCTGTGACAATCCACTTGGACAGAGCAAGCCAAAAACAAGCTCTGGCCAGCCAACGGCTCAAGTGTTGCCCCGGATTCGCACTGTTTCTTATGGTGATCCAGAAACACTTCACGCTGCGCAAGAACTATTTCTACATGAAGACCTCACTAAGCAAAACAATAAGTGCACTTTACAATGGCTTCAACAGACCCACTCATTAAAGGGAGACAGCAGAGTGAAGACCAAGGACTCCCTGCCCTGGGCTGGATGGTACTGACAACGGAGTGGCCAGGACAAAGCTGGGGTCAGGAACTTGCTTGGGAGGCACTGCGAAGGTGCACCCACAGCCAGCAGAGGAGCAAGTGGGACCGATGGTCAGAGTGCCTTGTCCTCATTGCTTTCTGTAGACCCATGGGGGCCAGGGCCCCAGAGGCTAGGCAGAGGGGCCTGATGATGCTGTAAGGAAGGGAACACGCCCACAACTAAGGGACTTGCTAACTTGGAGAGTAATGAGTTGAAACTGTGTCTTATGCTGCCTGCTGTCATAGTGACCAACTAATAAGGGAAGGCTGGGCAGCCCAGGCAAGGTGCCAGACCAACCTATTCCAAATGTGCTTGGCTCTCTGTGTCCATGCTTCCACATCTGCAGACTCAATCAGCCATTATTAAATCTGTCACATCTTGGGGGAATAGTGCCTCTTTACTGAGCATGTACAAACAATACAGCTGTGTATCCAGCTTTTATAAAACTGCGCTGGGCATTACAGAGCCTGTCTCCAGAAAGACCATGTATGTGTATGCAAACCCCAACTGCTCTGCTCATTGTTCCGGCGACTCTGCCTACTTCGGCCCTTTGCTAGAGCCACAGTCAGGATTTCATCTGCCCAAACCCTCCTGGGTCTGACCGTTTAGATAGATCCTGAATCAGAACAAGCAGGGAGTCCCCTCAGCTCTGGATCCTCTTGCCTTCTCCATCCATGTCTCTGGGAGCTCCTGAGACATACATGGCAGTAGCAGTTGGTGAGAGGATGGTGTGAGCCTGCTTAGCACGGAGGACTGTGAGAGGCAAGAGGGGATGTGAACGCTCCCGCTGGCTGCATTGTGCTGTCAACCAGGGAGCCGCGCCATCTCAAAGATCAGAGGCTTGGCAAGCAGTGAAGGTGTGGCACATGGGACACAGGAATTCCCCAAGTGTGGAGTGTTTGCACCAGTGGTAGCTTGGGAGCTCACTCTTCAGTTAGAGAGAGAGGTGGAGACAAGAACACCCTTGTGGCCTATGAGCCCAGGAAATAAATGGATGCTTACACACACACATACACACACACACACACACACACACACACACACACACACAAACAGTTTCTCCTGGAGGAAAATGCAATAGGAGAATGGGAGATGAGAAGCCAGAGAGAGAAGGACAGATGTAGAAATAGGGAGAGAAGAGGCACTATGAAGGGGAGAGCAAAAGAAAGAAGGCCCAGAGGCAGAAAATGCATCCAGGGTCACCTGGAGGTCAGAGACAGGAGCAAAGGCTCTGCCAATAAGGGCAGGATCCACAGAACACAGCTGGGAGAGGAGACCCCAGGCCTTGGGCCCCTCTATTCTGAATCAGCTTGGGTCCTCTCTAAAGTATGAGACAAAGACTTGGATAGAGATGGTTTATTTATGGGTTGGTCTCAAGAATCACAAATTTGAGAGGGACATGGGGACAGAGAAAAGCTAATAGGTCATGTGTCATAAGAAGAATATTACCATTTTAAGAATATTCTAAGTTATATAGAATGTCCTTCAGAAATGGTCCATGGGGAGACAGGAAACAGGGCTTTTCCCATCAACTTCCACCCAATGGGATAAACAGTGCTGCTGGGGACATTAAACGTCTGGGTTTCCAGATACTTAAAAAGCTCTTGGAGCCACAGCAATAGCCCTCAGGTAAGAAGAAAGGAATCAAATAAAGCTTTCAAGATGAGACAGGGAAAAGCCAGTCAGGAGGGAAGTGAGACAGGTGGCATTGCAGCCTTTAATCTGTAAACCCAATGGGATAGCTCAGCTGTTGCCTGTTCCATGTGATGCTGAAGGCAGGTGGGCACCTTCCCCAGGCCACTTCTCAGAGCAGAGCCCAAGCTGCCTTCTCTTGGCACTCCCAACCTCTGAACCAATCACCAGTCCTTCTAAGGGCCTGGGTCAGGGATTATTTTTATTTGTGTGTTCTGTTTGGCCCAGGAAGTGGCACTATTAAGTATGGCCTTGTTGGGGTAGGTATGGCCTTGTTGGAGGAAGTATGTCACCATGGAGGTGAGCTTTGAGACCCTCCTCCTAGTTGCCTAGAAACAGTCTGCTCCTGGCTTCCTTTTGATGAAGATGTAGAACTCTCGGCCCTGCCAGATCCACGCCTGCCTGGATGCTGCCATGCTCCCACCTTGATGATAATGAACTGAACCTTTGAACCTGTAAGCCAGGCCAAATTAGATGCTGTCCTTATAAGAGTTGCCTTGGTCATGGTGTCTGTTCACAGCAATGGAAACCCTGAGATAGTAGTTTTAGTACTAACAGGTACAGAAATGCTTTAAACATCTTCTTCGGGTGAATTTCCAGAAACAAGCACATTTTGCTCCCTGTGATTACTAGACACTCTCTCCATCCCAACGAAGAGCCAATTGTTGAAAACATCCAAGCTTCCCTTATTTCAGGTGCACGGAGACCAACACCGCATGTATTCTACATATTTCCTTAGACCCCAGCCTAGGAGAGGGAACAGGTAAGTGAGTGTCAGGAGTTCATGGAGGAAGCCACATGTAGAACCCCAGACCCTACCTTCTTATCTCCCACAGACATACCCATTGTAGAACCCCAAGAACCTACCTTCTTATCTCCTACAGACATGCCCACCAAGGCGTCCAGAAGAAGCAAATGGCCCTGAGCCCCCAAGACTCTGCTTGCAATAGCCCAACACCACATTTCACTTTAAACTTTAAAACAAACTGACTGTAGTTGGCCAGACAACACAAAGCTTCCCATAGATGCAGCCCGAAACCCATGAATAACATATGGCATGATGAAGTTGTGGAACCCCAGGAAACACCACGATTCAGAACTGCCCAGGAAGTGTCAGCTTGGGGGAACAAAGCTGCCCTTCACAATCAGACCCACAGATACTGACTTAGAAAAACAAAACAAAACAAACAAAAAAACCAATAAAAACAATTTTAAAAATTGTCAACCAGTGGGGAGAATGAGTTGGATATAATCCAGATATGTTCTATGAACATATGACAATATGAAATTGTCAAGAGAATTTAAAATATTGTTTAAACAAAAACATACACACAAGGTGGTGGGGGAAAATAAATCACCAATTAGTCCAGAAGACAAAGAAATCAACCCCAAGCTGAAACAGAAGCTGTCAATCTGACCTCAATTCATCTCTGTCGAACTTTGCAACAAGTTAAGAGAAGGCCATTTGGCTGTGACAAGTCAGTGGTCATTTTATTTCCCAATCACACATCAGAACTCACATTGCCTTAGAGCTAAGATATTAACATGATTTGTAAATTTGGAACCCAACCTCTTGATGGCGTTTTCACTGTATCAATGGGCATAAGATAGGAACCATACCTGACAGCATACACTTCTTGAAACACCATATTGCTCCAATGTAAGGAGAAAGGAAATGTGTTCAGCTTGATATAATTTGTTACTTTTCCATATCTTAAGCTTTTCCAAGAATTTTTCTACAGTACCATATGTAGCTTGAGTCTTATTCTTTTTAATCATGAGTACTCATTTTGTTAAATTAAAAAAAAATAAATATTAGCACCACCCTAAAGAGATCTGGAATTTAAGCCATTAACTCATTAAACCTCAAAAGTCCTGTAGTGTATGTACAGTTGCCTCAGCTTACAAATGGGGAAACTGAGTCACAGAGCAGCTCAGTGTGCTGTAAAGTGCCACCCAGCAAGAGAGCAGGCTATGAAGCACAGGTCAGGGCAGGCTGACGGAAGTCCACATCCACAGCTGCTCCTGGCCAACCAAAAGTTAGGTGGCCTGCAACCTTCATGAATATGCATGCCATGACCCACTGCTGCAAACTTCTAACTTGTTGCTATGTTGGTGTGTTCTTAACTTAATTAGGGATTCTTTAGTACATCAAAGGGAAGCTTTAAAAGGCAAGTCTTTTAAAAATGGCCTTTAAAAGAACTGTAAGTACAACAGGTATGGTTACGTTCAGTGAGGATCATTTTGATGGGTTAAAGTTCCTCATTATAGAAAGAAAGCCTCAGGTAAAAGTGACACAAAGTAAGTGTAGGCATGGAGCCCACGGTGGAGCACGTGCACAGCATGGATAAGGTCCTGAGCTCAATTCCCAGTGCCTCAAAAAGAAAATGGCATGATGATAATGGTGTGTACTAGTGTGTGGCTGTAATCCTAGTTCTGGGAGGCTAAGGCAGTTGGACTATGAGGTCTAGGCTCTCTGGACTATATAATCAGACCTTTGCTTTAAAAACTGACATAATAGGTGCATCTTGGTCATTAATGATAGAAGTTGAATAAACGCTTGGCTCTTTGGCAAGCTGATTCACAACTAAGTCAGGATTACAGCTTTAGGACCCATGATGGCTCTGTCTGTGAACTAAATCACATGCAATCCAATGGTGAGATTCTGTCAGGAGACGCCCTTCCCATCACAACACAAAATAAGGAGGCCCTTCTATCATAAAAGGCCCAACATGAATGAAGATGACATTTCAGAAACCTCAATTCCTTTTGATTTCCAGGGTACGGTAATACATCTTTAGTTATTTCTAGCAGTATTTCTTGGGTGAGCTGTACTGTGCACACAATAGGAACAAGAACAACATGATGACTTGCACGTCGCTGATGTTAGTGTTTTTACATGAGTGTTGTAAGATCTGACAGATTCACACACTAACAGCAGCTGCTCCTCTTCTTACTCTTACTGCTGACTACACACGCATGGGCCTGCTGTTGAATGCTCTTCTCTCCATACATGACACAGCTATTTTGGATCTATTAGTGGTCATGCTGCAGTTGTCTCCAAATGGCCCAGCCCCAGGTGGGCGCTAAGATAATTCCTCTTGCTCTAGATCTGCCTATATGGGCTTTTCCACAAGCTGGAACACAGGACACATGGCCTCCTACTGGCTTCCTTCACACACTGTGATGTTCTCTGGATTTACTTATGTAGCTTTCATTGAGATTTCCTAGCTCTTTTTTTTTTTTCATGAAAGAAAGACGATTTTATTAAAAAGAAAAACAACAAAAGGGAGATGGGACCAAAGCACAGGTTAGTCCATCCGGGCCTTCAGCGTCCTGGTGGTGATCTTGTCTTTCTCAATGATGTGGATGATGACGCCCATGCCCGACACAGCATCCCAGTCCACCTCGTTCAGCAAGGCCTGAGAAATGGTTTCAAACAGGTGTTCTGGATCCATGTTGGGCTCCCAGAGAGACTCACACATCCCATACATTTGTTTGAAGCAGGTACCACTGACTACAAAGTCATCAGTCACCATGGGACAGCCAATGAGGTCCAGCGAGCAAATGAAGGGCTTGAATGTCTTCGGGTCCAGGCCAGCAATGACAGGTTCTGTATAGTAGGGACCAAACCGCTTCTCATACAGGAGGTTGGCCACCATGCTCATGAGGGTGTAAGGCTTGATCTGCCGACCTTCTTTCAGCTCATACAGGTTCAGTCGGAACTTGAGATGCTGGGCAACTGTCTGGATGCCAGTGGCCAGGCTGGCCAGGCCTATGTAGAGCCTGTCACCCATGGGAAAGATCTTCTGGAAGTCCGTGGTCACCATCTGGGCCTAGATCCCGAAACGCCTGTCTGCAGCGATGGCCACAGTTCTTTCCCTTCATGGCCATGACGGCCCCTCCATTATAGGACATAATAGACATGATTGCATTGGAATGGAAGCCCGATCCCCACTGCGTTGCCTGCAAACCAGCTCTGGTTTTCTCAGGTGATTTCCTAGCTCTTATTGTTGGATAATAGCCTACTGTGGGGCATGCTGCATCAGGCTCACTCATTCAGCAGCTGCTAGCGCTTCTAGTTCTCCCACCTTTTAGCTCTTACGATCAGTGGTACAGTCACGACTGATGAGCAGGGTCTCTGTGGACACACACACCCCTTTCTCTTGGGCACAAGTTACAAGTGAGACCTCTGAGTCATGTGGTAGCTGTGTGCTTGACTTTGTGAGGTGTCCAAAGCAGCTGTACCATTTTGCATGTCTACCAACTGTGTCTATGGGTTCCAGCTTCTTTGCCTTGTTAGCATTGCTACTATCAAAATTTTTATTATAACCACCTAAGTCAGTATAAATGATGTCTTATTACAGTTGTAGTTATGTTTTTAGATTTACTTTATTTTTAATGATGTGGGAGGAGATATGTGTATGTGAACACCGGTACCCACAGGGGCTAGAAAAGCGTTGCAGATCCTCTAAGCTGGAGCTGCAGCTAGCCGTGAGCTGCTTGACACAGGTGCTGAGAACTGCTCTGAGGGAGCAGCTCATGTTCCTAGCCAGCACCCCATCTCCCCTGCCACCACTCTATCTCCCCTGCTGACTCCCCATCTCTCCTGATGATACCCCATTTCTCCTGATGACATCCCACCTCCCTTGATGACACCCCATCTCTCCTTCCAACACCCCATCTCCCCTGCTGACACCCCATCTCTCCTGCTGTCACCCCATCTCCCCTGACAACTCCCCATGTCTCCTGCTGTCACCCCATCTCCCCTGCCAACTCCCCATGTCTCCTGATGACACCCCATCTCTCCTGTCAACACCCCATTTCCCCCACCCCTTATCATGTTTTGATTTGAATTTCCCTATTAACTAATGATGCTGAGCCAGCTTTTGCAGACATTCTGACCACTGGTATATCTTTTACTATAATCAGACCTTTTGGGCTGTTTTCTTACTGGACTCATACTGTTAACCTGGAATTGTCTTCCTTGTCTCAGTCTTTCTTGGTCTTTAGGACATCCCATTCTCGTTTGACTTCCTCCATCATCTGTGATGCAGGCCAGTCTTCTTGACCGATTGGTTCCTCCCCTTCGCTTTGGCTCCTCAGTGTTGTGAGTGGCAGGACTCAGCCCTTCAGTCCATTCTTTTCTAATTTCCATCCACTTAGGTAGTTGAACACTGTCCATATGCTCTCGGTTCCTTACCAGCAGTCTCAGGCAATGGTTTGAGAGAAAGCACTCTGGGCCCCCAAATGCCCAATGCCTTGGACCTTTACTAAATGGGGAACAAGAAACTCACTCTGCTCCCCAAGACAGTGGCACCAAGCAGGAGACGTTGATACCCATTGAACAGAGCCGACCGGTGCAACACTGCAGAACTCCGAAAAAAAAAACAACTATAAGAGAACCACGGCTCACAAGGGCACACCAGGACCTACACCACAGTGAAGATGCTCAGCTAAACAAGATTTAAACAGAGCCTAGAGTAGTCTTTTAACATAATTAGCCAAAGACCTAGAATACAGCAGAAAGTCCTCATTTCACTAGGAAGGAATAGCAACTTGGAAAGATGACATGGCAGAAGAATATGAGAAATTCTCTAAGGCAATAGTCATAAACTGTTCCAACAAGTGATCTTAAATACTCTGGAACAGGTATAAAACCTCCAAGAACAAATAAAACATACAGCAAAGAACAAGTACCAAGGGGGACTGAAAACACAGGAGGCAAATGCCTGAGAGCATAACAGAAGCAAAATACAAAATAACCTGTGCGCTTGAAGATAGAACAATACAAATTGCCTTATCTGAAAAAAGTAGAGAAAAAAGTCAACTGGAAAATAAAAATGATACTATTCCCAGTCAGAGAACTGGGGAATAGTAATGAAAAAGTGAGCCTTTGGGGACCTTAGAGGCAGCTCAGTGGTTAGGACAACTTGCTGCTCTTCTAGGGGACCCAAGTTTAATTCCTAGCACCTGTGTCCCTAGTGGGAGGGGTTCTGATCTCTGCAAACACCAGCATACATGTGGTAAACACACACACACACACACACACGCACACACTTTTTAAAGCTAACATTAGTTATCAGAATCCCCGAAGGAAACGTGCTGAGAATTACTCAGTGAAACAAGGGCTTGAAATATCCAGAGCTGATGAAAAGCACAAACTCACAGATTCAAGCAGTTGCAGGGGAGAATCCATATTCAATTAACCCATATTCAATGTCTACTCGTAGCCCAGACAGCAATCCAAACAGTAGCACTAGATGCACAGTCTTCCAGTGGACATCTGAGCCAACAGTGGTGTTCATAAGTCTAGGGCACCATCCCTGAATTCTCTAGCTAATTCCACTTGCAACCCACAATGAAATCATGGCAGCTCTGTCATCTAAGCATAGCTGGTATCCACTCGCTCACTGCCATGGCTACTAACAGCATCTTTCTCTTGGGTTATAGTAACTGTCTCCCATCCGGCTCCTTTTATAAACTCTACAGAGCACTCCAAAATGACTTTAAGGTCTGATCCTTGTCTCACTCTCAAGCCTGTGTCATTGCTAAGGCTTGGGCATGCTTGCTCTTCCCTCAGCTGCCACCTCCTCCTGGTTCACTCTCCCTCCATGCAGCTCTGTGTTCGCACACAAGCTCTGCCTTAGGGGCTGTGTAGAGCTGTTCCCTTTGTCTGGGTGATGGACATCTACACACATGACAAAGTCCTTCATACACTTCAAGACTCTTCTTCCTCCTTGCATTCTCAATAAACTGTTCTGAACACCAAAGAAAAGCTGCCAACTACAATCCAGTTGTCCCTGACTCTCACGAAGCCCTTAATCTTCTCTGCTTTTTTAGGCCTCTGTTACTCATTTCAGCTCCAAACACACTACACGAGTTTACTATGTATTATTTAGGAGCTGTGATATAACCCAAGTGCCTACTGGAGTGTAATAAATATGTGTTAAAAGAATAGTGTGAACTCCCTCCTTTAAAAGGCAGAATAAGCCAGGCATGGTGGCGCTCCAGAGGCAGAGGCCGAAGCAGGTGGATCTCTGTGAGTTCAAAGCCACCAGGGTCTACAAAGCAAGTTCCAGGACAGCCATGACTATTGCACAGAGAAATCTTGTCTTGAAAAACTAAAATAAAATAAAATAAACTATAGAATAAGCTGTATTCATTTTCATTTTCTACTTGGGCATAACAAAGTACCTTACACTTAGTATCTTGAAATAGCATTTATTATCTCAAACTACCAATTAGGAGTCAACGTGGCTGGGCCAAGTTCTCTGCTCAAGATCAAAAGTGCAATCAAGCTGTCAGCTGGATTCTCTCTTTGTGGGCTGTTGGCTGGAGGCCACCCTAAGCTTCCAGAGCCTACTTTCAAATCCTTGCCCCATGGCTGTTTCCAGGGCAAGTTCGCAACCTGACAGCTTTTGCCTTCTTGGCTAGTAGGAAAATCTCTTATAGTCAAATGTCTTCTCTCAGAAGAGGCAGTCCCACTAGAAACTCCTCTCATCAGAGAAAACCTCCCCATTTGAATCTACTGACCATAAAATGCAATCATAAAAGTCCCTTTAAAAAATTCCTCATTCAATGGAGTCACATCTATAACCGTCACCATGTTGCCTGTTCTCAAGGGCAGGGGGTTGACCATATGTATATGTACCAGAGGCAGCCATCTTGGGACCTTCATAGCCTACACAGAATAGACTGCAAGCTTGCCTCCATGTGAACAGTTGGCCAAATAAGGCCTCAAATTATGGTATTCAATATCCCATGAATCAGGATTTCCAGGAAAATGAATACAATAAAAATATAGTTACCACACCCATATGTTTGACAGCACTGTTCACAATAGCTCAAAGCTGGAGGTAAGCCAAGCATCCATCAATGGGAACACACAAAGGTGGGTAAAAATACATGGAATTCTATTCATTTGGCCTGGAAGAGGGGGAAATACTGGTGTATAGTACAAAGTGTCTGACTCTTGAAAGCATAGGTTAATGGATGTAAGTTAACCATAAAAAGGCAAATATTATATGATTCACTTACATGACATTCCTAGAGACATTGGTCCCCAGAAGATAGCACAGTAGTTGTCCAGAGTGAAGAAGACAGGGGATGGAACTCACTAGGTGTGGAGTTTCAGCTTTACATAATAAGGAGATGAAGAGTCCAGAAGGTGGGGATGGTGTTGGGGCAACAATGTCAATCTATCAAATGCCACTGAACAATGGCACTTAGATGGTGAACACAATACATTTTATATTTGCATTATGCCACAATTAAAATAAGAATAAAGAATATTTTTATAATGCAGCTGTTCACACCTATAGGTTTGTGTGTGTTCCCGTATGTGTATGCATGTGGGTATATGTGTGAGGGTGTGCATACATATATGTGCTCTTGTGTGTGGAGTCCAGAGGCCAGCACTAGGTCTGTTCCTTAACCACTGTCCAGCTCATCTTTGGAGACCATGCTTCTCACTGGACATGGAGCTGGCTGACCAGGCAGGCTGACCAGCAAACCCCAGGGATTCCCGGTCTCCACCTCCACAGCCCTGGGATTACAGCCTGCCACCATGTCTGGCTTTTTATGTAGATCCTAGAAGACTAAACTTAGGTCCTCATATTTGTTCAGCAAGCACTTTACAACTGAGCCAAGACAAGGTGGAGGATCTGCACTGTGTCTTCTGCTGGCCTGGGCTTTACAGGGAGCAAATATCCATGTCATGGATTGAAAACAATAAATGTATTAAAACTAACATTTATTTCTGTCTGTCAGAAATCACAGAAACAGAGATCCAAACCAGTATCCTTGTTCCAACCAACAGCAACACTCACCTGACCCAGATCCAAGGTGAGGTTGACTTGATTGTACTGTGTGCCGGAGGAGAGAGGCGGGCTTTGCCACCACCGTTCCGATCCATCAATTGCATGGATGGCTGGATGTGCCTTCCTGGAATCCTCAGAATTGCAGTAGTCACAGAACTGGCCCTGGGGAGGAGAAAAGGCCTTTTACATTTTTTTCCTAGGAATGTTTTTGCAGTAGTTTAGCAGAAGAAACAGCCCAGACAGACTGCTCCATGTTAGCTAGAAATGGCTGTAGTACTGCTGCATGGCAGGCAGTGCCCTCGATAGGAGCCTCTTCACTTAGTCTGAAGCCAGGTCCGCTGTTTGTAGTCAGGTTATTGGTTTTGTCTGTCCTTTATGGCTCTGCTTTCCTCGACCTACACAACTCTTTACAAAGAACTTCCAAATTGGGGATGCAAGGATATTTTCTCCTTCACAAACCCACTGGACTCTTAGCAGTTCAGTGTGAGGCACATTCTCTACCATGATCTCAGTAGAGACACAAAATGCACAAATGAACACCAAGAAAGCCTCAGCATCTAGCAGGTGCCTCCACAGAATGCAGAATGCTGCCGCAGTCTAGGGAAGAGTGGGGCATTTGGGCTGCCTGGGAGAGTGGAGAAGAGGTCTCTTGTAAACAGTCTTTGGCCTCAAACAAGAAAGCGTCCCAAGTAGAACAACCAACCCAAGCAAAGATGGGGGCCAGCTGGTCTACACCGACCTAAGTACTGGAAGATAAGACATCATAGATAGCAGTCGGAGGGCAGGACTGGCTGGGCGCCATGCAGTGAGAAGCAGTTGTTTCCCGGGGGCGCCTGGTGTTACAGTAGCCAGCCCCTAACTGAGTTTGTTGCTCTTTGGCAGGCAGATTGTTTTGATTCTGGTTTTGTTCTCCTTTATTCTTTTCAATGCAGAATTTTGCAGATATTTGTCAGCCAGAAAGCTGAACCTTGGTCTTTCTTGTGTTTGAATAATATGTTAACTTTGTCAAAAGTCTATGATTCCCCACAGGGATGGACCTCACAGCCTCGCAAAGGAAGTTATCCTGGAGTGTAAGAGGCGTGAAGGGGGACAGGGGAAAGGAGCAAATCGTGCTCCCTGCTTCCTCCGAAATACGCTGTAGCCAATGGGGGGCTCTTCTGCCATTCTCACCAGTTCTCGGGTGCTGCAAGGTAAGCTTGGCTCTGGTGTGTGACCAAATGTCCTTGTGTACAAAACGGGCTTTTGGCGGTATAAAACTGCACATTCCTATGTGTAAGCTGTCTGTTTAGATGCTTATCTTTTAATATTAAATACATTTCTAGAACTCAGCAACACCTTGGGGATATGAGACTAGAGATTGTGTGTGGCTTGCTGTGCAGCCTGTCACTTCAGCCAGCGCACATACAGCGTAGAAGGCCTGAAGAGTAGGGAGTCCATTAGCAACCTCTTAAGGATTTTACAGGTTTTCTAGTTAATCTTGTGTGTGTGTGTGTGTGTGTGTGTGTAAATGTATGTATAAGTATGTATGTGTGAATGTGTGTGAGTGTGTGAATGTGAGTGTGTGAATGTGTATATGAGTGTGTGAATGTCTGTATAAGTATGTGTGTGTGAATGTGTGAGTATATATGTGTGAATGTGTGTGTGTGAGTGTGTCTTGTGTGGCTGTATGTGTAAATGTGTGTGTGTGTAGGCCACAGTACAACCCTAAGTAGTTGGTTCTCTCTATCTTTATGTAGATTCCAGGAATCAAACTCAGGTTGCCAGATTTGAGCAGTAAGGTCCCTCCTCCTGGAGGAGAATTTCTCCTGTTGATGTAAGCCTCCAAGTTTCAGAGCGTTCATCATCATCATCATCAAAAGGATCAGTAATTGAACCAGAAACAGAATATCCCTAAATTTCAAAAACATACACCAAATCCTTTCATAGCATCAAAAGAAGTACAGACAGTTCATCAGGAAAATGGGCAAAAATAGGAACAGGGCTCTCCCGGAAGAGCCAGAAAGGCCTGGGAGTACATCAGCACCGTTAGCAGCGCTAGCAGACCACATGCAATAGTGCTTCGCACTCAGCCTCCGTAGCTCCCCCAGCCTGAAGCAGGCTTGTGCAGACCTTGTCGCCACTGAGGTAGGGCCACCTGTGGTGCAGCTTTCTGACTTGGCTGGCTTCTTTTTTGTGGGGAGCGGGATGGGCCTTCCCCCTTATAAGCACAGTCTTTTAGTAAACTCACGGGCCTTGATCAGAGAAAAAAATTGTCTTGGCTTCATCATTCTTTTCTCGCAGTCTAAGTCTCTTTCAGCCCCAGCCTGGCTTCCAGAAATGCCCGATTCATGTAGGCCGCGGGCCGGCTTACTACAAGCCTCCCCAAATTTAAATGTGGTGACACTAAGGTTTAAAGAGTATCCTAAGAGTGTGAGTTACTGAGTGTGTGGATTACTAAGAGTGTGAATTAGTATAAAACCTTTGGCAGCTGTTTTGTTATCACTGCTAAAGTAAGTTCACACCTAGAACATAGCAAGCAAGACAACTCCTGAGTTCACAATTCAGGAAGAATAGCCTGCTTGTATTTGATGGCATCACATGCAAGAATATGTATTGCTTCTTCACAGAAGCAAAATCCTGAGATTAACCTAACTGTGTGGCTACAGGGAAGCAGGCAATTCAAGAATGGCATGGTCACATCATAGGTGGCTGTATAAACAACAAATAAATGGACATGTTCAGCAAGACGTCCACATACTGAAATACAACATTCTTATTCTAGAAAATATACATGGATATAATAAAATACTCTTTTTTTCAATAAGCCGCTGAGTATGGGGACAAAGGCCTATAATCTCAGGGCTCGGGAGGCTGTGGCACATGATCATGAATTTGAGGCCACCCTGGGCTGCACAATGAGACCCTGACTCAAGAAGGAAAAGAAAAGAAAACAAAACGAAAGAAGGAAATGAGGGAAACAAGTAATAACTAATAATGAACTCAGGATGGTGGTTTCCTCATGACCGGAGATGGTGGAGACGGGGGACACGTGCTGCTGCCACATGGGACACCTGCTGCCAAACAGGGACACATGCTGCCACACAGGTTACCATTTAGGCTCTACCTTTGGTTTGGTAGCAAGTTCATGCATGTTTACTGTACTACTAAACTATTACACACACACACACACACACACACACACACACACACAGAGGGTGGGGAGAGCCACACATAAATAAAATATAACCCCCCCTTTTTAAAATGTTAGCATTTAATTAACCTCCAGAGTGGGAAGCCACCAGGACACAGGCACCTCCAACACCCTTATTCTTCTCTTCAGCTCTTCTGCTGAAGAATCCAGCCTTCATGATGGCAGATTGCTTAGGGAGCTTTTCCTTCCCCAGAACTTTGTAGTAGCCTGATCGCATAGCATCAATGATGGGAGCAGCTCCAGGCTTGGTTTTTGCTGCATTGACCCGCGCTTCTCGCTGACCAATGTCCACAGTTTACCCAGGCTGACAGTTGGGCAGAAGCTCTGGTTCCTCTTCAAGTGGTAATGCCTCACACCAACTTCCCCAAAGTAACAATAAAATTTGTGAAAGTTGATCCTGTGGCGAGGCACACCTCCAGCATTCCTGCGGCCTCCTGAGTGCTTGTGGTGCTTACAGACGCAGCTGTGGCCATGGCTGCGGAGTTTCCGGGTCTTCCGCAGTCTGGATGGCATGGCGGTGGCAGAAAGGAAAGAGGGAGCAATTAATCCCCCTTTTAAAAAAAGGGGAAGGGCTGTCCAAATAAATAGCCACCCAGTATAATGTTCCAGCATAGGAGGTCCACAGGAGAGGAGCCAGCATTTACACAGAGCTCAGTGCTCAACAGTGTCTAGTCTCTGCTCGCTCCCAATACTCTTGATGCTTGTCTTAGGCTAAATAGCCTCTAGTATGTCATACTCTACATTGAATTCATAATACAACCATTAATGGTCCTGATTCCAACAGTACCCCCAACAGAACTTTTGTTTTCCAGCTTGAACATTGATTCCTTTGCTCGATTTACTTAAATTGCTAAAACTCTAAAGCATTAGAAACTGGAGTGAAATCAGAAAGATAACACTAACAGTTAGAGGAAGTTGCTAAGAGACCAGAGAAGTCATTTGACCATCACACTTCTCTAGAAAATGCTAGAAGCTAGATGGGAGACCTGAAGCACCAATCCACAATGTACTGGCTTGGTATCCACAACACTCTGGGATTTGTACAAAGCACATGAACCCTGAAGGTAGAAATATGAAGGAACAAAGAGTTCCAATGCCTTCCCTGAAGCCACACACCCAAGGACATGCTGGGACCAGGGTCTGCACAGAGCTCTGGAGATGCTAAACACAGCCCAAGACTCTTCCCTGGCTGAGGCACTCTGCAGCTCCATCAAAGAGGTCTGTCTCTGAGTTGGATGGAAAGTGGGGCAGCAGTAGTTACAGGAGCAATTACACTGTTCTCCAAGTACCTGCCACCGCCAGATGTGCACAGAGGCCCAGCTCAGAAAGGAGTCCTGCCAAGCAGCAGTTTCCATGTTCATATCAGGCACAGAAATGCTGGCAAGGGGAACATCTAACCACACTTATCCATCAACAGCCCTATCACATGCCATGCACGCACACTGCCCGGGCTCCACTCCAATTCTTCATTCTCTAAGACTCTAGAAGCTACAGTGTCTCCAGTGTTCAAACCTAAGCCAGCCATAAGTGGAGAATATTCTGCAGTGAGACAATTCCAAACCTAAGGCTGCCTCTTTGCAAAGATCCTTTTCCCTTTGAGAGGCACTGGAGCACACAGGAGTGGTTAGAATTGTTAAAGCAAGCACTTGGTCATTTTCTTGAACGTTTGCACAGTATGGAGTGAGGGGTGACTTCACAGCACACGGAGTATGTGGTACAGTGGCTCCGCACGATTCACTCGCAGCTGTGCCAGGCTCCTGGATATAGAGATCTGAATGACAGAAAACAAGGGACTCACTGTTGGTTCTAAGTATTTAAGGAAAACTTAGAAAAAATAAGCAAGTGTATGCAAATACATGATTCAAAAGCTGTGTGCATGTAGTCCAAATTCCAGATGGGTTGGGGGTTTGGCTCTTTCTGGGTCATTTCAGAGGTCTATATTTTGGAGTAGAATAGATGTGTCAGTGATCTTTCTTGTAGCTATGACAAAACACCAGAGAAAATAATCTATACAAGGAAAAGTTGTGACTCACCATTTTGAGGGTCTCAGTCCATGCCTACCTGGTCCCAACTCTCTAGCCTGAGACAAAGCAGAGAGAAACTTGTGGTAGAAAGCAAAACTGTTTGCCTCTGGGCTACCAGGAAGTCAAGAGGTGCGGCACAGAGAGAGGAATGGCTGGGAACGAGACGAATCCTTACAATGGTGAATGTGACTGATAACTTGACAGGTTCTATGTCTCCTAGGCAACAAGCCTTTGGATGTATCTGTGATGGAGTTGTAGACTGTAATTAGGGTGGTGTTTGTAGCTCGCACGGACTGTCATCTGTGCTAGAGTGGGCCTTCAGTGACACAGCTGCCCTTGAGTTGGCTCTGATTACGTAAGTGACCCCTCACCCATACTCAGACCTCCAGCAAACTCACAGCTCATTACCGTGAACTTTAGGGATATGACTGCTTTGGTGTGTCCTCAGTTCCTGTCTGAGATGAATAGACACTTGTGTCTGGTCTCCTCGGGAAATCAGATAACAGCATACTCTAATGTGAATAGCACGGTTACATGAGCCAGGCAGGGTCTTAGACTGGATAAAAAGGAGAAAGCAAACTGAAGGCCAGCATTCATCTCTTTCTGCTTCCTGACTGACACACAGTGACAAGACACCTCATGTTTACCACCGTACTTTCTCCACCATGATATCATACCCTCAAAATGTAAAGCAAAAATAAACCCTCCCTCCATCGGTCCTTCCCTCTAGGGAAGGACCTAGAGGGAAGGTTTGTTCGTTTGGTCAGATACTTTGTAACAGCAACAAGAAAAGCAACTAGTACAATCAGTCCGTAAGAACGCAACACTAAGAACCTCTCCATCAATGGATCCTACACCAGGAGCATCACCTCTGACTAGCCCACCATGATCTGCCCATTTCCCTAGGACCCATCCCCTGGCAGCAAGCCATACCTTCAGAGGGATTTTAGATCCAAACCAAAGCAGGGGGAGGTTCACATCCTGACCCCTATAGTACTGTGGTGCAGTGATGGAATTACTTAGCCCCTGTAGGCTTTGCTTCCCTTGCATTTGAGTGTGTTAGTCCTGCCAGTTTTGTGCTGTGCTTCTCAGGCTTAGATGTGATGCTATACATGAAGCACCCTGCTCAGGCACATGAGCATACCGCCACTGGAACCAATTGAGTGCTTATTGAAAATGCAGGCCCAAGCATCCTGCATGGGCCTTTTACAGAATCAACATCTCTGGTGAAAGCCAAAATCAGAATTGTTTAAATGATGTTTAAATGATTTAAATAAAAAATAACCTCCAGTTATTTTTCTGCTTATGAGTCTGAAAAGTACAGAGGTAACATGACAGATGCACAGGTACCAGAGAGACATCTGGTGGCCATGGTCACAGAGCCACTGCATTGGTAACAATAAGGAAGCATCTACAAGCCAGGTGGACACCTCGCACTTTATACGGACATAGTTTGCATTCCTAGATATATCTGGAAAGTAGAGACAATCCCTGGGGAGTCAAAACACAAAGAAAAGGAACAGTCTGTCCAAGTCGAGGAGCCAAGTGAGGGACCCGGGAAGGGTTGATTCAGACTGGGCACTGAAGGAGAGGAAAGAGAAGATGACAGGATACAAGGTACCTGGGGTTGATACCTCAATCTGTACGTGGGCAGCCTTGGATGCCTATGCTCGTCTTCCCTCTCGGTCTCCTTGGAGTTACTGCTGCACACCCTCCCTGCTTCCCCATGTTCTTTCTCTTCTCAGTGCATGAACTCATTAACTCATTAACTTGCTTTTGGTCCCTGTGGCTGTGCTGAGACCTCTATGCCTGCCTTCCCTCCTATAGCTACAGAGAGGCCATCTGTGTTCCATGGGCCCACATCCTGTCTCTATGGCCTGTTCAAAACCTTTACATAAACAACTGTACCTCCCTCAACCCTCTCTCCAACAGTAACCCACTTGCTACTTCTTCAGTGACCTAGAACCTTTCGCTGCTTCGGGGCCTTTATACATGCTATTCTGTCTCCAAGGAACACACTGCACACAACTTCAGACTCTTTCCAGGGAGAGTTCCCCTAACAAGAAATAGGTATGTTGTACTCTCTTACCTGTTTGTGTCCTATGCAATCACTAACCATTTAGATGTCTAAGAATTATGATAATTCTAAGATTGTAAATGCCCTGAGGTCAGGGACCTCAGAACTTTGTTCACAATCATAAACCTAGAGTTGGGTACCTGGCACAAGGCAAGTGTTCACTATTCATTGACATAATTAATAAGCTAAGTGGAACGCACTATTCAGTTACATGTTATTTTGTAGTTCAGTGATAGTTTCCGTTTGGGAAGAACTGGATCTTACAGATGTCCTGTCTCGAAGGTCACCAATTAGAGTGTACAGCCTAACTACTCTAAACCTGCTTTCTGGGCCACTCACCGTGCAAACCTTCCTGTTTCACCTCTTGGGCCTCCCAGAACAACTCTCCTCTCCTCTCTTCTCCACTGGCTGCTCTCACACTCACCCCAGATCTCCCTGGTCCCAAGACCTCTCAGATGCTAACTTTCTGTGGTGGTATAAATGGCCCCATAGGCTCATAAAGAGTACCATCACTAGGAGGTGTGACCTTGTTAGGGGACTTTGAGATTTCAGATATTCAAGCCAGACCCAGAGTCTCATTCCCTTCCTGCTACCTGGGGATCCAGATGAAGAACTCTCAGCTCCTCTAGCACTGTGCCTGCCTGCCTGCTGTAATGCTCCCACCATGATGATTGATAATAGACTGAACCTCTGAGCTCTAAGCCAGCCCCAATTAAATGTTTTTCTTCTTAAGAGCTGCCATGGTTATAGTGTCTCTTCACAGTAATGGAAGCCCAAACTAAAACATCTTTCTCACTTATTAAGGCCAAATCAGAAAGGAAAGAAAAAGCAAAGTAAAGCAAACAAACAAAAACATAGTCATTTCCTGGTTACAACATATTTTTTCTCTATAGTTCTTTTTTCATTCAAAAAGGTTTTCCTGGGCCTGTGCACTTGCTGCCCCAAACCTGGGTCCCTCTTTGTTATCACTCGGCTGGAAGCCCCGACAGGAGGTGGTGGGTCTGCCTAGTGGACTCATTGGAACATCAGCCATTGGCCTGCTATGAGCCTGGCACCATCCGTGGGGACAGTCAGACTTCTCCCTGTTCTATCTGCAGTTTCTTCTTTAATCTTATAAAATGCTCTTTTCTGACTTAAGTTCCCATTGTCTTCGGTCCCTCAATGCTCCCATTCATCCTGCTTCAGGCTCATCATTAATTAAATTCTTTCAAAGACCAGGAAGAATGGAAATGCACACAATGCCAGGATGGGGTGTTGGGAAATCTTGGAGCGCTTATGCAAGTCTCGCTCAGGATAATGTTCAGCTACATCCCATCTGGGGCCGAGTTCCTAGGAAATGTCGGTTGTTACTCTACCTAGAACTTACTTTCTCCCCACACCTGATTCCCCTTTGTGCCCTGGGTTTCTGCCTTGGCCTTTCCATGACTCCTCAGCCCTCGTCCAGCTCAGCAATGACCTATGTTCATTCTGTTTTCTCGCTGGTCACCACCTCCCCAGAGTACATTAGTTCAGGGGCCATGCCTGCCTTCTCCTGTTATGGCCATCCCACAAATCTGTCTCTCAAAAGGTGTCAGTAAATATTTATTAAATACAAAAGCAAATGAATAGTGCACATAAGTGCATCCACAAACATCACGCCAGATAGCATAGATCTTTATAGAACAGGAGTAAAGAATGGAATCACCAAAAAAGACACCATCAGCTCCTATGTGGATAGGTGTCACCATGGTCTGCCAGGGCAATGGAGGCGACAACTATGACTATTTCTATTCCACAGCCATGTGGGCAAGAGGCTGGAACAAAAAAGGGGGTTCTGGTGCCTGCAATTCCACTGCTCCTCCATGGAATAGCACCAGGCAAAGGTCAAATGCCAGAAGGAGTTGCCCTACTGGCAAAGATGTCCCAAAAGGCTTTTTATGAACTTCTTGTGGCCCACAAGGGAAGCAGAAGAAAGTGGGAACAGAAAACTAAGACGTCAACTTGGCAAAAACAACAGCAACAACAACAAAACCTAAGGAGTGGGGGGCTCACCTCAAACAATTGTCAACTAAATTGGGTCCCAACATCACAGCCAGAGCGTGAGATCTGAGAAGAACTCATCCTACAATGCTCTCAGCCTCTAGACCAATGAAAAACCAAATCCCATTGTTTCAGGTTCGGGTCTGGACTCCTCTTGGCAGCCTCAGCAAACTGATTTACTCCTGCACAAAGGAAGTCTTGATAGAGGTATGTGTGAGGTGCCTCAGCCAAACAAACTCCTAACAGAGCGCCCGGGCTGGTGCACAGGTGTTTCTGTGAACTAGTCCAAATAGGCCTGAACCCTTACTCTGTGCCAGTCTGGCGAGCACCTCATCTCTAGGGAAGAGTCCTAGACTTCCTACTATCTATTCAGCCACAATCTCTCCTCACTCTGTTTAACAACCACATCTGCAGTAATCTGATTATAAACATCTTTTTCTACCCCCAGAGCCTCATACAGAACCCGTTCCCATCTTCTCCTCTCCCTTAAAGACAGAGCCCTTGCATCCCAGTCCAAAAAAACCCAAAAGCGCTCACAGGCTCACTTAGAACAGCAATGGATGTTCTCCCTCTAGAAGTGAGAAGCCCATAATCAAGATGTCTACAGAGCTGTGCCCCTCCTGAAACCTGTTGGGGAAGACTCCTTCTGTGCCTTCTCCAGCTTCCAGTAAGCCTAGCCCTAAACACCCATCTTCAAGCTTAACACACCAAGGCCACACCTTCGACATCACTATCTTCAAGAGAGAAGGTGTGAGAATCCAGAAGGTCACGTCTGATGGGGTTCCCTCATGGGAGAAGAGTGTGGGGAGGTCATAAGACCCTCATCTCAGATTCCTGCTACTCCTTTCTGCATGTGGCCTCAGGGCATGACATCAGCAGGTGTGAAGCACACAGAGGTGGAACTATTTGAGGAGTCCATCTCTGCAGCTGTGAGGAAGTCATCACCTCGGCTGGGGTGAGACTCTTCAGTGGGTGTTTGCGTAGGGGCTGCCACCTGAGCTCTCTAAGCAGATCCAGTAAACTCACTAGCTCATCAAACTAGACTAGGGTGGAATCATTTGGTCTGTCATTTGTGCCCTCCAGGGAAGTTCATGAAACATCTGCCTTCCAAAAGAAACACAGCTTGTTGAAACTTGGTGTTGTTCTGGCAGGAAACTTCTAGACTGGCATTGCCCTTTGAACATTGCACTTAAGACAAGCTGCCACAAGAAAGACCGGGAGCAGGAAGAAACAGTCCCGCCCTCAGGAAACTCGGGGGCTAACATGGAAGGAGAATTGAATAGACACAGCTCCAAGGTGATGTGGAGTCAGCTGGCTGGGGCGAAGCTCAGCTGGTGCCCTGAAGAAATTATGGTTACCTGCACAATGGAGCACAGTAGCCTGGCACAGTGGGGAGCACGCAGACACTTCACCCGTAGTTACTGGGGTTTGGACCTTGGCTTTACTGCATGCTTGCGGTGTAGTCTTAGACATGTGACCTAGATTCTCTGTCTTCCAGAATCCTTTTTAGTAAAATGAGCATGTCCAGCAAAGCTCCTTCATAAATTTTGGTAAATGGCTGTGGTGATTAAGTAGTCAACATAGAGATAAGTGGAATAGCTCAGTAGATAAAGGTGCTAACTGTACAAACCTGGCAGCCTAAGTTCCACCCCAGAATTCATATAAAGGTGGAAGGAGAGAACTCTGTTCTGCAGTATTACATTAGGAGTGTGTGTGTGTGTGTGTGTGTGTGTGTGTGTGTGTGTTTTGCTGGCTTGCATACACAGTTAAATGCTTACCACACATTCTCAGTGGCACACACACACACACACACTTTTTAAAAGCAAGAAGTCAACATATATGAGGTGCATTCAGTCGGTGCCGAGTATCATTCAATACCACATTGGAGTGCGTTACATTACAGTCTTGCATTAAGCAGACCCTGACTATCAGCCTATGCCTCCCCATCTGCCCTTTACCTGGTGTCATCCTATAAACTTTGTAAAATGATAGCATCAGAGAACAGAACCAGCTTCCTCCTCACTTCGCATGGTGAACAGAGTCACTGAAACCCGTGTCTCTCTAACTAGCATCTATTCAATACTTCCACATGTGTTTTCTGACCATGTGAACCTCACTGAGAGATTATACTGCTTACAAGGATGAAAACTAGGACACTTGGGACTCAATGAGCTGGCTTCCCCGAGGCAGTTTCCACCCTGTTGGCAAGAGAATTCTTATTCTAATCAGTGCCCTGGAAGCTCTTTCTTGCAAAGCAGGCAAAGGCGGCTGTCTGCAGATGCAGCCCTACCCAAGTGCATTCTGGCTCTCCACAGTCTTTTGCGCACACACCGTAACTACAGGCAGGCCTTTGCATTTAGACACTGGTTTAAACTACTCAAGGACCATTTAATAAACCCTTTTCTCAGTGGGCAAATGGACCCAGAAATGCCTAAATAACAACCAGAAATAATTCGGGATCTGATAAAATACTGTCACATAAATTAGCTTTAAAAATTAATCCCCCAAATGTCATTTTATCTTATGCAAAATACATCCTTTAGATTTTAGATACAAATTGTATCTGAACTCGTCATTAACTCCACTTGGTGGAAGACAATAACTCACTCCCACAATTAGTCTTGTTATCTCCAGAATGAAAATACATACATGTACATGCATGCAAGCCTACAAAGCACATACAGACACACACAGACACACACACACAGTAATATAAAGTAAAAGAATTTTACATAAAACTTTTACATGACTACTATGACAAATAAGCTTACTGTCTGGAAGTCTTACCTAGGGCCAGTCTCTGCACTTCATGAGACACCTCAACATCTTTAAACATTAATTAAAAAAAAAAGTCAGCCTAGAGCTGGGAAGCTGTCTCCTCAGCTCAGAGAGTTTACGACTTACACAGGAAGGAGAAAAACATGCATCTGTTTGTGAAGACTCCCAGAGAGTTTATAAAAAGAACCACAGCAAGGTCATGGGACGTAAAACCAATAATCAGACATCAGCTGCATCGCTAATGCGGATGTGCAATCAGACATCGGCTGCATCGCTAATGCGGCTGTGCCTTGTTCAGAGAAGAGCAGCTGCTACATTTACCCCAGCCCTGGGCACCGAAAGGGCCTGGAAGCAAGGGCACATCAGGACTGACAAGGACAAAACACCAGCCCTTGGTTCCCAAACGTCCCACTCAGTACAACCTTGAAGAATCAGTTGATTCCAGGGCCACCCTCCCTGAAGAATGTGATACCAGAGAGTAATATAGGGAGTCATCCAAAATGAGGAAGTGGGGGGCTCCTGGGATCTGCTCCTGCCCCCACTGAATTAATAAGCAATCAATTGCTAAAGTCAGCTTTTTCAGAACTCAGACCTGTTCAAAACCCCACAGCAACCTGTGCATAACTGGAATTTGAAGCTAAGTTATTTATATGATGCATCCTAAAAGATTGTAATAGATACATTTTGTAGAATTTAAATTGCACTTCACTAAAACTGTGGGGAAAGACTCATGTTTCAAAAATTGGAAAAAGATATGTCGTTTTTCATATGTGGAGTAGAGACACAACACAGTGAGCCAACTTCATGCTTCAGTTTTTCAAAACCTACTTTTAATATAGGTTCTTAAATGCTTTAACCTCCCGTCTAGCCCACCACCCACCAGAGGTAGTGGAAAGGAAATGTTATTAGGCAGTGGACTTGTTTAGAAATTGTGCTTTAGAGCAAATCCCATCTGTGTTGTCAGGACATCGCAGTTCAGTTCACAGAAGTCAGCAGGGGTAGCTTGATCACTCACAAACTCTTCACGAATACAGCAGCAGTCTAGGTCAGTAGTGTCGGGATAGCAAACAGTGGCACAACCTAGCAGAGCCAGGCAGGCCTCAGCTGAATCGACAGGAGTCAGCAGGGAACCAGGAGAACTTCTCTGCTGTGCCTCTCAACGACGAAGTGAAGATCAGCAAAGACATGAGACCAAGAAGCCTCGAAAGCTAGCTATGCAGCAAGCCTCCATCCCTGCCCATCAAGTCCTGCCACGGCACTCTAGTCAAGTCAGTTTGTCAGGCAGGGATGCCTAAAAGCTGCTCATGAGGCAAAAAGAGTTTCAAGGAAGCTCTCCTCCTGGAGTCTGGTATTTTCTTAATTCTCCATTCCCGCGTTAGTCTAGTGTATGGATCCACATGCTCTCTTTCAGTATCATCCTATTATAAGTGTCTTTTAAGATTGAATTCTGACATAGCTAAAGCCTTCCGCCAGTGTTCCAACAGTCCTAGAACGTCCTTGAACCAGACAGTGACATTCAGAATAGCCTCTGGTATTACACTATCAATAAAAGCCAAGTCGCTCCCATGTACAGGAATTTACAATGGTTTAGGAAGTAGATCGGGCTGTGGTTTTATAAAGATTTGTTTATTTATTTATTTATTTATTTATTTATTATATGTAAGTACACTGTAGCTGTCTTCAGACACACCAGAAGAGGGCGCCAGATCTCGTTACAGATGGTTGTGAGCCACCATGTGGTTGCTGGGATTTGAACTCTGGACCTTCGGAAGAGCAGTCGGGTGCTCTTACCCACTGAGCCATCTCACCAGCCCCCGGGCTGTGGTTTTAGAGTATTGCATTATTCATGAGATGGTTAGCTAGAACGGAACTCCCTAGTTAGAACCATGACTTGGGTGTGAAAGCCCTTGCCCTAGGAGTGAAAAGTTCTCACACCTGGCTTCTAAGACTATAGCTGACCTTAGATAGGGCTGACTTTGTCTCAGTTATTTTATTGCCCAGTTCCTGTCAGTCTTTGCGTTTCCATTCTTCTGTTCTGTGTAAGAGTCATTAAGCATCGGTTACCTCATTTGTACCTTGCGGCTATGTCACCCAACTTCCTTATTGTCTTCTGTATAAAAAGTCTGGTGCTCGATTCGAAAATTACATTCAGATTCTACACACAACCTCTCCTGTGTGCATGTTTGTCATTCATCCACGCTTTGCCCACCTGCGACTAGAGACCCGTTCTCCAAACATCAAGTGTCCTCCACAGGCCTTGCCTCAGCAAAACATCACATGAGTCGATCTTAGCAAAACTTCCAGGGAGTGCGTATCAGCTGACATCACTGCCAATCAGCCCAAATCCACAGAAGAGCCAAGAAACCTCCAGAACACCAACACACCTTTTTTTGGTACGTTTTTCTCTATGGAGTCATGACAAATGGAGCTCAGATACTCTATGTAAGGTGAACCAATACATGCTTGTCATTAGCAAAGAATCCTTTGCCACGGGTCCTTTCACATGCTTGCTTTAGCGAAACATCCCTTCACCTATGTCTGCGTCAGCGAAAAGTTCCTTCATGTGTCTTCTTTAGTGAAACATCCTCTCACCGGTGACTGCTTCAAGAAAACACTCCTTCACATGTTTGTCTCAGCAAAACATCATCTGACACAAGTGACTTTCCAAAGAAACCATAAGCTTCACTTCAGCCCACATTCTGAAACAGTTTGAGAGACACCACCGTCCAAGTGAGGGGCTGCAATGAACAGTATCTTTGGGCCTCTCCTCCATGGCTGTAGGTTCCTTTCTCTCAGATCAGCTGATCCTGACTCTCAATGGTAACAGTAATTCAGAGCAAGAAGGCAATGTGATCATTCAAGAACTGGACGTTTGTAGCTTAGGCAACCCCAAAGGCGCATTAGCTCCTTGAGATTTGCCTAGGAACAAGCTGAAATGGCTGCTGGGATGTTGTGGGAGCATGCATCTTCACTGGTCTGTGGAGTCGACTCACCAACTTCTCTGTCCTCTCCCTCTGTGTGCTTGGACATGGGCTTTCATTGCTGAAACTTGATGAGGTCTACATGGGAAGATAATAAGAACATTCTTCCAGAGCACAGGGGTTCAATTAATAGTGCCCCCATGGTGGCTCACAATCATCTGTAACTCCAAGTCCAGAGAATCTGATGCTCACTTCTGACCTCTGTGGGCACCAGGCATATATGTGATACACAAACATGTATGCAGGCAAAACACTCATAAATATAAAATAAATTAAAGCTATTAATCACTTGTCTGAATTGTCAAAATAATTTTATCATTAATAATTGTTGCAAGAAGGACATAGTAAATGTCTTAAGCTTCCCAGCCCTCACTCAAGGATTTTATGTGAATGAAAGAAAGGAAAGGCCCTGTTAACAAATGACTCTCTTTCACAATAGATCTATAAACAGAACCTTGGTGTGACTCAGTTTCCTGTTTATGGCCATTGGCACCAAGTTATACACACAGTTGAAACTCGGTTGTGATTTATAGCAAATAGCAAGCACTGCCACACTTAGCCATGCCTGTGTGTGCATGCATGTGTCATTTCATCCAAGTCAAACACAAGCTCTCTACAGGAGCCACAGTGGGGTATGGGGATGGAGAGAGGGCATGTGGGCCTGATACTGTACAAATTCAGGATCTCTGGTGCATATGCACTTCATCCCTGACAATTGTAGTGTTTATGCCAAGTAGCCTAAACTCTTAGGTCACATTTTCTTTTGCTTCTTATAAAGAGTTTTTAAAATTATTTTAAATCATGTGTAGGATGTATGGCTGCATGTATATGCACAGGAGTGCAGGTGTCCACAGTGGCTAGGAGCATCACCCACCTGAAACTGGTGTGAACCCAGGTCCTCTGGAAAAACATCAAGTGTGCTTAAACGCTGAGCTATCTCAGCCCCTGGACTGGAGGCTGTATTTTCAATATAGACCTCCAATTCCAATTTTATCATTGCTGTTGTCCAATATGTAACATCCCCACATTCCACAGGTAAGGGAACATGCAAAGCCAATACACCTGTCAGGTTAACTACTGGACATCATTTAACTCTGTCCCCATCAAACGGTCAGTGGCTTCTAAGTTCTTGTTGTACTGTAAGCTTTGGGATAAAGCATGGTTGGGACCCTTGGATCAAAGAAATCTCTCAAAACAAGAATTCAGAAATCTGAGTAACAGCAAGAATCTGCTTAATGGGATCTTTAGGGCCAAGAACAGCACAGTGAATAACATTCTCACACAAGCACTACTCAGAATCGTAAATCAGCCTGCCTGTTGACCAGGACTACTATTAAAATGCCAGCCCTGCTGTTATAGATGCACTACCAAAAATAAGCCATGGAACCAGGTTCTATTTTCAGAAATGACCTTTGCTCATTTCTGTAACTTTAATTTTTGCAGATCCTTTTGGAGTGAAATTTTAAATTTTGGCTGGCTTCACAAATTTATTTTTAGAAAGTTCATGGAACCAGAGTTGCTTTGGTTAACCCTTTACTTCCAGTCTCCAGCTGTGCATAAGCAGGGGTAAGTCCAGCATCACTCAGATACCAACAATGGGTTAACCATAATCTCTGTCCTCCTCCACCCTGTGCAGCTACCTCTCATGATTCCTGTCCACACTGGGTGAATGTGACCAGTAGTCTAACCTCTAGAGCTCAGCTTTTCCTTCCTCCTCCAAACATGCTTCTTTCCTATCAGCAAGTAATCTACTTTCCGAGTCCCTCAAGTGTTGGGGTGGAGAGAGCAACTTTAGTTCCTTTTTCTTTGTGGAGGAAAATGCCAAACAAGGCTTATCACCAAACTGGGAAGTCTTTACAAAGTTATGCCCTGATCTATGGCCACAGTGTGTTAAGTGAACCTGAGAAGCCACTTCCTACTCTGTCTGGGAGTGATAGCCCATGTACACTGGCCTGTCTTAAAACCCAATGAAACCAAAAAAGGTGACTTATCTGGGCAGCCAGACATCAGGGCCAACCAACCCATCACTAACACTGCCTCTTGGGGAGCATTTGGTGGCTCTCTGTGGGCAAATCTGGGGAGAGTCACAGTTAAGGATCTCTGTGGTTAATTTTTCACTCCATATCTTCTCTACCAATAACTAGAATGATTTTCTCCAATGCTGGTGTGGCAAGCAATCTAGTGCACTCAAGAATTAAATATTCAAGCTACAGTTGATAGTTATTTTAATTTAAAGTGAAAAACTCAGTTTTGTTGATCTTAAATATACAGATTGTCACAGAGGCCTTCACCCAATCCCCAAGTCAGATGATCACTTCCTTTTAAAGGTTTTGAGTGTCTGAGAGAAAAGGTAGGTCACCAGCCTAGGGTGCGACCATGACACATAACCTGGCCAAATGAAGTATGAATTCTCTTCCCTTAAAGAGCAGAAAAGATGCAAGCCCAGATTGGACTGAGAAGTGAACATGAACCTATGTCTCTTGCTGAAACAGGGCTCACAGTTATCTCATTCTGAGGCATTAAAAGGCTAGGAGCAAAGATGGAAGACCCAAAGCAGCAGGCAGCACTTTCCCATTATTTCATGAAAACTAGTGACTGAAGGACACACTGAAGGGTAAACAGAGGGACACTGAGAGACCCAGAGACTGCTTATGGGATAGAGGGTGAGAGACACAGCTGTGCAGAGCTCAGTGGCCTGACTACCTGGTGGTGGTGGAGGAGGGAGAACAGGGACAGAAAGAGAGCAAAGAAAGGCAGCCCGGAAAACCCATATAGAAACAGACACTAAAGGAAATATATAGCTGATTTAGAGATTGTATAATGGCCCTTGAGAACCCCTCTGCTTGTCTCAGTGTAAAAGTGAGATGCAGTAACAGGAGCCATTTTTAAGCTGTTATTTCAGGAAATGTTAGCTCCTGTGATGATTAGATATCAAGTGTTAACTTGATATAACCTGGAATCATCTGGGAAGACAGTCTCAATGAGGAATGTCTAGATCAAGTTGGCCTATAGGCATGTCTGTGAGAGTTATCTTGATTGTGGTAACTGAGGTCGGAAGACCTAGCCCACTATGAGCAGCACTATTCCCTAGCACCATCCTTGATTGTATAAGAGTGAAGAAGGTGAGCTGAGAAGGAAGCATGCATGCGTTCGTTCTTTCTCTGCTCTGGACTCTAGAATGTGACTAGCTGCTTCAAATTCCTGCCTGACTTCCCTGAAATGATGAACTGTAATCTAATAAGAATTAGGAAAAAATCAAATAGCATAAAAACAACAAAATGAGAGAAATTAGCATTCACATTTCCATCCTAACTCTGATTATAAATTTAATTATCAAATTAAAAGGCATAGACCTCTGAGTGGATTAACAAAAATGATCCAACTATTTTCTTTTAAAAATTATAAAACTTATTTGTAAATGTAGAGAAAGTGCACATATGAAGGTTGGAGGTCAACTAGTGAGAATTCTGTTATTATATTATGATGTACCAGGGATCAAACTCAGGGTGCCAGTCTTGACAGCAACTGCTTTTAGCACTGACCCATTGAATTAATCCAAGGTCCAACTCTCTGCTGCCTGCAGAAACACAGCAGCAAAGATATGCACAAACAGATTAAAGGGATACGAAATGATATCCAAGCAAACAGTGTGCAGAAGCAAGCAACTGCCACTGTACAGTCAAGTCTAACAAAGCAGACATCACACAATGATAGAAGAAACAAGGTCACTACCTACATCAGAAAGTCATGATCGTTATAAATATATAGGCACCAAGTGTTGGTGTATCCAACTCAGAAAACAAACATCACTAGACACAATAGACACAGCCATAGTGATAATGGCTGGGAGCCACCAAGTGGGTTCTGGGAACCAAACCCAGGTCCTCTGGAAGAACTATAAGTGTGTAACAGCTAGGCCATCTCTCTAACCCCCAAGAAGAATTTTTTTAAAAAAACAGAAACATATCAAATATAAATAGACCAATTCAATAATAAGTCTCTCAACAAAGAAAAGGTGAGGAACAAGGATATTCACTAATCTTCAATAATATCAATAATCTTCATTCTACCCCATAAAATAGGAATGGAAAGCATTCTTCTAGTGTCAGCTATGGAGCCACTATCACTCTGATACCTAAGTCAAATAAGGATGGCAGTTGACAAAAGAAAACTGTTGACCAATGCTCTTGATGAACATTAATGCACAAAAGAGTTCAACAAAATATTTGCAGACTAAATCCAACACTTACAAAATCATGCACCATGATAATGTTGGTTGCATTCTAGGGATGCAAGGATGGTTCAACAAACATAAAGTGGTAAATAAAACACAGCCCCAAATAGAATTAGCAACAATGCACATAATCATCTGGACAAATGCATGAAATCACCTGGCAAAAATCAACTGCTCTTCATGATGAAAGGTCTGAAGGAAGCACACAGAAACAGTATGGCTTAACATAATAAATGCTATATAACATTACCTTGAAGCCAACATCATACCCCAGGGGGGGAACTCAAATCATTTTGTCTAAAATCAGGACCAAAACAAGGATGTCCACTGTTAATGCTTGTATTCAATGAAGTGTTTAATAAACATACAAACAAATAAATAAAATGATCTATAATGAGAAAGGAAGATGTCAAATTATTTATATTTGCAAATGGTACGATCCTATACTTAGAAGAGTCTACCAAAAACCTTCTAGACCTGACAAATTTAGCAAAGCAACAATATAAAAAAACTCAAGATTTAAAATTCAGTAGCTTTTCTATATCAATAATTAATATACTGAGAAATAAATAATGAAAATAATCTCATTCACAAAAGCCTACAAGGCCCCTTCGGATAACCATAACCAGAGAGGTGAGAGACCTTTCCAATGAAAACTGTGCAACTCTGAAGAAAGAAACCAAAGAAGACACCAGTAGATGGACAGAACACTCATGCTAGTGGGTGAGCAGAACAAATACTATTTCTATGCTACCAAAAACCATCTAGTAAGTTAATGTGATCCCTATCAGAATCCCAATGACATCTTTTTACAGAACTAGAAATAATTATATATGAAAGCGCGCACGCGCACACACACACACACACACACACACCTGAATAGCAATAGCAATCCTAATTTAAAAAAAAAAAAGCAATGTTAGAGATATCACAACACCATACCTCAGATTATACTAGCACATAAGATGCACATAAGATGCAGGGATGAGCCATGATGTTCTAAATGTGACCCAATGGGCCAGACAGTAAGAGCAAGCATGATGATGGGATTGTGTACAGTTAAAAAACCTCTACAACATATCGCCCACCAAAACCCCTGCCCTCCTGAATACCACCCCCTTTCCATCCCTTCCATCCCCCCCATCCCTTCCACCCGGTCCTCAATGCTGGGGCAGACCCCAAGCTGGTCTGCTCCCGTGAAGACTCCATATCCTGATCCATCCTAGAGAACCCACTGCACTCAGAGCAGTTGAGGATCAGCTGCACTCAGGGCAGTTGGACAACAGCTTGAATGTTCCACTGAAGACCCAACAGTCTGAAGGCCTCCCAGGAAATCTACTGCAGCTAGGGCAACAGATCAGCAGCTTCTCTACCCCTGTGAAGAGCCCTCAGTTGGAAGGCCCCATAGGTAGTCTGATAGAGCCAGGGCTACAGGCCTACCGGGAGACCTGAAGCAACCCAGGAACAAAAGAGGCAAACTCCATACAGTCACCCAGACCAACAAACACCAGTGATATCCAGATGGTGAAAGGCAAGCACAAGACCATAAGCAACAAAAGCCAAAATACGTCAGAACCCAGTTCTCCCACCACAGCAAGCCCTGAACACACCAACACACCTGAAAATCAGAAAGCTGATCTAAAATCCTATCTCATGAAGATAATAGAGTCCTAAAATCTAAAATCCTATCTCATGAAGATAATAGAGAAGGTAATAGGAGGATATCAATAACTCGCTGAAAGAATTATAGGAAAACACAAACAGGTGAAGGAATTGAATAAAGTAATCCAAGACCTAAAGGTGGAAGTAGAAACAATAAAGAAAACACAAATGGAGGCAAACCTGGAGATGGAAAACCTAGGAAAGAGGTCAGGAATTACAAATGTAAGTATCACCAACAGAATACAAGAGATAGAAGAGAGAACCTCAGGTGTAGAAGATACCGTAGAAGAGATTGACACAACTGTCAAAGAAAATTCAAAACATAAAAAACTCCTAACCCAAAACATCCAGGAAATTCAGGATACAATGAAAAGACCAAATCTAAGAATAATTGGAATAGAGGAGAACAAAGATTCCCAGCTCAAAGGACCTGAAAATGTCTTAAACAAATTCATAGAAGAAAACTTCCCCAACCTGAAGAAAGAGATGGCCATAAAGGTACAAGAAGCCCAAAGAAACCAAATAAATGGGACCAGAAAAAAAAATCTTCTTGTCACATAATTATCAAAACACTACATTTACAGAGCAAAGAAAGAATATTAAAAGCTGCAAGGGAAAAGGGACAAGTGACATACAAAGGTAGACCTATCAGACTTGCACCAGAATTCTCAACAGAGACTATGAAAGCCAGAAGAGCCTGGTCAGAGGTCATGCAGACCCTAAGAGAACACAAATGCTAGCCCAGGGTACGATATCCAGCAAAACTCTCAATCATTTGGAGAAACCAAAATATTCCAGCACAAAGCCAAATTCAAACAGTATCTATCTACCAACCAAGCCCAGCCCTACAGAGGATTCTGGAAGGAAAACTCCAACACAAAGAAAATACCTGCACTAAAGAAAGGATAAGATATTAAGCAGCTTACAACAAAGTCAAAAGGAAGAGAACCAATAGCACATAAAGTCACCTACAAAAACAAACATATCAGGAACCAACACTCATCTCTCTTTAATATCTCTCAATATTAATGGACTTAATTCACCTACTAAAAGATATAAGCTAACAGACTGGATGTACGAACAAGATCCAGCATTTTGCTGCATACAAGAAACACATCTCAATAACAAAGATAGGCACTATCTCAGAGTAAAAGGATGGAAAAAGATCTTCCAAGCAGATGGTCCCAAGAAACAAGCAGCAGTTGCCATCCTAATTGCCAATAAAATAGACTTTTAACCAAAAGTTATCAAGTGTGATGAAGAAGGGCACTTCATATCCATCAAGGGGAAAATCCACCAAGAGAAAGTCTCAATTCTGAACATCTATGCCCCAAATGCAAGAGCACCCAAGTTCATAAAAGAAACTTTACTAAAACTCAAAACACATATTGAACCCCACACAATAATAGTGGGAGATTTCAACACCCCATTCTCACCAATAGCAAAAACTACAGAAAGCCCATATACACATGGAAACTGAACAACTCTTTATTCAGTGATAACTTAGTCAGGGGCGAAATAAAGAAAGAAATTAAAGACTTCCTGGAGGGATGGAGAGATGGCTCAGTGGTTAAGAGCACCGACTGCTCTTCCGAAGGTCCAGAGTTCAAATCCCAGCAACCACATGATGGCTCACAACCATCCATAACAAGATCTGATGCCCTCTTCTGGAGTGTCTGAAGACAGCTACAGTGTGCTTACATATAATAAATAAATAAATAAATAAATAAATAAATAAATAAATAAATAAAATCTTTAAAAAAGAAAAAAGACTTCCTGGAATTTAATGAAAATGTTGGCACATCATACCCAAACTTATGGGACAAAGTAAAAGCAGTGCTAAGAGGAAAGTTCATAGCACTAAGTGCCCTGTAAAGAAACTAGGGAGATCTTACACTAACAACTTAACAGCACACCTGAGCTCTAGAACAAAAGGAAGCTAACTCACCCAAGGAGTAGAAAGCAGAAAATAGTCAAACTCAGGGCCGAAATCAGCCAAATAGAAACAAAGAAAACAATACAAAGAATCAGCAAAACCAAAAGCTGGTTATTTGAGAGAATCAACAAAATAGATAAACCCCTAGCCACACTAACTAAAGAGCCAAGAGGCAGTAATCAAATTAATAAAATCAGAAATGAAAAGGGAGGCAAAAACAACAGAAACAGAGGAAATTCAAAAAATCATCAGATCCTACTATAAAAGTCTATACTCAACAAAATTGGAAAATCTAGATGAAATGGATAGTTTTCTAGGCAGATGCCACATACCAAAGTTAAATCAAGAGCAGCTAAACTATCTAAACAGGCCCATATCACACAAGGAAATAGAAATCATTAAAAACCTCCCAACCAAAAAAGCCCAGGGCCAGATGGTCCAGATGGATTTAGTGTAGAATTCTACCAGACCTTCAAAGAAGACCTAATACCAGTTTTCCTCAAACTATTCCATAAAATAGAAACAGAAGGAACACTACCTAACTCATTCTATGAAGCTACAATTACTCTGCTACCTAATCTACACAAGGATCCAACCAAAAATTAGAACTTCAGACCAATCTCACTTATGAATATCGATATAAAACTCAATAAAATTCTTGCAAACCAAATCCATCAAAACCATCATTCACCATGATCAAGTGGGCTTCATCCCAGGGATGCAAGGTTGGTTTAATATATGGTTTAATATAACCCACTATATAAACAAACTCAAAGAAAAAAATCACATGATCATCTCCTTAGATGCAGAAAAAGCATTTAACAAAATACAACACCCGTTAATGTTAAAAGTATTGGAGAGATCAAAAATTCAAGGCCCATACCTAAACATAATAAAAGTGATTTACTGCAAACCAACAGCCAATATCAAATTAAATGGAGGCATACTTGAAGCAATCCCACTGATATCAGGGACAAGACAAGGATTCCCACTCTCCCCATATCTATTCAATATAGTACTCAAAGTGCTAGCAAGAACAATAAGACAACAAAAAGAGATCAAGGGAATATAAATTGTTAAAGAATAAATAAAGGTATCACTATTTGCAGATGATATGATAGTATACATAACTGACTCCAAAACTTCTACCAGAGAACTTCTCCAGCTGATAAACAACTTCAGCAAAGTGGCCGTGTATAAAATTAACTCAAATAGATAAATAGCCTTCATTTATACAAAGGATAAAGAGGTTGAGAAAGAAATTAGGGAAACAACTATCTTCACAATAGCCACAAACAATATAAAATATCTTGGGATGACTCTAACCAAACAAGTGAAAGACTTGTATGAAAAATAACTCCAAGTCTCTCAAGAAAGAAATAGAAGATCTCAGAAAATGGAGAGATCTCCCATGCTCATGGATTGGCAGAATTAACATAGTAAAAATGGCCATCCACCAAAGGCTATCTATAGATTCGATACAATCCCTATCAAAATCCCAACACAATTCTTCAAAGACATGGAAAGAACAATTCTCAAATTCATCTGGAAAGGCAAAAAAAAAAAAAAGCAGAATAGGGAAAACAATTCTTAACAATAAAAGAACAGCTTGGGGAATCACCATCCCTGACCTCAAGCTTTACTACAGAGCAAGAGTGATAAAAACTGTATGGTATTGGTACAGAGACAGGCATGTTGATCAATGGAATAGAATTGAAGACTCAGAAATAAAACCACACACTTAGAATCACTTGATTTTTAACAAAGACATCAAAAATATAAAATGGAAAAAAAGAAAACATCTTCAATAAATGGTGCTGGTCTAACTGGCTGACTGTATATAGAAGAATGAAAATAGAGCCATATTTGTCACCTTGTACAAAGCTCAAGTCCAAGTGGAGCAAGGACCTCAACATAAAACCAGATACATTGAATCTTATAGAAGAAAAGGTGAGAAGGAGCCTTGAATTCATTAGCACAGGGGGAAACTTCTTGAACAGAACTCCAATAGTTCATGATCTAAGATCAAGAATTGATAAATGGGACCTCATGAAACTGGAAAGCTTCTGTAAGGCAAAGGACATAGTCAATAAGACAAATCGGCAACCTAAAGATTGGGGAAAAAAAATCTTCAATAACTCCACATCCAACAGAGAGCTAATATCCAACATATATAAAGAACTCAAGAAATTAACCATCAAAAAAAAAAAACCCAATCAAAAAATGGGGTATATTATTTGTGACTATTGAGAAGGGTGTTGTTTCCCTAATTTCTTTCTCAGCCTGTTTATTCTTTGTGTAGAGAAAGGCCATTGATTTGTTTGAGTTAATTTTATATCCAGCTACTTCACCGAAGCTGTTTATCAGGTTTAGGAGTTCTCTGGTGGAATTTTTAGGGTCACTTATATATACTATCATATCATCTGCAAAAAGTGATATTTTGACTTCATCTTTTCCAATTTGTATCCCTTTGATCTCTTTTTGTTGTCGAATTGCTCTGGCTAGGACTTCAAGTACAATGTTGAATAGGTATGGAGAAAGTGGACAGCCTTGTCTAGTCCCTGATTTTAGAGGGATTGCTTCAAGCTTCTCACCATTTACTTTGATATTGGCTACTGGTTTGCTGTAGATTGCTTTTATTATGTTTAGGTATGGGCCTTGAATTCCTGATCTTTCCAAGACTTTTATCATGAATGGGTGTTGGATCTTGTCAAATGCTTTTTCCGCATCTAACGAGATGACCATGTGGTTTTTGTCTTTGAGTTTGTTTATATACTGGATTACGTTGATGGATTTCCGTATATTGAACCATCCCTGCATCCCTGGGATGAAACCTACTTGGTCAGGATGGATGATTGTTTTGATGTGTTCTTGAATTCGGTTAGCTAGAACTTTATTGAGGATTTTTGCATCAATATTCATAAGGGATATTGGCCTGAAGTTTTCTATCTTTCTTGGGTCTTTTTGTGGTTTAGGTATCAGAGTAATTGTGGCTTCATAGAATGAGTTGGGTAGAGTACCTTCTGTGGCGTGACTCTAACTAAGGAAGTGAAAGATCTGTATAATAAAAACTTCAAGTCTCTGAAGAAAGAAATTATAGAAGATCTCAGAAGATGGAAAGATCTCCCATGCTCATGGATTGGCAGGATCAACATTGTAAAAATGGCTATCTTGCCAAAAGCAATCTATAGATTCAATGCAATCCCCATCAAAATTCCAACTCAATTCTTCAACGAATTAGAAAGTGCAGTCTGCAAATTCATCTGGAATAACAAAAAACCTAGGATAGCAAAAACTCTTCTCAAGGATAAAAGAACCTCTGGTGGAATCACCATGCTGGACCTAAAGCTTTACTACAGAGCAATTGTGATAAGAACTGCGTGGTACTGGTATAGTGACAGACAAATAGACCAATGGAATAGAATTGAAGACCCAGAAATGAACCCACACACCTACGGTCACTTGATCTTCGACAAGGGAGCTAAAAACATCCAGTGGAAGAAAGACAGCATTTTCAACAAATGGTGCTGGCACAACTGGTTGTTAATATGTAGAAGAATGCGAATCGATCCATTCCTATCTCCTTGTACTAAGGTCAAGTCTAAGTGGATCAAGGAACTTCACATAAAACCAGAGACACTGAAACTTATAGAGGAGAAAGTGGGGAAAAGCCTTGAAGATATGGGCACAGGGGAAAAATTCTTGAATAGAACAGCAATGGCTTGTGCTATAAGATCGAGAATTGACAAGTGGGACCTCATGAAACTGCAAAGCTTCTGCAAGGCTAAAGACACCATCAATAAGACAAAAAACCACCAACAGATTGGGAAAGGATCTTTACCTATCCTAAATCAGATAAGGGACTAATATCCAATATATATAAAGAACTTAAGAAGGTGGACTCCAGAAAGTCAAATAACCCCATTAAAAAATGGGGTTCAGAACTGAACAAAGAATTCTCACCTGAGGAATACCGAATGGCAGAGAAGCACCTGAAAAAATGTTCAACATCCTTAATCATCAGGGAAATGCAAATCAAAACAACCCTGAGATTCCACCTCACACCAGTCAGAATGGCTAAGATCAAAAATTCAGGTGACAGCAGATGCTGGCAAGGATGTGGAGAAAGAGGAACACTCCTCCATTGTTGGTGGGATTGCAAGCTTGTACAACCACTCTGGAAATCAGTCTGGCGGTTCCTCAGAAAACTGGACATAGTACTACCGGAGGATCCAGCAATACCTCTCCTGGGCATATATCCAGAAGATGTCCCAACCGGTAAAAAGGACACATGCTCCACTATGTTCATAGCAGCCCTATTTATAATAGCCAGAATCTGGAAAGAACCCAGATGCCCCTCAACAGAGGAATGGATACAGAAATTATGGTACATTTACACAATGGAGTACTACTCAGCTATTAAAAAGAATGAATTTATGAAATTCCTAGGCAAATGGATGGACCTGGAGGGCATCATCTTGAGTGAGGTAACACAATCACAAAGGAACTCACACAATATGTATTCACTGATAAGTGGATATTAGTCCAAAACTTAGGATACCCAAGATATAAGATACAATTTGCTAAACGCATGAAACTCAAGAAGAATGAAGACCAAAGTGTGGACAATATGCCCCTTCTTAGAATTGGGAATAAAACACCCATGGAAGGAGTTACAGAGACAAAGTTTCGAGCTGTGATGAAAGGGTGGACCATCTAGAGACTGCCATATCCAGGGATCCATCCCATAATCAGCTTCCAAACGCTGACACCATTGCATACACTAGCAAGATTTTGCTGAAAGGACCCAAATATAGCTGTCTCTTGTGAGACTATGCCGGGGCCTAGCAAACACAGGAGTGGATGCTCACAGTCAGCTATTGGATGTATCACAGGGCTCCCAATGGAGAAGCTAGAGAAAGTACCCAAGGAGCTAAAGGGATCTGCAACCCTATAGTTGGAACAACATGATGAACTAACCAGTACCCCGGAGCTCTTGTCTCTAGCTGCATATGTATCGAAAGATGGCCTAGTCGGCCATCACTGGAAAGAGAGGTCCATTGGACTTGCAAACTTTATATGCCCCAATATAGGGGAATGCCAGGGCCAAAAGAATGGGAATGGGTGGGTAGGGAAGTGGGGGGCAGTATGGGGGACTTTTGGGATAGCATTGGAAATGTAATTGAGGAAAATATGTAATAAAAATATTAAAAAAAAAGAAAAGAAAAGAAGCAAAGTTAAAAAAAATGGGGTATAGAACTAAACCAAGAATTCACAAGTGAGAAATCTTGAATTGCTGAGAAGTACCTAAAGAAATGTTCAAAGTCCTTAGTGATCAAAGAAGTGCAAATCAAAACAACCCTGAGATTCCACCTTACACCAGTCAGAATGGCTAAGATCAAAACCTCAGGTGACATCACATGTTGGAGAGGATGTGGAGAAAGAGGAACACTCCTCCGTTGCTGGTGGAATTGCAAACTGGTACAACCACTCTGGAAATCAATCTGGAGGGTCCTCAGAAAATTGAAAATAGATCTACCTGAAGATCCAGCTATACCACTCTTGGGAATATACCCAAAAGATGCCCCACCATGCCACAGGGGCACATGTTCCAATATGTTCTTAGCATCCTTATTTGTGATAGCCCGAAGCTGGAAACAACCTAGATGTCCCATGACAGAAGAATGGATACAGAAAACGTGGTTCACTTACACAATGGAATACTACTCAGCTATTAAGAATGAGTATATCCTGAGTTTTGCAGACAAATGGATGGAACTAGAAAATATCATCCTGAGTGAGGTAACTCAGACCCAAAATGACATGCATGGTATGTACTCACGAATAAGTGGATATTAGCCACACACACACAGAAAGTACAAAATACCCAAGATACAGTCCACAGAACTCAAAAAGGTCAACAAGCTGAAATGCCCAAGTGAGGATGCCTCAGTCATACTTGGAAGAGAGAAGAAAGCAATCACAAATGGGGAGGGAGGGAGGGACCTGGGAGGGAAAGTGGAGGGGGGATAGTGGAGGGGGACCTGATCTGGTACGGGGTGAGGGAAAAGGACTGAAGCCCTGAGGGCCAACAGAAAAAATGGAAACAGGTAACCTCGGGAGTTAGGAGGTTGAGGGGAACCCTCCAGAATGCACCAGAGACCTGGGAGGAGAGAGACTCTCAGGACTCAAAGGGAGGAATCTTAGATGAAATGCCCAACAGAAGGGAGCAGGAACTTACAGAGCCCACCTCCAGCAGGAAGACAGGGCATTGAGTGAAGGATGAGGTTGCCATCCCACAGCCACATCTCTGACCCATAATTGTTTCTATCTGAAAGAATTACAGGGATGGAAATGGAGAGGAGTCTGAGGAAAAGAAGGTCCAGCAACAGGCTCAAAGTGTAATCCAGCTCAAGGGGAGCTCCCAAGGCCTGACACTATTACTGAGACTATGGAGCGCTCACAAAAGGGACCTATCATGACTGCCCTCTGAAAGACCCAACAAGCATCTGAAAAAGTCAGAAACAGATATTTGCACCCAACTAGTAGACAGAAGTAGCTGACCCCTGTTGTTGAATTAGGGAAGGCTGAAGGAAGCTGAAGAGAAGGGTGATCCTATAGGCAGATCAACAGTCTCAATTAATCTGGACCCCCGAGATCTCTCAAACACTGGATCACCAAACACAGCATACACCAGTTGATATGAGGCCTCCAACACACATACAGTAGAGGACTGCCGGGTCTATGTTCATTCAGAGATGGGGCACCTAACCCTCAAGAGACTGGAGGCCCCAGAAAATTTAGAGGTCAAGTGGGGTGGAGGTGGGGACATCCACGTGGAGACAGGGGGTGGGGAGGAAGTATGGGATGTGGAACAGTCAGAGAGTGGATGGGGGAGGGTAATTAAATTAAAAAGCCTCTGCACATCCCAGGAAGCAACCCTAGAGTGAAGGGGCATACACAGAATGGGAGATGTGAAGGGGCATATGCAGAATGGGAGATGTGAAGGGGCATACACAGAATGGGAGATGTGAAGGGGCATATGCAGAATGGGAGATGTGAAGGGGCATACACAGAATGGGAGATGTGAAGGGGCATACTCAGAATGGGAGAGCGTGTTCGCCAGCTATTCAGCCAGGACAGGATTTATATCCAGGATATATAAATAACTTAAAACACTAACCACCCGAGCTAATAGACAAACTGAGGAGATCCTTTCCCAAAAAACAACAAATAGCCAATAAATAGATGGAAAAAGTATTCAACATCCTTTGTCTGAAAATGCAAATCAAAACTCACTAAGAGTCTATCTCATCCCAGTCAACATGAGTACCATGAAAACAAGATGTGCTAGTGAGGATTCATAGAACGAGACGTCCTTGTTAACCAGTGCAACCACTATGGCATCCAGAATGGAGGCTCCTTAAATCAGGAATAAATAAAACCATGATATACTGCAACCATACCATAAGTCCAGGGTGTAGAGTCAAAGGAGACAAAGTTAGCGTACACCAGAAAGCCCTGCATGCCTATCTATGTTGATGTTCACATGCCTACAATAGCCAGGGTGTGGAATACCCTAGGTGCACACCACAGATGAGTGGATGAAGAAGCTGTGGTGAATATATGCAGCAGAGAGTCAGTTCTCAACCTCTGGATTATGACTCCTTTGGGGACTGAGCAACTCTTCCACAGGGTCACCATCAGAAGTCTCTTTCACAAAAGACCATCAGAAAACACAGATATTTACATTATGAGTCATAACAGCACCAGAATTAGTTATGAAGTAGCAACAAAAATAATTTTATAATTAGAGGTCACCACAACATGAGGGGGTGGGGGGTGGTCACAGAATTAGGAAGGTTGAGAATCACTGAAGGAGAGTGTTATTTGACCATAGTGGTGTGAAGCTGGCTCTGCCCCTTACCAGCCACCACATGGCTCTGCTCTGTCAATGGCCTCTGGTGTGATGCAGGTAGAGAAAGATTCATCCTCCCTGGTAGGCTGGCCACTAGGGATTTGACCACGCTCCAGTGAGTATATGGACAACACAAAATGAACTTACTTTTTCCTTTTGGGGGAGAAGGGTCACAAGGGGGGATGGACATAGGAAGACTAGAAGGTATGATTAGGGTACATGATATGTGATTCCCAAATAATAATAATAGTAATAATACAAAGCTCATACTATCCAAAGGATAATGGATAGAATTAGAGACCATCCAAAAAAAAAATGAGCCAGACTAAGAAAGAAAATCTCCCACATCCTCCCTCCTATATGAATGTAAATTTTAAGAAGTCAGGAAAGTAGAAGGTGAGGGGATTGGGGGAGGGGAGGGGAGGGGAGGGGAGGGGAGGGGGCAGGGAGAAGAAGGTGGTCAGCATATGGATGTGATTTGCAGGAGTGAAAATTGAAGCCCATGGTCTTGACAATTAATACACAATAGTAAAATGCTATTTGGAAGAATTACACGGATTTCCCCCAAACATTCCAAACTTGCTGACTCTCTCTGGGATGACAACTGGATGCCAGCAGGGACTGGTGCACATGAACTGATATTTACAGACCAGTAAAGGCAGACCCTCTATTTTATCAAAGTAGGCGTCTTATGTCAACGGTATGTGGGAAAGTAAACACTTCTCTAAGGAAATGGAAAAAAAAGCATTCTGAAAGGCAGCGTTTGGGGATGTGCGCCTCTCTTGCTGTGGCGAAGCCAGCAACTCATCAACTTTAAACATGTCATATTTTCATTTACTTAAATGTGAAACAAATTTTTCTAATTTATTTTAATATTTTTTCCAAAAGAAAACTGCCAGTGCTTTTTGAACAGATTGTCTGAAACATTAAAACACGTGATTTTCTATGGTAGAAAATGTTGCCTACAGCCTGAGAGGAGAGAGATGACCAGCCACAGTTTCACTGGGGGTGGGGGTGGGGAGCGCGCTCTGGCAGAATTCTGAGTACTGTGATTTAGTGAGTGCAGACAGCAAGAAGCCTGTCACACACCCTCTTGGATTTTTTTTTCAAGTGAAAAACTTGCTTTAGCCTGTAATACTGCACCACAATTCAGTGCTTCCAAACACAATGGCCCAGGCCATTGCTCGCACAGCCTAAACTACAAAGAAAAGGAGAAAAGGGAGGAGAGCAGCTGAAAGTGGGGAAGCAAAAGAAAAGCAAGGAGATAGAAGACAGGACAGTGAAGCAACAAGACCATGACCTTGAACTTGACATGAGCCTAGGCTAGCCTCAACTCCTCATGAGTACCAGCACGCCTTTGCAGCGGAGACTGCTGATTTGGTTCTCTGTCTGTGTTTAGTACGAGGAGGGCCCAGGGCCTCCTGCACGCCAGCCAAGACCTACCACAGGACTGTAACCTCAGCATAACCGAGCCTACACTGTTCTAGAGACCCTTCAGATGTGCAATCTGGAAGTCAGCAAGTACCAAACTAAATGTGTCAGAAGGAATTCCATAATTACATTTGTATACATGTCTAATAACAAATAATTAAAGCAAAACTATGAGGAGCCTATTGCGGAAAGTTTAAACTATCCTCATCGTGGTTGTCTTCTCTTCATTTCCCTTTTTGCATATTTACACTATATGATATAAATGTTTTATCATTGATTTACCTTTTCAATTTTCTTTCCATGGAATGAAATATGCACAGTATATTAGCATGCTCACATGCATATAATTTATAAATAAATTTGCATCTACCACATGGCACATCCAACTCCCTGTCATTTATGGTGGTGCCAGGCAAGACTGTCTAACACACTAACCCAGACACTCTAAGCTCCAAAATTACTCCCACTTCCTGTGACACTTCCTCTCCTCAGAGGGACTTCTAGGAGAAAGAATAGCTTGGAGTAGAGAATTTGGACTTAGGACTGGACTCAAATGCTCACATCCATCCTAGGGTCAGACGTTGTTTCTCGGCCTTCTTTGAGTGGCTCCCAGTCCACGATGAGGCTCCACTGTGAGGACCTGGCACACCACCAGGTGCTGATTAGGCTGGAGCAGCCGCGCGCACCCTCATTTCTGCCAGATGTTCCCTGCCAGAGTCTTTCTATCCACTGGCCCCAGAACTGCATGTTGGCCCATCAGGTGAATCTTTCTGCTGACAGTAAAGAGGTACTAGGGATATAACCAGAATACTACCGAAGTCTCCTAGGCATACAGCTGCAAAAATGAAGTCTGACAGACAGCTGCCACCGAAGCCCAGGGTCTGTCCTGGGATGGCCAGGTGCCATCGGGGGATGGAGATTTTGCTACAAAGCCTCCGACTTCCTCTACTACAAGCTGGAAACTGACCACAACTTTCACTCACCCTCGCTTTGCCCACCCCACCCACCTACAGTGGTATGTGGCCAAGGCAGTGCTCTCATAGACTCAGACCAGGAGCACTACGCCCAGGTCACAGCCAGTCTGGCCTTGGGATAGCTCGATCCCAGTCACTTGAGATCATTAGGTCAAGTTGGGAAAAGAAGACCCATCCTTTGGCCTCAGTGACTGGCCCATGTAGAGAGTTAATCACCACTCTCAATCCAATCCCTGCTATGGGAGGAAGCGTACCTGGATGGTATGGCCGCTGCCCTGTGCAGTGGGGCCGCCCACCAATTTGCAGAAAAGCTCAGGCCGGGGCCTTGAGACCTCTGGGTCCCGCTCCCCGCAGGTGGCGGTAGCCCAGATTCTCGCCGCCTGGGCCAGGTTGAAGTAGGGCGGGTGCAGGCTGCGCGAGGACATGGGATGGTCCTGAGCCACCACGCTCCAGCTGGGCGACATCCTCAGCAACAGCAGCAGCAATAGAGTGAGCAGCAGCGGTAAGGATCGCGGCGCCCTGCCCAGAGCCACAGCCATCCCGCGGCGCTGGGTCTCCTGCCTGTGCCCAGGGTAGCACCGGGGAGCAGGAGGCTGCCACTCTGCACGCCTGGACAGCCCCGGGAGTGGGCGGCGCCTTGGGCCGCTCCCCTCTGTCCACGCGGTGAGCCCGCCACGTGGGCGTGGCCCCGGGATGAGGAACCTGCCGCTATTGCTGGCACCCTCGGGATCAGGAAATGTCAGGCGTGGACATTGCTGGCTGCAAACTTTCCCGGGATCCCCAAATCCAGGAGACCAGGGGAGTTCCTCTGAGTGTTCTAAGAGCCAGGTCAGAAATCAAGCTCTCCAAATACTCCAGCTCCTGAGAAGCTTGAAGGAAACTGCCCCTGCCTGTAGAACTTTCCTCAAAGGCGTTTCCAGTTCCCAGGCGAGCGTTGATCTGTTGGCCCATTCTTCTACCTTGCCGCTACAGCTACGTGCAGAGTCTGGATCTTGCTGAATTAGCTGTGGCAGAAAAGTATACATTCAAACCACAACCCATGGTGCACTCCGTGGTTAGCAGAGAAGGTACCTTGGGGAAATCCTTTAGATGTCCTTAAGGCTGAGGCTTGGACATCCTCCAACATTGAGTCTACAGTAGGCCCTCTAAGCTATTAGAGGAGGTGCCACAGATGGGGAAGCCAGCATGCTCAAGGGCTCCAAGTATCCCAGATGAAACTGAAGCCTTGAAGGCTAGAGGAGGGGAAAGAGGCAAGACGTGAGAACACTGCTCTGCCTGGGTACAGAAATGAGAACATTTGGTACACCTGAGAGGTGCTGTGGTGTGAATATCCCAGAACCTCCCCCACCCTATGATCAACCAGGAAGGTTTCAGTTAAAGGATTTTTTTTTTCCGTTTCTTGGTAAATAACTCTAGTATGCGTTTGCTTCAGTCATCCCACTTGTACAGATTTATATCCAGGGAGCAATCAATAAATACACCGAGGGGGTGGTACCGGTGAACGTAATCAGTGCCTTTATAATCGAGCCCCAAGGGCATGGCGGCACACACCTGCAACCCAGCTCTATGGAAGGCTGAGGCAGGTGGGTCATGTGTCGAAGATCAGCCTGGGCTGACAAAACCCCATCCCAAACCAAAATGAATAAATGAATGGAGAGAGAGAGAGAGAGAGCAGAATGGGCACAGTGAAGACTGTCTAAACCAGGAAGCAGCCCCCACCACACACGAAATCTGCTGACACCTTGTTCTGATTTCACACAATTTTGTGTTTGCAGGCTTTGTGTTACTTTGTGTTACTCTACTGTAAATGCTCAAATGAGCCCTGCAGCAACAGCGCCACACACCTTTAATCCCAGCACTCCAAAGGCAGAGGCAGGAGGATCTCTTGAGTTTGAGGCCAGCCTGGTCTACAGAGCGAGTTTCAGGACAACCAGGGCTACACAGTAAAATCCTGTCTAGAAAAAACAAAACAAGCAAAAAAAAAAAAAAAAAAAAAAAAACCAACCCACTATAACAACAAGAAAACAAAAGCTCAAATGGACTGAGCTGAAGGAGAGGGAGTTTTCACTAATATACTTATAAAATATAATATATATATAGTATATATATGGTTATCAGATCCCCACTGGGATAGCTGTGTGACTTCTTTACTCTTCTGTTTGTTCTGGAGGGAGGGAGGGAAAGGCATAAAGGAGAGGCTGCAAGAACTGATTGAAAAATGTGCATGTCAGACAGCATCTTAACCAGCAAAAATTGGAAAACACACGCAAGAGAAAATGGGTCCCATGGGTGATGTTTGACTAATGCATTTAATAATGCAACGTTTACAAACAAACACAGAAAAGCCGAACATCAGGGCTAAAAGGGAGAACAGGCAATTTAATAAAAAGAAAATTTAAAAGCAATTAAACATAGCTAAAGGTTTAGGGTTTGCTCCTCCTGGGGACCAAGGTGTAAACAAGACTTGTCTTTCACTCATCAACTGACAAAAATAACTCAATGTAAAGTTGAGGAATGAAGAGAATTCATGAAATCAACACATTCTCGGTAAAAGTGGAAAGCCTTACATTAGAGGGGAAGAATTTCTGCAGTGCTAATGACTGTGATATATAATTTGCCCTGTAGTTTCTCCACATTTTATAGCCCTGAGATTTATAGGGACATTGAAATACTCAGGGACATTGACAAACACTCGATCCAATGGTTCCTTGAAGCTATTTAGTTTGTTTTGTTTTGTTTTTGTTTATAAGCCCTTCAATGTTATTAGAAGGCCAAAACAACAAGAAATATATTTTTACATATATTGCAATATCTAACAAAAAGGAAATGATATGAAAATGCACAAAATCAATCCTATCTCTAGCATTAGCAAAATGAAATTAGAAAAAATTTCATTTATAATAGCATTAAAAGAATAGAATTCCTAGAAATAAAGTAAATTTAAAAGTTCAATATTTGTCCTATTAAAAACTGAAGATCTTAGCCAGAGGTGGTGGTACATGCCTTTAATCCAGCACTCGGGAGGCAGAGGCAGGCGGATTTCTGAGTTCGAGGCCAGCCTGGTCTACAGAGTGAGTTCCAGGACAGCCAGGGCTATATAGAGAAACCCTGTCTTGAAAAAAACAAAACAAACAAACAAACAAAAAACAACAACATCAACAAAACCTGAATATCTTTCAAAGATGTTTCAAAGGATCTTGATGTACCTTGACTTACAAGGAAGCAACATTCTATAAACTCATCATAAGGTGCCAATATTATAAGTCAAATATACACTTAGGCCACCTGACCTACTGAGCAGCACAGCTCAGCAAACGGAGTACAAAACTGGGGATGTGGATAACTGGAGTCAGGGGCTTACTACTGCTGCTAGTGCCCAACATCAAAACAATATCTTACTACAAATCATTAGCTCAGGAAAGGGTTTTTAATTCAAAACATGGGTTGGGCTGATTAGTATTGTTTTCATACAGTTGGTAAATTGGGGGCAGGGGGAGGGTTGGGGAAGTTGGCAGAGTGTAAGCCAAATGTTCTAGTCTGCTTTCTGTTTCTGGGATAAACGCCATGACCAAAACCAAGTTGGAGAGGAAAGGGTTTATTTCATCTTGCAAGTCACAGCTCATCACTTGAAGCAAGCCAGGAACAGGGAGGGAGGAACTGGAAGACCAGACCTCAGGGAACACTTATTGGCTTGCTAGCAGGCTCACATTCAGATACACTTTTGGGACAATTCAGGCCCACATGCTGAGAGAAGGTACTGCCCACAGTGTGCTAAGCCTACCTACATCAATTAGCAAGAAAATGCCCAATGCACACATACACACAGGCCAATAAGATCAAGACAGTTCTTCAGTTGACTGTCACTCCAAGTGACAACCAAAATTAGCATCACACCAAGACATCATTAATTTGGGAAATGTCTGTGAATGTAAAGTTCTATACTTATGGGTTGGTATAAAAAAATGTGAAGATATTATAGTCCACACAGCAGTCTATAGACTGACCACAATACCTAACAAAATCCCAGTTTTCCTTTTCTCTCTCTTCTCTTACCTTTTTTCAGAAACTGACATGAGAATCCTAAAATTCTTACAAAAATTCAGGGGACCTGGAATGGTCATAGTGATCCTGAAAACAGCAAAGTATAAGATTCACTTTTTTACTTCAGAATTTGAAACCAAGTAACTGTAATCAAGACAACGTGGAGGAGGAGCTCGTAGATCAATTGAACATAATTGAGCCAATAAACAAATCTTTAAGTCATGAGCACCTGGTTTCCAGCAGGAAACCAAAACTGTTGCATGAGAAAAGAATCCTATAATACTAGGTGCTTGCCCAGCTGGATATCCACATGCAAGAGCCAAGATGAACTCCTACGTCACACTATATGCAAAAATTAACTCCAATGACATAAAAGCTACAACTATGAAACTCTGAAAGGAAATATAAGAAAAACAGCTTCTTAGATTTGTCAGAAGTACACAACAAATGAATCTTACTGAATTTTTTAAGTTGGGTATTTCACAGAGCCCCTCTACCCAAAGAGCAATAAAAGATACTTCAAAATTGACTGTCTCTGAAGACATCCATGTCCAGATTTAAGAACTCTTACCACTCAACCATTTTTGAAAACAATTCTTAAGTGTGAAGACCTGAGTTCAGATCCTAGCACCCAGGTAAAAGCCATGTTACAGTAATTACCAGTAACCCCTTCAATTGAGCCAGGAGGGGATGTGGAGGCAGAAAGATCTGGTGCCCACCAGCTAGCCAGTCTAGTGGAGACGGTGCGTTCCACATTCAGTGGTGTACACTGTCTCATAACTTAAGTGAAGGATGATAAAGAAGAACAACTGGAGTCAACGTGTGGTTTCCACATGCACATACAACCACACACACAAGAGAACCCACATGTGTATACCACACAAATACACACACATAAATGAAATGCCTTGTCAGGCTGGAGAGATGTAATTCAGTTGGTAGGATGTCTGCCTGCGTTCCTTCCCAGCACTGCATAAAACTAGGTGTGGTGGTACAGGTTGAAATACTAACAGGCAAGAGGTGGAGCAGGAAGTTCAGAAGTTCAAGGTCATCTTCATATATACAGCAAATTCCAAGCCAGAGTCACTGGCTCAAATGGAGGAGGAGGAGGAAGAAGAGGAAGAGGAGGAGATAATGACTAGTGATGTTAAAGTATAGTGAGCGTTTTCCCAATGCTGGCAGCTTTAAGAACAATCAGATAATAATGTCTGCTTGTCTCTTAGGGTTGTACTGCTGTGAACAGACACACACCATGGCCAAGGCAACTCTTCTTTTTTTTTTTTTTTTAAGTTGATGGACAATTTTTTCCTTTTTTTCTTATTTTATTTACTTTTTATTAGATATTTTCTTTATATACATTTCAAATGCTATCCCGAAAGTTCCCTATACCCTCCCTCCCTCCCTCCCTCCCTCCACCCTCCTCCCCTACCCATCCACTCTCGATTCTTGGCCCTGGCATTCCCCTATACTGGGGCATATAAAGTTTGCAAGGGGCCTCTCTTCCCAGTGATGGCTGACTAGGCCATCTTCTGCTACATATGCAGCTAGAGACATGAGCTCTGGGGGTACTGGTTAGTTCATATTGTTGTTCCACCTATAGGGTTGCAGACCACTTCAGCTCCTTGGGTGCTTTCTCTAGCTTCTCCATTGGGGGACCTGTGTTCTATCCTATAGATAACTGTGAGCATCCACTTCTGTATTTGCCAGGCACTGGCATAGCCTCATATGAGACAGCTATAGCAGGGTCCCTTCAGCAAAATCTTTCTGGCAGATGCAATAATGTCTGGGTTTGGTGGCTGATTATGGGATGGATCCTCGGGTGTGGTAGTCTCTGGATAGTCCATCCGTTCGTCTTAGCTCCAAACTTTGTCTCTGTAACTCCTTTCATGGTTATTTTGTTCCCTATTCTAAGGAGGAATGAAGTATCCACCCATTGGTCTTCCCTCTTCTTGATTTTCTTGTGTTTTGCAAATTGTTTCTTGGGTGTTGTATGTTTCTGGGCTAATATCCACTTATCAGTGAGTGCATATTTAATGACTTCTTTTGTGATTGGGTTACCTCACTAAGGATGATATCCTCCAGATACATCCATTTGTCCAAGAATTTCATAAATCCATTGTTTTTAATAGCTGAGTAGTACTCCATTGTGTAAATGTACCACATTTTCTGTATACATTCGTCTGTTGAGGGACATCTGGGTTCTTTCCAGCTTCTGGCTATTATAAATAAGGCTGCTATGAACACAGTGGAGCATGTGTTCTTATTACCAGTTGGAACTTCTTCTGGGTATATGCTAAGGAGAGGTATTGCTGGATCCTCTGGTAGTACTATGTTCAATTTTCTGAGGAACCTCCAGACTGATTTCCAGAGTGGTTGAACAAGCTTGCAATCCCACAGCAATGGAGGAGTGTTCCTCTTTCTCCACATCCTCGCCAGCATCTGCTGTCACCTGAAGTTTTGATCTTAGCCATTCTGACTGGTGTGAGGTGGAATCTCAGGGTTATTTTGATTTGCATTTCCCTGATGATTAAGGATGTTGAACATTTTTTCAGGTGCTTCTCAGCCATTCGGTTTTCCTCAGTTGAGAATTCCTTGTTTAGCTCTGAGCCCCATTTTTAATGGGGTTATTTGAATTTCTGGAGTCCAGCTTCTTGAGCTCTTTGTATATATTGGATATTAGTCCCTTATCAGATTTAGGATTGGTAAAAATCCTTTCCCAATCTGTTGGTGGCCTTTTTGTCTTATTGACAGTGTCTTTTGCCTTAAAGAAGCTTTGCAATTTTATGAGGTCCTATTTGTCGATTCTTGATCTTACAGAACAAGCCATTGCTGTTCTGTTTAGGAATTTTTCCGCTGTGCCCATATCTTTGAGGTTTTTCCCTGCTTTCTCCTCTATTAATTTCAGTGTCCCTGGTCTTATGTGGAGGTCTTTGATCCACTTAGACTTGAGCTTTGTACAAGGAGATAAGAATGGATCAATTCGTATTCTTCTACATGATAACCGCCAGTTGTGCCAGCACCATTTGTTGAAAATGGTGTCTTTTTTCCACTGGATGGTTTTAGCTCCCTTGTCAAAGATCAAGTGACCATAGCTGTGTGGATTCATTTCTGGATCTTCAGTTCTATTCCATTGATCTACCTGTCTGTCACTGTACCAGTACCATGCAGTTTTTATCACAATTGCTCTGTAGTACAGCTTAATGTCAGGCATGGTGATTCCACCAGAGGTTCTTTTATTGTTGAGAATAGTTTTTGCTATCCTAGGTTTTTTATTTTTCCAGATGAATTTGCAAATTGCCCTTTCTAGCTCAGTGAAGAAATGAGTTGGAATTTTGATGGGGATTGCATTGAATCTGTAGATTGCTTTCGGCAGGATAGCCATTTTTACTGTATTAATCCTGGACTAAGGCAACTCTTATAAGGACAAAATTTAATTGGGGCTAGCTTACAGGTTCAGAGGTTCAGTTCATTATTATTGAGGCAACATCCAGGAAGACATGGTGCAGGAGGAGCTGAGAGTTCTACATCTCCATCTGAAAGCTGCTAGTGGAAGACTAACTTCCAGGCAGCTAGGGTGAGGGTCTTAAGTCCACACCCACAGTGACACACCTACTCCAATAGGGCCACACCTCCTGATAGTGCCACTCCCTAAGCCAAGCATATACAAACCATCACAGCTAGTAAGACCATCTCTGTAAAGATATGATATAAGGTGATATATCCCAAGCAAGCTTCTGCCCTCTGGAGGCCTGGACACTGGAAAGTTAATATGAGTCAGGAAGAGAAGACTACATAGGGAGAGAAAAGCTGTTTGCAAGTTTTCGTTTATGAGGTTAAACTATTTTGAGCAGATGCTTTTAAAGATAAAGGCAGCAAACCTGGTCACACCTGTGTTCAAGGCCAGACGAAGCTGTGGTGTTTTAACCCAGAGAGATGATATAACTCAAGGAATTAACTTGCGAACGAATTTGTTTTTCTTTGAGTCTTTGGTTAATTGAGTTTTGCTTGGGAGCCTTTATTGGTTTCATTTTGGATGGTCTTTTTGTCCATTTTTTAAATAAAAATAATAAAATGAACCCAGGATTTATTTTTCTTTCTTTCCTTCCTCTTTGCCTGCTCGCTCTTTCTTCTCTCTTTCTTTCCTTATTTCTCTCTCTCTTTCTTTCTTTCTTTCTTTCTTTCTTTCTTTCTTTCTTTCTTTCTTCCTTCCTTCCTTCCTTCCTTCCTTCCTTTCTTTCTTTTTTTCTTGTGACAGTATGTCACCATGTTGCCTAGGATGATTTTGAACTTGTGGATTCTAGTGATCATTCTATCTCAGCCGGACATAGAGTTGCTTGTCAGCACTCTCAGCTATTGGGAACTAAAGAGGGGCCCAGAGGAAGTGGGGGAAGGGAAGACCCACGCCCTGCCAGAGTTCCACCTAATCTCTGGTCAGTCAGGCATGGGAGAGCTGCTACCTATCCTTTCCACTCATCCCTGAGTGGGCATTCCTCTATCCCACTCTTCAGGGGGTGGCCAAGGGGCAACCCTGCCTGGGGACCCCGGAGCTACCTTGTTAAAGCCACCATGGCTACGGGAGAGAGGGATAAGGGAGGGGTTCCCAACACTGACCAGAGCGCACAGCGGATCTTGGAGCAGAGACTCTCTATGGTTTAAGAGCTTTATTATAGAAATACAGGGAGAAAGAAAGAAGGTAGACAGACAGAGAGAGAGGGCTAGAGAGAAAGAGAGTAAGAGGGAGAGAAGAGAGGAGAAGGGAGGAGAGGAGAGAAGAGAAGAGGAGAAGACAAAGAGAAAGGAAAGAGGAGAGAAGACAGAGAGGAGAAAGGGTGAGAGAGAGGGGTAAGAAGGAGACAAGTAAGAGAGTAAGAGAGCAAGCAGGGGCTGAACAGCCCCTTTTATGGTCTTTACTGTTGCTAGGTAACTGGGGAGGAGTTTAGCCTGAAGGTCAGAAGCTTGGGTCATTGCCTACTGACTACTGACCATGCTTCTCTTGTGGGGGCTGTGGGAGGTGGTAACTTAGGCAGGAGCCAGAGTTCCAGGAGCATGAGGGAATGCCTACAGTGTCATGAAGGTAAATTATGACCATCGGGGTTCAGACCTCAGCTCGACTGGAGACCAGCCTGCAATTCCCCACACTCAGCTGGACTCAGGGCTTGGAATTCCTAATTTGTGTTCCTAGGAGAATTCAGAAAGGGCAAAAGGAAAAGATGCGCAGATGTGGTACAAAGACAATAGCTGTGTCCTGAGTACAAGAGGAGCTGCTAAGTTGGTCCTAGAGAGTGGGTGGAACAAATGCATGCAGTTGAATGTCAACAACACAGGTGAGCTGGGACTTGGCTGGTATCCTAATGCTTTAGAGATGATGCAGGCCCCTCTTCAGAACTTAGATGGGAAGGAAACTTGTGTGCTGTTGTTCTCAAGCATTTCTCTGAGGTCAAGAACCTGAACATTCAAGCAGACTGACTCCCTGTGTCTAATCAAACTAGTTAACACCCCTTGGCTATTAGTGTTTAGACAACAATGTACCATAGCGGATGCTCTTTAAATCAAGCCTTGGCTTTTCTCTTCTTTGCCTTCTTCTACACCTTCTCCAGTATGGCAGCTTTTCAGAGTCCTCCTAGGAATAGAACTGAGATCATAGTCCTGAGTTCTGTTTATTATTACTAATCTGTTAAACCGCTACTTGCTACTTACTGGTTTGACGTCACTGAAGGAATGTGTTGTAAAAGTTATCCCCTTCCCTCACCAAAAACAATGGCAGCACTTCAGACCTCTAAGTGCGGTCCTTAGCAGCAAAAAGAAGAATATAAACAAAACAGCTAAACAAAAAGCTTTGCTCCTTGTTCATAGCACACACCTGTGGCCTCCAGAAGGCAAACATAACAGTGAAACCCACAAATTCTGCTATCCCAATGGTTAGCTACATCACAAACCTGAAGATGCAAAACATCATCCAGGAATTCTTAAAATAAGAAAGTATTATAGCTGGGCATGGTGGTACAGACCCGAAATCCCGCACTTGAAAGGATCACTGACTTCAAGGTCATGCTGGCTACATATTGAAACTATGCCTCAAACGCAAAAACAACAAAGTACTACAGACAGACACCCGGACCAGTGAGACAGAAGAGGGGACCTGGAAACAAGCCCACACAGCTATATATATAGCTAGTCTTTGACAGCAGGGCTAAAAACATACTTTGGGTAAAGGCAGCCTCTTCAAACACTAGTTTGTAGAAAACCGGATATCTACATTAAAAGAATGAAACTTGGTCCATCCATCGCTCTCACCCTGCACAAAATCCAACTCAAAATGGGTCAGACCTCAATAAAAACTGAAGTTCTGGCCATACTAAAAGAAAACAGGCAACACATGGTGAAAAACAGTCACAGAGAGAACCTTTCCAAATGACTTGCTTCTAATAGCAGAGGGGAAAGGCCCAAGAACGGACAAATGGGCTTGCATGAAGTTACAGCACCTGAGCCTGGAGACATAGCTCAGTGGTAGAATGTTTGCCCTGAATGCTCCAGGCCCTCAGCTGGATCCCTACTGATACAAACCATGCCCTCAAAAGAGAAAGATACTTCAAGATCAGCAAAAAAGCTTCTGCCCAGTAACTATAATAGACAAGCCTCAAAGGAGGAAATACAAATGGCTAATAGCTGTCAGGGAATCCAAATTACAATGTCTTTGAGATTCCATCTCAGCCCAGTCAGAATGGCTATGATCCAGATAGCAGGGCTTAGGAAAAGGTTCAGCCAGTAAAGTGCTTGCCTTTGCAAGTGTGAGGGCCTGAGTTTGACCCTCCGGGAACCCATGTAAAACAAGTGAGGCATGATGGTAAGTACTTGGAATTCTAGGTAGAAACAGGCTGATCCCCAAGGCTTTCTGGCTAGTAGAACCTTGCTGAATTACTGTCCCCCAGGTTAAGGAGAGTCCTGAGGAATGGCCCAGAGGTTGACCTTTGGCCTGACACCTGCCTCTGCCGCATAATGCAGAATCAAGCAACAAGGAATGTTGGTGAGGATGTTGAGAAAGAAGAAACTGATGCTGCTCATGGAAATGTAAGCTGGTACAGTCAGTTGCTCTGTGATCGAACTACATACAGCATTCCTGGGATAGTTATCCAAAAGAGTCTAAATTGTATATCACAGTGATGCCTGAGCACCCATATTCATTACTGTACCACTCATGGTAACCAGCCTTGATGGCCATTACTAGATAAAAAACTATGTGCATCTACACAGTTGAGTCTTATTCAGTTGTGAAAGTGAATGTGTTATGCCAGGAAATGTTTGTGAAACCCAAAAAGATCACCAAGGAGCTGACTCCCATGCAATTGCGTTAGGGTCTTTTTTATTAAAATTCAAATGTGGGCTCCCCGCCAGCCAACCCGACACAGCAGGAAGGTGGAGCCATGAGCCTAGTTTTAGGCAAGCATTTATAGAAGCAAGAAGGGGTTATCTAGCCTGGTACAGGTCTGATTTGGGGGCCATTGTGGACTTTAACATAATTGGCTGGTGCTGGGAGCCAAACCATAAACTTAACTTTTGCATTTTTCCTGATTGGTGGTTGTTAGGAAGTGAAGTGTCAGGGGCAGGCTTGTAACCTGGAGGTGTAGATTTGTTGGGGAATAACCTGGAAACTGGTGCTAGACGCAGGTCATGTTGCAGGGGTAACCTGGAAACTGGTGCTAGGTACCAGCCTGTCCGTTAACTTGAGTGCAACCTTAGGTCAGGTTCTCTAAGATGGAATCTGAACTGAAAAGATTTGGTCTCTCAAATGAAGTTATGTCAGTCTCTACATTAAAAACAACTATGAATCTGAAGGACAAGTATCATGTTCTCTTTCAGATATAGAATCTGCCTTTAAGCTTATATATATTAATATATCTGAGGGTGTTAACAGCAACTATAAAAACAGAGGAAGGGGTCTGAACAGGGAACAGAGTCAGGGACAAGAGAGGGTAAAGGAATATATGAGTCACAAAAACGTAACTGGAACTATTTGTGGAATAAGGGACCAGAACGGGGGCAAAGGGGTGGGGCAAAAGAGCATTGGGAAGCTACGGAAGGCGTTGAGAATGAGGTGTTACATATCTGCATAAAAAGCCACAATCCAATACATTTCTCTGTATGTAAAACAAACAATATTTTTTTTTAAAAAAGTAGAAATTTTTGCTCTTCTCCTACAACCTAGTTGGAGAGAATTTCACCAAGTCAATTTCTTAGGAAGAAATTAGCAAACACTTCTCCAAGTTCTTGCAGATACATGTAACTGTAAGTGCAGACTTTTCACTAGTGTGAATTGGTTGCTTGACCATGCTGAACCAAAAGCATTCCAGATCAAACGAAAAAAGTGAACACCCCTGGCCTTGTTACTGGTCATTTTGAAAGACAAGGACTTCCCTTAGGTACTAGACATAGGGGGATACAGACCCAGCATCACTTTTTTGTCTGTAGATATGGAAGTCAGGAGGCTTCCTTGAGTTCTCAGTATCATAGAGCATCCCAGAAGCCAGCCACGGGTGGCCTCCCTCTCAAGTGTGGGCATCCCTGCTCCAGGGCACTGGGTCTTTATGGAGCAGATCCTCATTTGACCGTGACCTGTAACAGACCAGCGCTAACCACACGGAGTAGAATTCTAGGCCTGGTTGGCCCCAGTGTTTTCTCTTCCCTTCAGGCAGAACCCAGCTTTGGTTGGAACCTTGACAATGGTACCTCTCCTTAGGGCACTCCCTAGTATTTAGTTCTGCCAAAAGCCCTGTGAAGAAGGCACATTCCAATCCCATGACTTTGCTTCCAGCTCTTGATTCTCACACTCCAGCTCGGCTTTTATTCAAAAACTGCTCTTGGGCAAAAGAGGTAATTTTATAAACTTGCTATTAGGAGGGGTTCCTTTTTTCCACCCTTGGTGTGTGTTAGTGCAAGCCACAGTTCTGAGATAAAAGAAAGCCTACACCTGTGTAATAGCACCATTTCTTTATAATGGCACTTCTTCCTACCAGCCTAGAGCTATACCCTGCTAGGCAAGTGGGTGGAAGCCATTATTTTCATTATGTAGATGGGTGAAAAACCAGAAAATGAGTAATGAGACCTCTTGCTAGGGCTTACTGTGGGGTTTAAGGAATGGAACACGCCTCCTCTTGACAAGAAGTCGCTAATTAATCTGCCAAAGATTTTAAGTGAAATTAGCCGATAGCTTCTAAAATAATCTTGTTACAGCCCTTCCCATTTTTGGTCACTGTAGGCTTAAGGATTTCAATGCCCCTGAATATATATATATATATATATATATATATATATATATATATCTCCAACAGGGTAAAAATACTCAAATCTCACACTCAGCCATCCTGTACTGACTTGTTTCTGGGTGTAGAATACATCATTCCCAGGGCAGGAATTTTGTAAGAATCTTTCAAATAGGCCCAAATAAAGAGAGAGTTTTCATTTGAAGAGCCTCCAGAGTCTTCCATGTTAAAAGTTTGATCCCTGGCCAAACATTTAACTAGTTCACTAAATACTGGAGCTTTCCAACGACAGAGCCTGTGAAGGAAAGTGAGGATTGCATTGTTGGCCTCCCCGTGAGTAGGGCCTCTCAGAATTTATGTCCCTGTGTCTTCTGCTGAGTGTGAACCGGACTGTGGGTCTTCGTTCAGCCCATGAGGCTGAGCAAGCTCTGTGCCTGCAGAAGTCTTGTCTTCCAGAAGCTTTGGAACACAGATCCCAAGGCCTAAGTGCCACTGTGATGGAGCGCAGCCTTCTTGGACGCTACAGATCCCTAAGCCCTCAGAAGGCAGTCCCTGTGTGAGAGACCTCCACTAAAGCAGTCAAGCTTCTTAGAGCATCTTAAGCCAGATTGCTAAGTTATGAGCATTTGGGAGGGCTCTGGGGAGCCCCTCTCTTTCAGAACTTTAACCACCAAATATCTCCCACCCCTGAAAGCTGCCGGTGTAGATGGGGACTTACATGCATCATGGATAGCTCAGATACATGAACCCCCAAAAGGAATTGATCAAAATCACCTACTATCATTGTGGTCATTGGTCTCAAAAGTTATAAAGTATCAGAAGTGACAGAACACATTTTCTGGAAGATTTTACTCCCAGACTCTTCTGGGAAACTGAAAAATCTCAGAATCCCATGTTTACACTTATAACATATAGGGCATGTGGGAAAAGAAAATTAAGTTTTTCTTTCATTATTTTTCTTCAGTTCTCTGGCCTTTTCCTGGGTAAGTATCTAGGGAAAAGGAAAATTTGATCTCTTGAGTCTCAGGCACTGTGTTTTGCTCTTGTCTGAATGTTCCATTAATTCCATTTCAAGTTTAAAACAAAAACAAAAACTTATTGGGGCAGTGCTTTCTGCCAAGCCATCAAGAATAGTGCCAGAAGGGACAATTCTTCAAACATAGACTCCTTTAGCTGCTTCTCTGCAACTTCCCCAAGGCAAACTCAGCACTCACACAACCCTGGAGACTGCTTTGTCTTCGAAGAGGCTCCTCCTGTGAAGCCTAGCCTCGGGTGCATCCCATCTTGCTGTGGATCTGTCTCTATGGCTTCTAGTTCATATCTGCTCTTTTCATTTTTTGTTGGTCTGCAAAGGAAGTACTTCTCTATTGAATTTACATTGGGCAAGGGAGGTTGAGTTTTAATCGAAAGTTTGTTTAAATCATTGTCAGGTATGAAGCTCCGCTAAGACAGTGAGCAAGACATTGGACAGCCATCAGGGAAGCTGGTGATTGCTGTGGCCTGTGACAGTGAGCCAGACTGTGACTGTCTGTGGTAATCAATTCAGCAGTCATAAAAACGTGCAAGACCTAACTGTGAACACGATTACCAATTTGACATCGGCATGCCATCCAACTATGCAGCCACTTTTCTCATAACCAGTAGGTTACAAAATATTGGCTGCCAGCAACTTGGACCTATTTTCTTGGTCTGTCTCCCCAGGGAGTTAAAAAAACCGCACTGGTCTAATCGACCTCAGTAAATGGCCTACCAGCTTTAGGACTAAGGCAGCGTGGGAACAGCATGAACACTCAAAACCATTTGTCAATGGTTGGGTAGTACGTGGTAAATCATATCTAATTTAAATCTTTCCTATTCGCTTGCCTGTATATATGACAAGTTTGTGACCCCCTTTAAAAGCATGAAACAGCCTGCCCAAGTCCCTCCACTCAGGATGAGTAATTAAGCCCAAGTTTAAACAACTCCTCTGAAATGACACATTCACTTAAGTGGACTCTGATTCGCCTACTTCCCCATAGTGCCTTCTAATTTAGCTGTCTCTACACAGAGACACGGCATAAGGAGGCTTTAATAATAAGAATTTGATAGAACTAAACACTTGACTCATTCATTATAAAGAGCAAATGCATCACTAGGTTATTTCGGGTATCACCCACACCCTGCCTTCAGTACTACAAGCCATACTCCTTGAAGCCGTGTGTCTTCAAAATTATTTTCAGTTCAGTGGGAAAGCACTTCCCTAGCAGGACCAAGACCCTGAGTTCAGTCCTTGTCACTGAAATAAAAATGTCCTCTAGCCTGGAACACTTTTGCAGCTCAGTCTTACACTGAGGAGGCCTTGGCGAGGAGCATGAGCTACAGTTATAGATGTCTTCCTCCCTTTAGCACAGTCACTCTCAACCTTCCCAATGCTGCAACCCTGTAACCCAGCTCCTCAAACTGTAAACTGATGTCATTGCTACTTCATAACTGTAATTTGCTACTGTTATGAATCACAATGCAAATATCTGATATGTGACCCCTGTGAAAGGGTCATTCACTCATAAAGGGGGCGTGACCCACAGGTTGAGAATCACTGCCTTGCACAGTCTTGGGACAATCTTCTGATTTTCTCTGCTATGTGCTCTAGCCCCATGAAGCAGCGTGTGGCCTGTAGCTGTTTGTATTCTAATGTTAATTGGTTCCCCAAAATCAGTTTGTACAAGAGGGCCTGCGTGTAGCTTCTGGGACCCTGCCCCCAGTTAACTCTGATTGGTAAACAAAGATACTAGCAGCCAATAGCTTGGGGAGAGAGAGAGAGAGAGAGAGAGAGACAGACAGACAGACAGACAGAGACAGACAGACAGAGACAGAGAAAGAGAGACAGAGAGAGAGAGAGACAGAGAGGCAAGATTTAGTTTTCTTGGGCTTAGGACCTCGAGAAAGGAAGTAAGGACAGGAGAGAGGGACTGAGCCACCATGTAAGGGAGCCAAGAGGATGTCAGTCACCCAGAGGACTGCTCAATTGGGTTAGGAACAGCCAAGATGGAATATAAAAATTAGTTAGTAATAACTCGGGATTATTGACAGGAGGTAGATTCTAGCAGGATGGAGGTTAGGCAGTCGCCCAGCTATTGTGCTGTTTAGGGTATATTAAAATATAAAGGCTGTGAGTGTGTGTTTCATTCAGGAACATAAACCATTGAGGTGGGTAGCAACCCCGTGCTGGGATTTACTATTAAATAATAATACTACAGTTGCCTCAGTCCTGTGTGGTTTTAGGCAACCATTCAGTCCCTGTGTGCTTCAGGTATCATTCCTGAAATAGAAAATGAGGACAAGGGTATTGTACAGGTTAAGTGACCTGGTGTCTGTGGCCACTGTCTTGTCCCCTTACATGGCTCTTGGCCCATCCTGCCCTGTATAATAAGGCCCGCAGGCTATCGGGTTACAAGTGTACATTACAGTGTGAGCCATGTTCTTCCACCCCAAGTCTCCTGGCTTCTTTCCCTGTAACTTAGGGAGTTATATGGCCTTTTTATGTCTCGGTTTCTTCAAACCACATGCTGCTAATGGGAGAATGAATGAAGACAGCATAATAACTGTAAATGCAAATGCATATTTGCACAATGGAATATTATTCAGCCACCAAAAGGAGAACTGGAACAGCATGGATGGGCCTGGAAAACATTATTTAAGTGAAATAAATAAGACTCCGCCTTCAGCTGTATAAATGAAATTAAAATGTCAAATATATAGAATTGGAAGACAGTGGTTGGTGGTTGTCAGGGGTGTGGAGGCAGAAGTATGGGGAGATGTTGGTCAAAGGGTATAAACCTTGGGTTATAAGTTGGTTCAAGTTCTTGGGTTCAAAAGTGCAATATGGGTAGTCATGAATGTGTTCATTGGTTTCACTGCAGTGACCATGGCACAATGCATACAGACATCCAAGGGTAGGCATCATACCATATGTCTGTAACCCTAGCCCTCAGAAAGCTAAGGCGGGGGTGGGGGGGTTATGAGTTCCATGCCAGCCTAAGCTATATAGCAAGCTCCTGTCTCAAAATACAGACAATCAAAGTTGCAGGAGAGAGACTCTGAGATGGTATGCTTCTTGTGAAGGTGGTGTGATAGACAGACAGACAGACAGACACACACACACACACACACACACACACACACACATCTATCCAGGCATGGTGTTTCATGCCCATAGAGCCAGAATTTGGGAGGCAGAAGCTGGAGTGGTGTTGCAAAAAGGCCTCCTGATTATATGTGGTATGTTTGAGGCTAACCATTGCTATAGAGCGAGACTCAATCTCAAATCTAAAAGAAATGGATGATTAAAATTTAAACACCCTGATGTAATGTGAGCACCTCATCTTCCTCCAGGGAAAGCTAGACTACTATGTGCAGCTCTAGAGATCCATCTGACCCTTGTGTCTGAAGCCTGCCTCAAATCCCAGTTTCTCAGAACCGGAAGCTTTCCTTGCTCTTACATATCTTTGGTGATGGCTTTTCTGCTCCTGCCCGCAGGTCTCCTTTATCAGATATCACCTCTGCTCCCAATCAGTTTTTACCTTGCCAGAGTCTCGGGGCACTGGAGCTCCCTACCCTCATCTTTTCTGGTCAAGTGGTCTGCTATGACCACTCCATATGGACTGTCCCAGGCATCTTTGGGACACTGAAACAGCCTCTAGGCTTCTTCACTTTCCACTCAGAGCTTCCAGGTTCCTTGTAACTCCAGAGGATCCCGACTAGGACCAGGTGTGGCCACATGTCTGGCTTCTGGGTCACCCTCTGCGCCCCAGCACTGACAGGACTTGTCTATGGAGCATTAAGGCATTTGTCCCATCCTGGGATTGACATGACACAGTCATGCTACCCAACTGAAGACCAATGTGATAAGCTGTTTTGACTAGAGCTGTCAATTGATCGATCATGGCTTTTCCGTGAGCTTGCCAATGTTGCTCATCCAGTGAAGTCTCTTGGATTTCTCACCCAGACCCTCCCATTATTTGTTTATGGTTGCCTCCTCAGCCAGAGAATCCCACACTCTCACAAAAGCCAATAAAAATCACTTGCGTCCCCTAAACGACTGCCTGAGTTTAGCTCAGCCTGCATTTCTTTGAGAAGAAAGAGTTGGGGGGAGGGGTGCTGTCTTAAATGTGCTAAACTCTGTTGTTCTGCTTAAGAATTCCAGAGCCCACCTTCACCCTCCCCACACACACACTCATACAGAGATGGAGTCCTGGCCCTTTAGTAATTTAAACCCCTTTTTCCTGTTCCACAGTGGTGAGAACTCTTGAAATCTGAAGCGAAAGGGTTCTGCCTTTGTGAAGCCCTGATAGCTGTTTCCCACGCAGGTGCATGGAAATAGCATGTTATTCTTCCTTGTTGCCCCCCCCCAATGACCTCACGAGTTAGTAGTCACATGATTTAGATTCCTAAAGGAGAGAAGAACCTGAGAACAAGAGGCTGTGAATCTCATAGAGAAAAGTGCATCAAGGGCTTTGGTTCCATAGTTGAGAAGTTTGTGGATTCGTGGATAACCTGTGAACATTAGTCAATCCATTCAAAAATACTCAGTGAGCATCTACTATGTATTGGGAGCTGGATTTAACACTAGAACAGCAAAGAATGACTGTGTCGATCTAATACCTACATTCACTGAGGTCCCCATAACCTTAAACCACCATCTTGCCTCTACCAGGTGTGTTCAACCTCTATCGTGCTCATAGTTGAGGACCATCGAGATGGCTCGGTTGGTAAGGGTCCATTTCACCATGCCTGATGCCTGGGACCCATACTGTAGGTCCTGAGAGAACTGATACCCCAAAATTTTCTTTGATCTCTACATGCATGCCATGATACCTGAGTGATGCCCCAAACACACAATAAATTAAGATAATAAAAAAGTCTACGTTCATAAATTCTCTTAAAGAATCAGTGTTTTAAGCAAGCTTGCAATTTTGTCTACGTTTGTGGACATCCTCAGCCACATGTAGGTCTGTGCAGCTCGTGGGTTTCAGGTTAGATGTGTCTGGCTGGGGGAAGCCCACCAAGGCCACCACTGACAGAATTAATCTCCTTCTCACTTTCCTTATCCTATTATCACTAAGGCATAGTTCAGTGCCTTAATGTATAATTATCAAGCAAAGGTTCCCCAAAGTTAATATCAATGAGAATATTACATTCTGCATTCCTATCATAAGATGTAATCTGTTTTCCCATAAAATTAAATTTAAATCCTGTTCTTACTCCCACGTAAAGCTGTGAAAGGAATCTCACAGCACAGGGTCTCCCAGTCCTGTGGCCACGGGACAGACCTCAGCCTTTTTAGCCTCTCTTAAATCGTGTTTGTTCAACTCAAGGTTAAATAAAACAAATACTAACTTCTCAAATAACCTAAAATTAATTTTGCTGTGCGTATCTGCTAGATTTTGCCTCTTATGAGTTTGGCAATGTGGTAAAAATCCAGGGACTGGGATTTTCTGTTGGAGAATGCCCAGGGACCCAGCACATTAAAAGATAATGCTGTACTGTGGATAATTGGAGACCCCAGTGGAATTCGGAAGGCAGCGTCACTTGGGAGGCACCTCTAGGCACATCCATAATAGATGCTTTCATTCCCAAGGGCCAAATTAGAGATAGGATGCTTTCCAGCTTTAACCCGGATTGTGATTAAATGAGAGTCAGAAGGCAAGCAAGCTAAGAGCTACACAATAACGCCCAACATCCAGATGAAAATCAAACACCCAGACACAATCTAGGCATTTGACAGGAACTCAAGGCTCCTCTGGCTGGCATCTATGCCACTGCTCAGTCTTCTGGGTCACAGACAGTGCTCATGGAACCTGACTATGTGTAGCCTACGAGTCATCACCTCACATTTTAAACTCCAAGGCATATGACAAAGCAGGGAGTGTCATTAATCTCACCACTAAAGTGAATGGAATTGAGCATTGTATTAAATCAAAATGAATAGAATAATATAAATCACTAGACTACCAAAATGCTAAGAGGGAAAGGAGCTCAGGTAGTTAGGGAATGGCTGAGCCATTTATGAAGCCCTTCTATGGAAAAGTGGTTTTCTTTTTCCTGGGGGAAAATGCCAGTCTGGTGGGACTTTCACCGATAGTCAAGCCAGGTCTAGTACTTCATAAACCTGAGAACCCTGTCTGATACTGGCATTCTGACGTCCCACTCAAAACAAGAGAAACTGCTTAAACAAGCAACAAAGGGTTTATAGAACTGTTAATAACTAACAAAAATATGTAGCCCAACAAAATTTTTTAACAAAAGCATTTTCAGTAACATAGTAGAGGGTCGGGGGATGGTTCAGTAACACAAGCATGAGGACCCAATTCAGATTCCCAACCCCTACGTGAAGCTGGATGTGACATCCGTGGTCTCAGCACAGGTTCAAGGGGTGGGGACCAGGCAGATCTCTGAAGCTCGCTGGCTAGCCATTCAGTCAACAAGCTCAGAGTTCAGTGAGTGACCCTGTCTCAAAAATAAGGTGGAGAGCAATTGAGGAAGACATCAGACATCAACCTCTGCCCTCCACATAAGTGTGCACACATCTACACAAACACCAGAACACAACCACATACACAAAACCCATCAATTATATGATAAAAGGAAAAGATTGCCAAAGAACAAATCAATTAAGAGACTGACTTAGTAATCAAAGGGAAAATAGATAAATCATAAGTGGATTTCCACTGGACAAAAATTATAATTAAAAGACCCTACAAAATATTATTTTCATCAGACTATGAATGAACAGTGTTATTAAATCATTGTCTATTCATGCATACACTAATTTATCACTTGACATTGTTGGCATAATAATGATAACAGCAATAACAATTACCACGTCAGGCACAATGCAAGCCACGTATTTCATATGCATTTTAGTAATCATCATAAACAAACAAGTTGCAACAGTATCACCCCACTTTATAGAGAAGGAAACTAAACTTTCAAAAGGAGTAAATATTGGCTTCAATCATGAAGTTGCTGATTAGACACCCAGTTTTGATCTCTGCCAGCAGCCATGTCATATGATTTTGACCTGGAAAAAATGTCAGTTTCACATCACCCTATCTAAAGGCTTGCTGAATGTTGGGATATCTATAAGGAGGAGAGAGGACCCTGACTCAGCAACTCCCACATAGCATGTGGTGGGAGGCAGGGTGGGTTCTGGGAGTCTGAGACTTTTATTCTGACGAATGCTATCCATCCGTGTGCCATCCATGCCTTTAGGACATGCTTAAGGACATTTCATGACAAGTCCTGCTTCTTCCTCTCATCCTCAGCTCTGTATGAAATGAGCCAGTGGGTTCTGTTTTAGCTGCCGTTCAGTTAAGAACAACACACTTGAAGTGCTCCAACACTGTTTGTCTGGCTAGCCTATGGAGTTTGGTGGTGCTGGTGTTTGGCAATAGTGTTTGGCGGTGGTGTTTGGTGGTGTTTGGTGGTGGTGTTTGGTGGTGGTGTTTGGTAGTGGTGTTTGGTAGTGGTATGTGATGTGTTTGGTGGTGTTTGGTGGTGTTTGGTGGTGTTTGTTTGGTGGTGTTTGGTGGTGTTTGGTGGTGGTATGTGATGTGTTTGGTGGTGTTTGGTGTTTGGTGGTGTTTGGTGGTGGTATGTGATGTGTTTGGGGTCCAGCTGTGGTTCCACATCCTCTGCTTCCTCCCTCTCAGGGTTTCCAGATGCTGCTTCACATCCGACTGGAAGGATATAGCAGAGTCTGGAGCAGGTAGAGTTCTACAAGATCCTGGTCTGACAGGAGTGAATACCAGGGGGCAGGGTAGGCCCTCACTGAGGATCTTAACATTACAGCTCTATTATTATTATTATTATTATTATTATTATTATTATTATTATTATTTTACTTATTCACTTTATATCCAGCTCACTGACCCCTCCTGGCCACTCCCATCCCCCTTCCCCTTCTCCTCTGAGTGAGTGGGAGCCCCATGTATATTCCCTGACCCTGTCACTTCAAGTCTGCAAGGCTAGTCACTTCCTCTCCCACTGAGGCCAGACAAGGCAGCCCAGCTAGAAGAACATATTCCATATGCAGGCAACAGCTTTTGAAATAGCCCCTGTTCCAGTTGTTTCGGACACACATGAAGACCAAGCTGCACATCTGCTACATATGTGCAGGGATGCATAGGTCCAGTCCAAGTATGTTCTTTGGTTGGTGGTTCAGACTCTAAGAGCCCCAAGGGTTAAGGTTAGTTGACTCTGTTGGTCTTCCTGTGGAGTTCCTATCCCCTTCAGGGCCCACAATCCTTCCTCCTATAGAAGTATTAGTCTATAAGAGTCCCCAAGATCCATCCACTGTTTGGTGTGGTGACTATATCTGAGTCAGCTGGTAGGTGGAGCCTCTCAGAGGACAACATGTTCCTGCCTGCTAGTATAACAGAGTATCATTAATAGTATTAAGGATTGGTGCATGCCCATGGAATGGGTCTCAAGTTGGGCCATTGTTCATGGTCATGGTAGGAAACATGGTAGTATGCAGGCAGGTATAGTACTAGAGGAGGTGAGAGTTCTACATCTTGATCTGTAGGCAGCAGAAGGAGACTGTACCACACTGGGTGTAACTTGGACATAAAAGACCTCTACAGTGACACACTTCCTCCAATACTCCAGCAAGGCTACACCTCCTTCTAGTGCCACTCCCTATGGCCAAGCATTCTAACATGTGAGTCTATGGTGTCTATTAAACCACACCTGAGGAGACAACCTTTTTCTGTTTGTTGATTGATGAAACCCACTATTATGAGGGATCATCAACATTACACAAAAGTTCACTTATTTAAATGTTAATCTTATCTAAGATAGACTTTCATAGAAACATCTAGAATTTTGTCTGACCAAATAGTTGGATATCATTACCAAGACAAGGTGACACATAAAAACCACCACCATAGCCTACTAACCCACATTTGCTCTTTCTTGTGTCTGCCAAGCTGTATTTTGCATTTAGATAAAAAAGCAATCAGAGGTAAGACAGCCCTGCACCAAGTAGCAGGAACACACAATATACAATGTTAGCTACCTCAGTTCTGTGACACCTCCCAAAGGACATAGGTTTTGCTTATTAAAGGAAATTAAATTTTCTAAATTATTTTAGGTATCTCATTAAGGCTCAGGTTATGCTCTGGAGTATAAAAGTTATTTTATTTGAACATTTAAAACCCAATAGTCATTTCTGTTTGAAATAAAACTTTAAGCAAGTGGATCTAGTGCACAGGCCTACACTTGGGATATTTATCAAGTTTCAGAAAGAAGCTATCATCTGCCAGGTTCCCTGGCAAGCGGACTCTGGGTCATACTTTAACATGCAAGTCATTTATTAGATATCACTTCATGCTATAGAAAGGATGTGAAGATAGGAGAAGGCACAGAGGAAATCTGAAGAACAATGTAAGGCCAGTGACAGCCTCACATGGCTCCAGAGCTATATCTGTGACCAGAATGGCCCTTCAGAGTTGGCTAAATAGAGACACTGTGGTGGATAATCCTGGTTGTCACCTAGGAAGAGGGAACCTCAACTACAGAATTGCCTCTACCAGATTGGCTGGTAGCTACATCTATGGGACATTGTCTTGATTGCTACTTGGTGTAGAAGGGCCCAACACATTGTGGGTAATACCATGGCTAGGCAGGTAAGCTTGGATGGACTAAAAGTGGAAGCTGAGTGTGGGCCTGAGAGCAAGCCAACAAGCCACGTTCTTCTATGGTTTCTCTTTTAAGCTCCTGCCTTGAGTTCCTGGCTTGGCTTCGCTTGGTGATAAACTATTACCTATAAGCTGAAATATGTTCTTTCCATCCCTAAGCTGCTTTTGGTCATGGTATTTATCAAAGCAACAGAAAGGCAAACTAGAACAGACGCATAAGCCAGGTTCTTCACTCCTGTGTCAGTCACCATTAGAACCGGACGTGAGAAGACATCATGGTCTAGGGAGAGGTGATTCTCTGCAGCCCATGAAATCTCAGACTCAGATGACTGGTGACAGTTTCCTGCCAATAACCCTCATGTGGCTAAGTGGCAAGTCCTTCTGAAGAAAGACATGATCAAAGCCTGTGGTGATCAAGGCTTGAGTCTCGGATTGACTAGATTGAGAGATGCTAGATGGATGGGTAAATCAGATGAATAGATGTGCTGATGACAGCAAGTTTTGCAGAGACACCTCTGACCTAATCAGAAGTTTAATCCTTTTGTCGATGCAAAGTTTGAATAGACTGTTGAGAAGTGATGTAACTACTGAAGGTGGGGCCTAGTTGACAGGAGAGCTGGGGCATACCTTTGAAGAATGGCCCTGGCCTTTTCCTGTTAACTCTTCCTGTGTCCTGGAGACCGTGAGGTGAGCAACTTTGTTCCATCAAGCCTTCCATTCCATAATGTTCTTCCTCACCACAGCCCAGGAAAAATGGACCAAAAAAAAAAAAAAAAAAAACCCAAACTTTCCTTCTTCAAATTGTTTCAGTGTTTGCTACAGCAACAGAAAGGTTGATCTTAGAGCCTGAGCCATTGGTGTTCTGTTCAGGAAATTGTCTCCTGTACCAATGCACTCAAGGCTATTTCCCACTTTCTCTTCTTTTAGATGTACATAACTGATTTTATGTTGAGGTCTTTGAACCACTTGGACTTGAGTTTTGTGCAGGGTGATAAATATGGATCTATTTGCATTGTTCTACATACAGAGATCCAGTCAGACCTGCACCACTTGTTGAAGATGCTTTCTCTTTTTCATTGTATGGTTTTAGCTTCTTTGTCAGCAATTAGATGTCCATAGAGGTTTATTTCTGGGTCTTTGATTTGATGCCATTGATCTTCCTTCTGTTTCTGTACCTATACTTGCAGTTTTTATTACTATTGCTCTGTAGTACAGCTTGAGGTCAGAGATGGTGATTCCTCCCAAAGTTCTTTTATCGTTTAGGATTGTTTTAGCTATCCTGGGCTTTTGTTTTTTCATATGAAGTTGAGCATTACTCTTTCAAGGTCTGGGGAAAAAATTGTGTTAGAATTTTGATGGAAATTGCATTGGATCTGTCGATTGCTTTTGGTAAAATGACCATTTTTACTACTACTGATCCATGAGCTTGGGAGATTTTTTCCATCTTCTGATATCTTCTTCAGTTTCCTTCTTCAGGGACTTGAAGTTCTTGCCATACAGGTCTTTCACTTACTTACTTAGAGTTACACCAAGATATTTTATATCATTTGTGACTATCGTGAAGGTAGTCATTTCCCTAATTTCTTTCTCAGCTCATTTATCGTTTGAATAAAGAAGAACTACTGATTTCTCTATGTTAATTTTGTATCCAGCCACTTTGCTGAAGGTGTTTACCAACTGTAGTTCTCTAGTAGAATTTTGGGGGTCACTTATGTACACTATCTTATCATCTACAAATAGTGATACCTTGACTTCTTTCTTCTTTTCCAATTTTGATCTCTTTGATCTCTTTTTGCTGTCTAATTGCTCTAACTAGAACTTCAAGTACTATATTGAATAGATACGGAGAGAGTGGGCAGCCTTGCCTTGTCCCTGATTTTAGTGGGATTGCTTTGTGTTTCTCTCCATGTAATCTGATGTTGGCTACTAGCTTGCTGTACATTGCTTTTATTATGTATAGGTATGTGCCTTGTATCCTTCCAGGAGGAAGAGAAGGGGATGAGAGGGAGGAGGCATAGCAGGCATTGGAGCAGAGGAAGGGAGGATGGGGCAGGATATTCTTTGCCCAGCCAGTGAGTTATCTGGCTAGTTTTAAAATATTAAGGCCATCTGGTGTTTTCCATTCATGGTGACTAAGGTGTGCAGGAGAAAGGGCACAGCCAGGGCAGTGTTTGGCAGTTTGGTGGAGACAGCTTCGAGAGGCTGAGGGAGCTCAGAATGAGCTCTCAAGAAAGAGCAAGAGTGTTATTAAAATTACACACAACAGAGTTGCATTTTAGTTGAATGGGCTTATTGGGGTTGGAGATTTACCACAACAATTCTGTGCTAAAACCATCAGGCCCTGAGCTTTTTTTGGTTAGGAGACTTTTAATGACTGCTTCTATTTCCTTAAGGGTTATAGGACTTGTCTTGGTCAGGGTTTCTATTCCTGCACAAACATCATGACCAAGAAGCAAGTTGAGGAGGAAAGGGTTTATTCAGCTTACACTTCCACATTGATGTTGATCACCAAAGGAAGTCAAGCAGGTCAGGAAGCAGGAACTGATGCAGAGGCCATGGAGGGTTGTTCTTTACTGGCTTGCTTCCCCTGGCTTGCTCAGCCTGCTCTCTATAGAACCCAAGACTGCCAGCCCAGAGATGGTCCCACCCACAAGGGGCCCTCCCCCCTTGATTACTAATTGAGAAAATGCCTTACAGCTGGATCTCATGGAGGCATTTCCTCAACTGAAGCTCCTTTCTCTGTGATAACTCCAGCTGTGTCAAGTTGACACAAAACTAGCCAGTACAGGACTGTTTAGATAGTTTACCTGGTTTTGATTTTATTTTGATAAGTGGTTATCTGTCTTTAAAATTATCCATTTCCTTTAGATTTTCCAATTTTGTGAAGTACAGGCTTTTGAAGTTAGGCCTAATTTTTTGTTTTGTTTTGTTTTGAAATTTCCTCAGTTTCTGTTGTTATGTTTCCATTTTCATTTCTAATTTTGTTAATTTGGATACTGTCTCTCTGCCTTTTAGTTAGCTTGGCTAAGGGTTTTTCTAGCTTATTGATTTTCACAAAGAACTAGCTCTTGTTTTTGTTTTTGTTTTTACTTTGTATTGTTCTCTTTGATTTCAGTCCTGAGTTTGATTATTTCCTGCAGTCTACTCCTCTTGGGTGTGTTTGCTTCTTTTTGTTCTAGAGCATTCTGGGTTGCTGCTAAGTTACTAGTATGAGACCTCTCCAATTTCTTTATGGAGGCGCTTAGTGCTATGAACTTTCCTCTTAGCACTGCTTTCACTGTGTCCCATAAGTTTGCAAATGTTGTGCCTTCATTTTCATTGAATTCTAGAAAGTCTTCAATTTCTTTCTTTCTTCCCCGACCAAGTTATCATTGAGTAGAGAGTAGTTCAGTTTCCATGTAGGCTTTCCAATGATTCTGATGTTGTTGAAGTCCAGCCTTAATCCATAGTGATCTAATAGTATGCAAGGGGTTATTTCAATATTTTTGGATCTGCTGAGGCTTGCTTTGTGACTTAGTATATGGCTAATTTTGGAAAAGGTTCCATGAGGTGTATGTGGATATCTGCGTGGAGGACATCTTGGGTGCAGACTCAAGAACTTTGCATGGAGAATCTTCATAAATGGTGTGAAGCATGAGTGTGTCTTTGTGCAGTGTGGAGAACTTTGTGTGTGGAAGCTGTGTCTGTGAAGAACTTTCTGGAACATTTGTGAAATATGATGCTAGTGTGAAGGGCATCCTGTGAGAGCGTGGACACTGGGTGTGAAAGCTCTATGTGTAGTGTAGGAGACAGTGTAGAGGGTGTCCTGGGTGTTTATGCAGGGTGTGTACAAGGTGTGTGTGTGTGTGTGTGTGTGTGTGTGAGGTGTAGGATGTCCAAGTGGAGTGCATGCTGGGTACAGAGTGAGAACTCTGTGTGAAACGTGACCTTGGTGTGGAGGGTGTACTAGGCGTGGAGTGTGCAGAACTCTGGGTAGAAACTGCGGAGTGTGGCATTGGTGTGGAGAGTGTCCTGGACGTGGAGTCTAGAGAACCCTGTAAATGGAAGCCGTCTGAGGAGCGTGACCTGAGTGTGGAGAGCTCCGGGAGTGCACGCGGAGCTCGGGGCTGTGCTGTGTGCCCGCGGGGTGAGGCGTGTCAGCGCGGGCAGGCAGGGGGCCAGTGCGCGCGCCAGCCTGGCCGCCCCTGCGCGTGCCCGGGCGCCGCCCTGTCTGTCAGCGGCCGAGGGAACGCGCGGGGCCGCCCCTCTGCGGCGGGCGGGCGGGCGCAGAGAGCGAGCGGGGACCGAGCGGGGACCGGCGGGCGGTGGCGCGGCGGACATGTGCAGGATGTCCTTCAAGGTGAGCAGCGCAGCGCAGGCCGGGAGGGCGGGCTCAGGCAGCTCCTCACGCTTCGCTGCGGCTTTCCTCACTTTCCGCCCGGGCTAGTGAGCCCCGCGCAGAACCCCTGACTGTCGCCATAGTAACAGGCCAAGGCTGGGGAGAAGTGGGTGGAGGTCAGGGCTTCTCTGCAGCATCCCCAGGCTGGCAGGCCCTCAGAGTCCTTCCGCACCCGCCGCCTCCTCAGAACACTTCATCTGCAAGGCGGAAGTGCTTTTGATCTTCAGGCTTCTGCAGCCAAAGGACTCTTGTGTTTTTTTAAAGTGTTCATTCATTAAAGTCGTTCCATTTAATCCCCACTCTGGAGGATGAAAGTTGGGTTCATTGATTTGCCCCGGCTGGAAGGTTTTTAATAAAAACAATAGTCAAGTGGATTGAATATTTAAAATGTGCAGTGGTGAACTAGTCTTCTGGGAGGCCTTTGGGATGATGCTCTAATCGGCCTTCCTCCTCCTCCTCCTCCTCCTTCTCCTCCTCTTTACTTTCTGCTCTATATTCTTCTCCGTATTTCTTTCTCTCTTAAACAATAAAGACATAGAGAAGTTAAACAATCTTCTCACCATTTGCAGCTATAAAGCTAATGATGTTAAGACTGAAATCCAAGTGCATCAAACTCCAAAGCCCCTATGGTCCAGTCTCTTCTGAGAACTCATTTGAGCAGAGGAATGGCTGGATGAGATGTGCATGTCAGAAAGACACTGGCTCCCACTGGAGAAGAGGCAGGGTAGGGGGACCATCACAGCAGAAGGACATTATGGTTAGCTAGTGGGTCTGGAGGTCCAGATGGATTTGAGGGGAGATGGGGTGTATGTCATATGGTCAATATATGGTGTGAAATTCTTAGAGAGTTAATAAGAATGTAATTTAATTTTTAAAAATGAAAAGAAGTGGATTTGGGCCAGAGTGTAGGCAAGGAGAGTGGAGGGAAGGAACTAGACAATGACTTGAGATTTGTTTCAAGTGGCAGAATTCAGTAGCTGGTGTTACTCCTGTGGAGGGAAGGCAAGGGAGACGGGGGTGGGGGTGGGGGTTGGAATATAGCTTGAACGAAAATAGGAATCAAAGGTGCTGACGAGACAGATACCCAGAGTAGGGAGTCAGCCAATGGAGATGAAAGTTTGCAGTGAGCAGACCCAGGGGCGTTACTCTGTGATGATCAGGGATGCGGCTCAATGGGTAAGCACTGCTTCCAACGACTCCTTCAGGCTGTAACTTCAGTGCTCAGGGTAGGAGTGCAAAGGCAGGCAGAGTCCAGCAGCTCACTGGCAAGAGCGTCTCTCCTTGAGAGATCCTGTCTATAATAAAGTGGGAGAACAGTAGAAGATATGTGGCATTCATCTTTGACCTCTGAAACACACACACACCAAGCACTCTGTGAACACACACTTTTGTGTCCTAGGGATCAAACTTAGCTTGTCAGTAGACATGTACCACACTCAGACATAAGCTTCGATGATGATGATGACGATGATGTAGAATGAGCAGAATAAGAGAATCCTAATGAGAAAACTGAGAACGAACAACCAGAGACGGATGAGAAATAACAGAAACATGTGCCAAGGCTCTCTAGTCTTTTAGTGAAAATTAAGAGAACCTTGGTGTTAAATACCACTGGGATGTGAACTAAGAATGAAAAGGACCACTGGATTTCATAACAAAGCAGCCACTGGTGACTTGCCAAGGGCACTTTTGCCAAGGGTTAGGTTCAGGAGCCAGATCACAACAGCATGCAAAGAGAATAATGGCAGAACCCACAAGTATAGGGAGCTCTTTATTTGCTTTATGATGGTAGAAACTTGAGCATCCTTAAATGATAACAGGCAAATAGCTAAGATGCACAGATGTCAGTAGTGCTTAAGGATATGTTCAACATCATTAACCATCGGTGACATGCAAATCAAAACCACATTGCAATACTGCTTCACCCGCACTAGGATGGCTAATTAGCAATATGGTGGCAAATGTGTTGGTGAAGATGCGCAGAAATCAGAACCCCCCATACATTGCTGGGAGGAATGTAATATGATGTGTCATGTTTATTTCATTTTTCCATTTTTTGTATGTGTACCCATATCATGTATGCTTGTTTGTCCTAGAGGGCAGTGGGGCATGGATCTGGGTGTAAGTGCACATGTGTGCTGGTGCAGGAGCGCGCACGCGCACACACACACAAGCTGCCTGGCAGATTAGGTGGCAGCTCTCAGGTGAGGTGAGGTAGAAGATTATAAAGTGGGATGGAGCTCCTATACATCCTTCTCCAGCATCTAATAATTGAGACCATTACAGAAAGCCAGGTGGTATTTATGTATTATATATTTTACAATTAATAAAAAAGAGGCCATGAATTTGAAAAAGGACAAAGAGCAAGGAGGGGTAGTGTGGGAGGCTTTGGAGGAAGGAAAGGGAATGAGGAAACTACATAATTATAATCTCAAAAAGAAAAGAAAAACTTTTAATACCATTATTTAAAAAAAGGAGCAGATGCTTGTGTCTTGAAGGGACAGAGGTCTGTGCACCCCAATGGAAGGACACAGTGGTCTGGAAGCTGGATGGGTTCATTCTGTGCTGGAGAGAGAGGGGAGCCTGCTTCTACCAGGAAGGGGAGCTGGGGAGGTAGAGCAGAGAGAGAGAGGACTCTGTGCTGGGTAAGAAGGAGACGTGCATTTCCCAAGGAGCAGGGTAGAATGGCATTGTGGGGAGCACCAGCGAGTCAGGCCAGTCTACACTGCTCCTCATCCGCCCCCATCGGGTTAAGCATATTAAAACACACCCGGATATCTGCTCAGATAACTGCAGATAATTTACTGAAACATTTAGGGAAGTTTTAAGACGTTTGTGCCCTAAGCTATTTCTTCAGCTGTGAGTAGTTTACCTTTAAACTACTCTCCTTTTTCTACCATGTCATCTACACTCAGTAACTGTGGTGAAAACAGCCAGGCCTACACATATTTTTCACATGAGATTAATATTATACCAAAGTCAGTAATTAATACAGTTGAGAACACAGTGTGTTCTTTAACGATTTCATTGAGTGCTTATTAACTTTAACTTGGGAGCCAGGGCTAACCTTTTTGTTTTCAGCCCAAGTTGTCTCGGGAGTTTTGTCTACACCGCTTTGTGCTCCTGACTGGAGGTAGGTGCTCACTCACCAGGAGCTATCTCAGATCTGAGTATAGAAAACACACACACACACACACCCGTTATTCTTAAAATGCCTTGGCTAACTCAATGACTGCTACCCCAGGGCCAGTCGGGGAAGTGGCCGGTAGAAAACTCACATGGCTGGTTGGCTTTATCTCCTGCCACTACTGTATCCCCTTCTTTCTAGCCCACCCAGTTCTCCCTGAGTCCTACCCACGCAACTCTCAGTGTCTTGCTCCATGCTCAGCCATTAGCTACTGACATCGTTATTGATACATCAAAAACCAATTGGGGCCAAGGAGCTTCAGGGTCAGTAAACACAAGATTCCCAGTCAAAGCATCAGAACCACCCTCTATACCAAGTCCCCGCACTGCATTGTTGGCAGCATCCATGAGTGAGTTTAAGGCATTGAATCACAGTCTGTGCCCTTTGTCTTGAGCTGGAATCACTGCATGTGGCTGTGCACATCTAAACCCCATGGGCCCTTCCAAGCTCTCTGCTATGAGGCCATTCTGTTGTCTGCAGTCACAGCCGGGCCTTGGATAGGGTGGTCAGACTCTACCACTGAGCTCCACCCCAGCCCTACCTGCGTTCACTCCCCTGAGGTACCAACTTGCCTCCAGAAACCTACCTTTCCTAATTGGTAATTGATAATTTGTGCTGGCCAAGGAAATAGACATGCATATGTGCAGTGTGTGCAGGCTAGTTTTATGTCAACCGTACACAGGTTAGAGTCATTTGGGATGAGGGAACTTCAACTCAGAAGATGCCTCCACCATTCTGGCCTGTCATCGAGACTGGGGCATTTTCTTAATGATGATGTGGGAGGGCCCAGCCCATTATGAGTGTAGCATACCTGGGCAAGTAGTCCTGGATGATATAAGAAAGCAGGCAGAGCAAGCCAGAAAGCAGTACTCCTCCACGACCTCTGCTTCAGTTCCTGCCCTGGCTCCTTTCAACAATAGACTTGTTAAGTGGAAGGAAGTCTAACATTAAATACTGTCTCCTCCCCCAAGTTTCTTTCAGCTGTGATGCTTTATCACAGCAGTAGAAAGATAACTATGACACAGTGTAAGACTCAGAGTTTTCATTTTTTTTGGTTGTTGTTCTTGGTGGTGGTGGTGAGGGGTGTGTGTGTGTGTGTGTGTGTGTGTAATAAGGTCCATTGATTTCAGTACATTGGCTTTTGGCTTTATAACTTCTATTCCAACTACTCAAGTATTGGTCTTCAGGGCTGAGGTTGCTAAGAGCCTTACTCAGTTGGGGATGGAGGATGGTTATGGTTAGAAAAAACATCACTGCCAGCTAAATAGAAGTCTCTGGAACATTCTTGAATAAGTCTTAGCCAAGAAGATGAAGTATCTCAGTACTGAGTTTTATGATCATAGCTGAAGCCAGCTGTGCCCAAACTGGACAGGCACAGGAACCATGTGCTTCATCCAAGTCCCCCAAACATTACCTCATAATGAACTCCAGCTCACCATTACTCTTCAATTACATGGATAAGCCACAGGAAATAAATAGACAAATGTAAATGTTTTAACCCATCATATAATCATCCATTTAAAGTATCATCTTTTTTACTTCCTTTATATTTTATAGAGATGTATGATATATGTATAGTTGTATGACTGGGACATTCAGGAGGAAAAGGACAAAGGAGAGATGAAGGAAAGGCAGGAAGAGGGGAGAGAGCCAGAGAGAGGTGCAATGTCTCCTTTAAAGGCTGTAGGACTTGCCTGGCCCTCTCCACCTTTTATGGTTCTGTGCAAAATGTATGCAGGGATTTGGGAGTTATCCAGGGTTTGTGATTTCTGTAGACTCCCCAATGGAAGGAAAATTGGGGGAACTTTGTCTTGGCAAGAGAGGAGACTGGAAGGGAGGGTGAAAAGGCCATTGGAGGTCATTGCAGCCTTATTCCTTTCTGCCTAACAAAGAGTTTGTGGGCAGCAGAACAGCATGATGGTTCACAAAGGGGGCAGCCTGGAGCAGCAGCCTGTCTGGCAAGAGAGCCTGACTTGCCATTTCTCTCTTGCCTTGTCTGAAATGGCATGTAACGGTACGCATCTCTCTGGGCTGTGCCAAGGATTAAATGGGGTCTCTGCAGACAGCATATTATGTGGTACAGAGTGTGTTCTTCATAAGTGTTAGCTCAAGATGCCTAGCCTCCACTCAGTGTGTGGCCACAGTGCCGGGGGAGCACACTTCCATGTCTTTGCTAGATATTTCCACTGGGATGCAGCCATAGGCAGTTGGAACTTAGCATGTTCAAAGTTGAGTCCATTATTTGTTCTTAAAGCCTATCCCAGCCGATCAGTGGTGGCGTACGCCTTTAATCCCAGCACTTGGGAGGCAGAGACAGGAGGATTTCTGAGTTTGAGGCCAACCTGGTCTACAGAATGAGTTCCAGGACAGACAGGGCTACACAGAGAAACCCTGTCTTGAAAAGAAGAAAGAGGAAAGAGAAAAGAGAAAAGAAAAAGAGAGAGAAAAAGAAAAAGAAAAAAGAAAAGAAAAGCCTATCATGTCTCTGTTTCCTAAGTGCCAGCAGCAGCAGCCCAGAGCCTGGGAGTCACTATCCTCCGTTTCCTCCTCTCCACTCGGCTTCCTAAGATGTCCTTGGTGTCCCCATCCATTCCCACAGCGGGCTGTGGCTCCAGCACTTATGTCTCTTGCCTTCCACATACCAGTGCCACTGAGTGCCTCATCTTAGTCTCCATGACAAGTCGCTGGGACTTTCCTTGAATGCAAAACTGATACTTCTCACCTCCAAACAGCCTCATGACTCCCAGGATAATGTCCAAGTTTGTGTGTCTGCTCTGCTCTAGGTCTCTGGTCCCCTGACCCCCATAAGCTATTGCTTTTTCCCTCCTCACATCCTCCACTCTACCCTTTTGGGAGTGATGCTGGGCAGGCAGCAGGCAGCAGTGACAACTATGTGGTCCAAATTTTCACCACAAGCAGCTGCACTCCTCCTTCCACACCTACACTCGGGCCTGTTGACTTGGTTAATTTTCCTGTGAGGCTGAGGCTGTAAAGCTTTTGTAAGCAGAGGTCAAAGTTACACTGTATCTCTATTCCTACCTGCCCCTGTCCCAGCACATGCTAGTGACAATGTATATGAATTGCTTGGACAAGCATAGCAAGCTCTGGCTGTGCATTTGTAGATAGGACTTATTGAACACACAAAGTACATATTTATGTGTTGTCTCGTTTAGTTCTCCAGCACAGGACAAAGGCACTCTATTTTAAAGGTCCATTTTATTATGACCAGGAGAATCTATGTAACTTACTTAAGATACAGATCTAGAAAGTGGTTTAGACTCGAACCTGGCTCTTTCTTATCCCAGATCAACTGTTCTGTCTAACTGTCCTCTGCCTCTCAGACAATCAAGCCTGAGGGAGAATGAAATATTTATAGCTTTTTACTAAATTCATTATCTAGTATCTAGGAAACTGGTCTGAACAGCCCAACCAGAGAGGAACTTCCAAAACCATCCTAAAGAGAGAAAGAAAGGGGCCCTGGCTCCAGCGCTCGTTCTGACACTAGACAGTTGCTGTTTGCAGGTGGATTGTCTAGGTATTCAGGTTCAAACAGCAAAGTCACTCAATAAAATCTTATTCCCCTGTGTGTGTCTGTATGTCTGTCTGTCTGTCTGTCTCTGTGTGTGTCTGTGTGTGTCTGTGTCAGTGTTTGTGTCTGTGTCAGTGTTTGTGTCTGTGTCTGTGTCTGTTTGTATCTGTGCCTGTGCCTGTGCCTGTGCCTGTGCCTGTGCCTGTGCCTGTGCCTGTGCCTGTGCCTGTGCCTGTGCCTGTGTCTGTGCCTGTGCCTGTGTGTGCCTGTGCCTGTGCCTGTGCCTGTGCCTGTGCCTGTGCCTGTGCCTGTGCCTGTGCCTGTGTGTGCCTGTGCCTGTGCCTGTGCCTGTGCCTGTGCCTGTGCCTGTGCCTGTGCCTGTGCCTGTGCCTGTGCCTGTGCCTGTGCCTGTGCCTGTGCCTGTGCCTGTGTCTGTGTCTGTGCCTGTGCCTGTGTGTGCCTGTGCCTGTGCCTGTGCCTGTGCCTGTGCCTGTGCCTGTGCCTGTGCCTGTGCCTGTGCCTGTGCCTGTGTGTGCCTGTGTGTTCTCATTTTAGGAAAAGCCTGCAGAGGTATTCCACGATGGCACTGAAGCATCCGCTCAGTTCACTTGCCCCTGCTTCACCTCTGCCTGAGCAATCTCTATTAGAAGGGCATTATCTCATGATCTGTAATTCACACCAAACCCACCTTTCTGTGGCTTCCCTGCGGTACCAGTAGCTACAACAGGTTAGACACAGCATGGGGCAGATGTAGGAGGTTGTGGTGTGATCACCATGGCCCAGGTTAGCTTGAAATCTCTGGAGAGTCAAATGTATGCCTTCAGGGAAGGCAAATGATTAGCCTGGGATCTGAAGGGCTCCCTCCACCCCCCACCACTCCTCTACTCCAGGAAACTATTCAAAGCATGTTTGTGAGCTGTCTATTACTCTCCACCTTGCCTCTCGCATTCCAGTTTGCAGCGCAGCACTGGCTTGTCTGTGCTGAAAGCCCTGAAATGAAATCCTTGCACCAGCAAATGTTGTCATCATCTGTCAGCACCGCATGCTCACTGTATGTGGCTCTCTTGAGGATCTAGGGGTAATGGTGCTCTCCTTCTACTGTGTTTAATGCCCCTCAAGTAACCACGGGAAGTTACAAACCCTTTATATTCTATACATGTTTGTGATGAGTTTTAAACTAGACATAGTAAAGATTAGTGACAAAAAATAATGAGGTAGAACAATTATAATGGAATACTGTAGTAAAATTCCCATGTCACTCCTTTGCTCTTTGGGGGCTGTGGCCAAGTAAAGTAAGAGCCACCTAGACACAAGTGCAGTCAGAGTCATCAGTGAGGTGCCTAAGTGAACAGAGGTTGGGGTGGCTGGCATAAGCAGTGTGAATACACTGGACAAAGGAATGAGTGCTTCCCGGGCAAGAAAGACAGTGTGGGACTTCATCACGCTGCTCAGAACAGTATTTACTTAACACTTATAAATTGCTTGTATCTGGAACTTTCCATGGAATATTTTCATACCACAGTTGACTGTGGGTAGCTATAACCTCAGACGGTCAAGCCACAATTAAGCGGGATTCCCACATGGTTGCCAGCCTTCACTTAGTATTAGATGATTTGAGAAATGGTCTTAGATGTTTCTAAGATGAACACTATATATAGAACGTGACTATTCAGACTAAGACAGCTGTGCTATAGGATAATAGTCACTATAATGCTAGGGGACTGCCATGGTATATACAGCTTGTCATTGACCAAAATGTTATTTGGCATGTGACTGTATTTAAAGGACATTTTAAAATGGACTTTTGCTGTCAAAGAGATGTCTTTACACATTCCCCAAATCATTTTATTAGATAATGTGAATACCATAAAATGTCCTGAGAGCAGCAGCATTCTGTCAGAGTACTAATAATTGGAGTTTAATTTGTCTTATTACTTTAACTTCATAAAGAAAATGAGCACTATTTGCATTTATGGTATATTGGTGTTGCATGCCTTCCCTGCATATGTTCATCCCACATTGGCTACTGAGGACAGACCAAAGAAACAGTTCTACCCAGGTCTAGCATAGTGAACCAGTGAGTTACGGGACCATGAGTGACTGAATAGCAGCTTCATCCTTGAAAATCCCACCCCAGTATGGGCAACAGTCCTGGAAAGCTGCTTCCCTGGAGCTCCTGCAGGACTGGCAGGGGCTCAGCTGACTAGAGAGTTTCCTCTCCTCAGTAATGACTATACCTTGGGGAAGAAGTCATGTGAATCTTGTAGGCTTTAGGAACTTCCTGAGCCCTTTAAGTTTTGTTTATTTCTTGAACCTTCTGAGTTTCCTTCCAAGAGAGTGTTTCAGTTCAGAAAAAAAAAAAAAAAAAAAAAACAGTAGTACCTATTTATTAGGCAATTAGTCTACTTTAGTTCTCTCTGTGTGTGTGTGTGTGTGTGTGTGTGTGTGTGTGTAAACTTGAAAGCAGGTATTTTGATCTCTATCTAAAGCGAAAGGAGACAATGGCTCCCATGAGCCCAGGTACTTTGGATGGCATCCTGAAACTCAGACACAAAATAGCATTCTCTGCCCAAAGAACCTAGTTCTCACCCAGAACTACTGGCATTTCCAGTTGAAGGGGAAAACATTAGGTGGAGCGAAAGTAAAGCGCCTACCCCAAGAGCTGGAACTGGTTTGAAAATGTTGCGGACACAGAGAAGTCACCAAACTCCTGAGCATCGGGACAGGAAGAGATTTTGCTTCATGTACAAGGAAAGAGTTGCTCTTTTCGGCTTGTTTCAGAAAGGAAATGGCTTCTGGGCAGAACCTCATCCTTCTAGGATGGGAAAAATTCATTTCAAGTTTAAAGGAAATTGTGAACAAAGACCCAACAGAGGCAGGAAGGCAAGCACTTTGGGAGTAAGTAGAGCGTCAGTTGTGCTGTCAGAAGACAACTTTGGGCTCAGAGGTCTGCAGTTAATGAAACAACTCTCACAGCCTGGAATTCTATACTCCCATCTATGGAGAGGAGGGCAGCCTTCCTGACGATCGCCCCGCATCTGGAATGCCACCTTTGGAACACTTTATCTGTATACATGGAAGCAGCCATGATATCTGACTTCTATTTTAAGATCCTGTTTCTTTTCTGTTTTTGCAGAAGGAAACTCCGCTTGCCAACGCTGCATTCTGGGCAGCAAAGAGGGGAAACCTGGCCCTGCTGAAACTGCTGTTAAACAGTGGCCGTGTGGACGTCGACTGCAGAGACAGTGTACGGAGGGACGCGGTATCTGCATGCCCAGAGCGTGCCTTTGCACCCCGCAGCCATGAGCTCCTTGCAAACACGCTCCCTTCGCACGCTTGTGTACTTGTTGTGTTTGCTTGCCTTCGCCTTTCCCAGGAATCCTAAGGTATAGTGGTGGACCTAAAAACATACCGAGGAAGTCAGAAAGCAAACGGTTACTCATGAGAACAGAAAGCCTCTCTTGCACTGTGAAGGAGGGACTTCCAGGGGCAGGTGGATTTCTGAGTTCAAGGACAGCCTGAGTTTCAGGACAGCCAGGGCTAAACAGAGAAGCCCTGTCTCAAAAAAACAAAACAAAACAAAAAGCCTATTGGCAAATTCCAAGAATAAAGGGCTATTTAGTACACAACTACCCGAAAGAAAAAGATGAGGATAATTTAGAGCACATGTGGGCTCCCATGATTGTAGGAGTTGTGGTTTTAATCCATGATGTAAAACCTGAGGAACTGAAGCCTCTACCAGCCTTCTATTGTGGGAATAAAATAGGGGCCACTGCCACAGTCACATCCACCGAGAGTCCCTTCCCTTCCCCAGCTAGCAGCCAGCAATTCTCTGTTTTCCCTGGGGACAAGGAGGACCTCAAATAAGATGGTTTTGTGGTTTGGACAAAATATTCTCAGCAGAGACTCATGTTCTCCTTGAGGCAGGATATGTCATCTTCAGCTCTGACACAAACTTGCAAGTGAGACCCACGAGCAGCCCAGGAAGGAAGTGGGAGGGTTACCAGGACCATCCAGATCCATTCTGTCCCTTCCTCTGCCTGGCTCTGGATCCAGAATCTGAATCATAAGCAGTGCCCCAGAAGCCTCCCGCCCTCGGTCCTTTAGCTTGGCATCCATTGCAAGCTGAAGGTGGAGGGGAGCAGGGAGGCCAACAAAGCTCCCAGTTCAGCCCAGCACTGGCACTCACACTGATGTAGGACCTATTACAGTAATTTTGTACCTTCCAGCTGCAGTCACAGAGCCCCAGAACTACACTACCAGACCACTTCTTGATGAATAGTCCCTTTATTAAAGCCCCTCCAATTATCCAAATGTGAACACACCATCTGTTCTTTGTCAGAGCCCAGATTTACAGGGGACTCCAGGCATCTGTGAATGGCCATCTTGGTCTTACTTGGGTCTCAATGGACCAATTCCTGTCCCACACTGACCAGCATGATGAGGTACGGACCAGTTGCCACCTGTGGCCTTTGTCTCTGACCATATAGGTGACTGCTTTTCCTCTTCTTTTTTTTTTTTTTAAGTCATTCCTGTAGAGACACTCCTGTGACACCCTCTGAGTTCTAGCTGAAGGTTACCCTGCTGTACCTCACAGACCCATCCTTTCTGGTGCCTTCAGTCAGAGTCAGAATAGATGTTTGACTAAATGAATATGTTTATAAATTATCCCTCTTAAATCAATTGGATAAATTAGACCATCTGGTGAGATGGCTCAGCAGGTAAGAGTGCTTGCCACCCAAGCCTGATGAACTGAGTTTGATTCCAGGTACCCATAGAAGGCAGAAGGAGAGGACTGACTCCGTGAGATTGTCACCTGACTTCCACACGAGGCTCTACTATGTACTCCCCACGACAAATGCATGCCATGCACACAGAGGACCAGTGAATGAGAGAAAGGTTTAAAATACATTTAGTAGTTACTTAATCAGAAGGTTTCTGGAAAAACAGTTCCTTAACATAAGGAGCACGTGTGAATGATGCTGCTTTGAACGGCCAGTTAGTGCTCTGGGGGACAAGGACATATGTGGAGACACTGCAGGCCTTTGTCCCCTTTGGAATGTCCTGGCTAGGCATCTGCCTTTTCTGTGTGGCACCTGGGCATGGACTCTGCATTCTAGGATTATTATGGTGATGACTGATCTCTGGGCTGTGCCACCTTACAGAACTAAGGCACAGGGTCCCCTAGGAAATCTATGTGGAATTTTGGTATGCAAAGAATGCCCCATGAAAATTGTTCTCAACATAAACATAACATAAACATAACATAAACATAAACATAAACATAACATAAACATAAACATAAACAGCCATTTTCAGACTTTTCTGACAGATTGTAAAGAACAAATATTGCATCCCGAGACCGCATGCCGTATGCTCAAAGCTTTGATTTGCTAACATTGTCTGGATTCCAAGATTGTCAGAGACAGAGTCCCAGGACATAGCCCAAGCTGCCTGGAACCTGTTATGTGCACTGTCTGGCCTCCAACCCTTGCTTCATTGGAATTACAGGCTGCACTCTCAAGCCTGGGGGAATCCCAAGTTAAGGCCGTCTCTCCTCTTTATTTATTTTTTTTTGTAATGATACCAGCTACAATTTATTGTTTACTATGTTCCAGGAATTAGACTCAACACTGAAATGATAATGGATATGACTATTTGTAAGCACACACTGTACTCAGAGCTTGTACTTGGCATTTCTCTTTTTTTTTAATTTTTAATATTTTTTTATTACGTATTTTCCTCAATTACATTTCCAATGCTATCCCAAAAGTCCCCCATACCTCCCCCACTTCCCTACCCACCCATTCCCATTCTTTTGGCCCTGGCATTCCCCTGTATTGGGGCATATAAATTTTGCAAGTCCAATGGGCCTCTCTTTCCAGTGATGGCTGAGTAGGCCATCTTTCGATACATATGCAGCTAGAGACAAGAGCTCCAGGGTACTGGTTAGTTCATCATGTTGTTCCCCCTATAGGGTTGCATATCCCTTTAACTCCTTCTCTAGCTTCTCCATTGGGAGCCCTGTGATACATCCAATAGCTGACTGTGAGCATCCACTTCTGTGTTTGCTAGGCCCCGGCATAGTCTCACAAGAGACAGCTATATCTGGGTCCTTTCAGCAAAATCTTGTTAGTGTATGCAATGGTGTCAGCGTTTGGAAGCTGATTATGGGATGGATCCCTGGATATCCTCTTTATTTTTTATTTTTTGCTTTGATTTGTTTATCTCTCTAACCTATTTAACCAAGATTTTAACCTATTTTAGAAGATTCTTATAATCTTTTTAAAATTTACTAATGTATTTATTTTGATGTCTTTTGTTTTGAGCTTTGCTTCCTTTATATGCATTTATACATACTTTGTTATACATACTTTACATACTTTGTTCAAAACCAGTTTGTCTTGAAATATGCTTTTTAACTTCAGCCAATAAAATAAAACACTCTTAACACTTCAGGAGTCAAAAGTCAGTCAAGCTTATAGGTTTTAAGTATAAGGAAGATGCTATTGTATATTGTACTATGATACTTTTTTGCTTCTTTTCTATTGAACCAATCTTTGTTTCAATTGATCATGGTATAGAATTAAACATAATCTACCCATAAAGGCAATTTTTTATTATTTATTTTATTTATCTTTTCTTTAAAACAGATCAGCCTAAAGGGTTTTTTCTTCTCTTTTAAAGATTTATTTTATTTTTCGGGCTATTTTCCTGTTTTGTTTTGTTTAGTTTAGTTTTTTGAGGCAGAGTTTTTCTGTATAGCCCTGGTTGTTCTGGAACTCCTCCTGTAGACCAGGCTGGCCTTGAACTCACAGATATCCACCTGCCTCTGCCTCCCAAATGCTGGAATTATAGGCACCACTACCACCCAACTATTTTCCCTTTTTAAAAAAAAATTCTTAAAATTATATATGTATATATGTATACACACACACAAACACACACACACACACACACACACACACACACACACATATATATATATATATATATATATATATATATATATATATATATGCATTTGTGCCACATGAATGGAGTGCCCTTGGAGGCCATGAAAAAGGTGGTCAAGTCCCCTGAGTTTATAGAAACATGGGTCTTCTCTTCTGTAATAGCAACATGCTTTCTTTAAGTACGGAGCCATCTCTAGCCTCTTCTTCTCTTTGAAATATCCAGATTACATACTTGATACTTTCTTTGGCTTATTGTTGACTTTTTTTTTTAAGCTGTGTGACCTGTGGGATATTTTCTCTTACATCTCATGTCAAAGGGTATTTATAGCATGTTTACACAAATCAGCTCTAACCTGAGAGTCCATTTGAGGTGCTATAATAAAATACTTTGGACTGTGTAGTTTATAAACAAAAGGAATTTATTGGTCATAATCATGTAGACTGGGAAATCAAGACCAAGGTGCTTGCAGATTTGGTGTCTGCTCTTAATAACTCCTGAGGGCAGGAGCTCCCCCACGTTATTTCATGTGTGCACTAATCCCACTTGGAAGGCAAGTCCCTCATGTCTTAACCACTTCCTATAAGGCCTCTCTTAACACCACCACAATGGGAATTAGATCCCAGCATGAATTTTGAAGGGACACATTCGGACCACAGCACCAATGATTTCCCTATTTCCTGTCTAAATAAAAATTCTTATTACTCAGGAAGAGAATAGTGATTGTAAGATAGCCACCCCCGTCCTAAAGACTACAGAGGAAAGGAATTTGACTGGATAAATAGAGGAACCAGCATTAAATGACATCACACACCAAGTGACATCATACACCAAATGACATCAAAGGTCAAATGGACCTAACATATCTACAAAGCATTCCACTCAAACATCAAAGAATATGCATTCTCCCCAGCAGTACATGGTGGAAGTTTCTCTAAAACAAAACACATTCTGAGACAGTAAACAACTCTTAACAAATTCAGAAAAATGAAATAACCCTATGTATACTATCTGACCACACAATGCAATTAAAGTTAAGGTCACCAGCAAAAGAATTTCTAGTAGCTACAGGATCTCATGGAAAATGAACAACACATTGCTAAACAATGAATGAGCCAAAGAAGAAATCAAAGATTTTTAAAGTAAAATAAAATAAATAAAAGTTGGTTGACTCTTTTGAGAAGCTCATGTCCATAGTTGAGAGTGATTTGTTCTTTTCCTGAAATCTCTCTTTCCCTTATCTCCCATGCTTAAATCTTCTTTAAAATCTTTTCCAAATAAACTCCAGCTCTTTTTCAATAAATAAATGAATAAAACTTAGAAAAGTTTTTGAGACACAGACTTATTATGTAGCCTAAGGGAGATTTGAACTCATGATTCCCCCTCTTCAGCCTCCCCACCTGGCTTTAACAAAAAGCAAGAAAACAATTTAAAATGCTTTTAAATACAAATGAATCTTCCAGATGTGGCCACTGCACTCCTGTGCTCACTGCATCAGTGGTCACCTGCACAGACATGCACAGATTCAAGCCAACAGAGCCAGTCAACACTGTAGCAGATAACACTGCTCGGGGTCAGTGTGTGACAGACAGAGGCTGGCAGAGGACAGGAGCCAAAGGAGGACATGTGAAGGGAAGTGGGATTCTGAAGGGAGTGAGGGAAAGGACCGGGTAGAAATGATCAACTTACATAGTAAATTAAGTCAAAAACAAAACAATTTTCCAAATCAAAGAACTAACTGCTAACGTTGAATTAGACACAGTGAACTGGATCAGGGATCATTCAATGTGAGTCATAAAATGAGAATATTGTACTTTTGCTGGCTAAGATGCATTCGTGATGTTTTACGTGGACTGTTTCTGAAGTTGATGCATGGAAGTGAATTTGTAACCTTCAAATTCCAACCTTGGCAGTCTATCGCTTTGCTTGCTCCCATCCAATAGCCATCATAGTTACTAGTGAGCCATTGTCGCCTGGGCATCTTCTGGGTGAAGCTAACCATCTGCAGTCTCTTGGGCTCCTTTTCTGCCGTGAGGGCTTCACTGTTCCTCTCTCTCCTCTGTGCAGCACGGCACCACACTTCTCATGGTTGCCTCCTATGCTGGCCACATAGACTGTGTGAGGGAGCTTGTTCTGCAGGGAGCAGACATCAACCTCCAGAGAGAGGTAAGTCAGGCTGTACACGTGAATAAAAACATCTAGGTTAAGAGAGCGTTGATCGTTATGGTAGTAAACTGCTCAAGAGGATAAAGGTTGCAGTTGCTTTGAGCCCACTGAAGAGCTTGTTTGTTTGTTTACTTATTTATTTATAGCCTAAAAGAAGCTCTGGGAATGTACCATTGTCAACTATATTCATGCATTTGTGCTACTATAACAGAATAACTGATGCTGGGTATTTTATTTTTTTAAAAAGTAGAGGTTTATTTAACTTACAGTTTTAGGGACTGAACATCTAATATTGAAACAATGTATCTGTTTGGCTTCTGAGGGAAGCTTAGCTGCCTCACAACATGATGAAGAAGGGAAAGAGAAATAGCCATGTGCAGAAGAGACAAGGCACAACGCACTCTTAACAACCCACCCTTGGGAGAACTAACACAATCTAAGAGATCGGTATCAACACTTTCATAGCTGTACCCAATGGCTTTGCTCTGTTGTATATATATATAAAATCACATCTATGTTCTGGTCAGATGTCTACAGGCAGCTGACTTGGAAACTAATAAACACAAATGTACAGCTTGTTCAATGAGCATAAAATATTGCACAAGAGCAGTTTTGTTTAAAAAGAATCCAATTTCCCATAGTCCTCAATTTTTAAACAATTCTCACATTTAGACATAACAGTATTTTCTAAATAGGAAAAATTTATATGCAGTAATACTGTTAGAACCCCATTTACCAATTAGCACACTTCAATCTACTGTGGCAATGGAAATTCAGTGAGCATTTGGCAAAGACAAAGACAGTCAGGTAAGACTGTAAACAGACATATGTACAGGACAAGGGATGGCTCCAGCTCTTCTCATGTAACACTGCTGCCCTCAAGACTCCGGCTGTCAGAGTGATGGTCACACGGTAGTTGAGTTGGACTCTCTCTGTGGGGGCTGCTTCTGTGGAGCCCCAGGGTCATTCTCCTGAGTTCCCAGCATACCGTCTTCTGCTTAGCTCTCACTGCCATCTGCCAAAGCGGGATTCAGGGACATTGGGCCAGATTTTCTGTGCAAAGGAAAACCAATGGCACTTTCCTGTAAGGAACTATCTATAAAATCTTCATCTGATGAATGGAACAATTCATTATTCTCCTATTAGATGACTGACGATGTGGATTCCATCAAAAGGCGGTTGGCTGGAGAAGTCCCGCTGGCCTTTTAGGCATCTGAGCTCATGAGTCAGCTCTGCTATCTGGCCCTTCAGTTCCCTAATGTACTGGTTAGAGTCAGACCTGTTACGCTGTCCTTGGAGCTTGCCTTCTTCTTTCTGGATTTCAAGCTCAGCAATGTGCAGGTGCAGCTCAGCCACGGCAGCGATGCTATCAGCTTCCCGGAGCTGCACAGCCATGACTTCCTCCTTGTTCTTGCATTCAATCTCTGCCTGCCTGTGCTTTGCCTCACTTAACTGGGCAAGCAGTTCTTGCCCTTGTTCTTCACAGTCAACGAGCACGCCTTCTCCTGCAGACTGTTCACCTCTTGCTCCACTCTTTGAAGTTGGTTACTATTGATCTCGTTCTGTGTCTCCATTTCCGACATCCTTGGCTTCATCTCTCTTATTTCTGCCTGTATTTCCACTTCTCTAAGGCGAATGCTCATCAGCTCATCCTGTAACTCATTCGCAGCATTTTTCTTGGGTGGGTCTTTCCATCTTCCAGAAGTCCGAGCTAAGTGACGTTGTCAGTGCTCTTCCAAGTCTCTGACTTGCTGTCGAGGTTCTTTCAAACCCATAATGGCTTCAGCTTCCCTCAGCTTCACAGCAATGAGTTCCTCCTGAAGTCTTGCAATATGATTCTCATCAGGAAATGAGTTGTTGTTCTTCTCTATACCCAACACTTTATCCTGCATCTCCCTCAGTGCACACTGAGACTCGGCTTCACTCAGTCTGGCTTGAACCAATTCCTTCTCCAGCTGCAGCACAAAATCTCCGTTGTAGGTGGGACTGCATTTATATTTTTCTAATGTTTCAATGCGCTGTTTTAAAAGCCTATTTTCTGTGCGTAGCCTTTTAATTTCACCTTGATCTTCCATTTCTTTAGTTTTGATTGTAGTGTATTCTTTTTCAAGTTTTTTCTTTCTTTCTTTTTTTTTTTTTTTTTTTTGAGTTGAATTTGACTTGGTAAGCTGACGGGATTCATTTTTCTGGGCCACCATCAAACTGATGTGGAATGACCTTCCGAAAGTGCTGTAACATCCCTTCCATGTCAAGTTGCATTAATTCTGCCCGATTCATCTGAAGAAGCACTAATCCTACTCAAACCCTCAGACATAAAGATGTCAAATATCCATGTTGCAATTGGTAGTGGGAAAGTTGTAGGAAAGATGTAGTCAGGAAGCAGGATGATGCATACATTGATGTATGGAAACTCTGAGATTGAAAATGTTCAAAGAGTTCTGGAAGATACTCCCCTATCATGCATTCACACTGTTACATACAAAGGCCCAATTCTGCCATACTTGGCTTAAATAGTTCACGAAGTTTGTAGTCTTGCATTAATTTAACAAATACACAGAAAGCTTCTTCTGGCATCTGCATCAGCAACAATCCAACAATGAGAGCACTGCCCTGACAGTAACCAACCTCACGGTCCACTAAGGAGTATGCCTTCATTACATTAAATAAAACCTCCTGTCCAAGGCTATCTTTTTCCTTTAAAAAGTTGTGTCCTGGATAAGTTCTAGCAATGTCCCTTCATATCAGTTTTTCACAAGGTGAAGTCATTTTCAGGAGTTCTGAATACTGGTCCTTAATTGTCATACTCTATGCATTACATAAAAGTTGCCAAACTGTTGCTCTGAAGTGATGAGGTATCCCTTTACAAACAAGCTCCTTCACTTGCTTTTCTTTCTTCTTGCGTACATCATCCTATTCATTCACAATTCTTCCCCAAAGAATCCAAGAGTCTTCCTCCAGGTGGCTGAGGTTGCTGGAGTCTGATGAACTTGATACAAGAGAGGAACCACTGTTTCTTCTTGACCCATTCACTGATCTTAAAGATTTACTGTCTGTCTCTATTAATCTGCTTTGTTCCTCCAGCTTAGCCAGGAGTTCTAAGTCGTGTGGACTCAACTTTGATGGGGAAGATGGTGACTGTGTTGGTGTTGACAGTGTGGTAGATAAGGATGTGGTGTGTAGTGAGGCAGATAGACTTGCCACCTGACTGGCCACCTGACTGACTGTGTGCGATACTGTGTTCTTCACCCATGAGAGAGTAGAACTCAGATTTTCTGCCACCTTGTATGTCGCCACAGTCTGCAATCCAACTCCCAACAATGGTCAGCAGCAACTGTGAGTGGAAGTCCAAGGATCTAGCAGTTGCTCAGTCCCACAAGGCAAGCAGGCAAAGGGGAGAGGGGGAGAAGAAGAGAGGAAGAGAGGGACAGAGGGACAGAGGGACAGAGGGACAGAGGAACAGAGGGAGAGAGCTGTTGCCTATATCTTAAAGGACCTAAGCCTCAGTATCCTCACATTAGACATCTGGCTCCTAGCATCGACTCTTTGGAAGACAGGATCAAACCGTATCAGGTCCATACTACACACCACCCTCATTACCTCCCTTAAACAGTCATACATTTTTGTCTCAGGCATGAATGAGTACTTCCTCACGTGTGATGAGATGCCAGGAAATTTATAAGAATTTCCCAGATGCCCCTGTATTCTTTTCTTTTCTCTGCAACCTAGTCTTCATGGAGCTTGAATGAACAGTTTGTAAATGAAACCACATTTACAAAGCTGTTTTCCACCTGGCTGTGTATTAAGTAAGTTTTCCAAAAGAGTCACAAGGGGGCATATTGAAGTAAAATGTGAGCCTGCGATCACTCATCACAAGTGCAATCCTGGGGGCTTGGTTACACCAGAGTCCAGTCAGGGTACTTGCAGCAGCAAGATGGGTTGGGCATTTTAGCATACTCAGGAAGGCAGGTCTGAGGAGACCATGTGTTTCCAAACTGACATAGAACCCGGCCAAACAAAGCTTTGTGGAGACATGTACACTCTAACAGGTTTACACAGACCCAGGTATGAGACAGGCATCTTAGGACAGCTCCTAACCATAGTGTACTCTTGATCTTGCTTCATCTGGCCCAATCCAACCATCTGCCTTACCTCTAAGCCTCAGTGGTCCTGTCTGTAGATCGGGAAAGAACAACCCACAGGCTGCAGACCTCAGCCTTAGTGGGGCTAGACTATTGAGGGCAGCAGTGTGAAGACTGCCGTAAAATCAACCGTGAAGACTCTTCACCCAGAGTCTTTAGGGCAGTCTCCATAACACCAGGTCATTGTGTCAGATTGGTTTTTTTGCATTGGCAGCTGAAATAAAATTTCCCTCTAGAATAAAGAATATTTTAGAAGGATATTTTTAAATTACCCTCACCTTTTCCTCTCTCTACAGTCTTTGTTTATTGTAACTTTAAAATGAAAAGCAGGTTTTCTCTAATAAAACAATGCAGTCCAGATCTGCTTATTCAAAAATCTGATCCTAAAGGGTAGGCACACGGTGTACAAAAGCCTTCCTGAGAAAAGCAGAGGAAGGGAAGCAGCGGGGCTCCAGCTAGTGTGTGGCTTTGTGGTTTTATATTTATTCATTCACTTAGTGGGTCAACTAAGGCATCAGATGGAAACCTTTTCGACCTGAGAACAATAGGCCTTGGGGATTTCACATTCAGTGCAGACATAAACTGTGTCTCACTTGATGATGTTGCGGAAGTTTCCAGCAGTCCCTCTAGTTTTCCTGAGCCTGTGCCAGCCTCCGGCAATACTAAATACTAAACCAAAGGGAGGGCCCCAAGTATTGCCTGCATCAGGAATCTTTGAAACACCGTGTCCCACTGTTAATCCATTCACAGTATCAGAACGGTTCCTTAGAACACACCTAACCTTGTTTTCCTGGATACATAGAGCTTGCTAGAGACCAACTAGAAGCCAATGGCCCTGAACAGCAGACATGCGAGAGACCCAGGAGTAGTGACTGTTGGAGACCACCAGGAAGTTGGCCCTGGGCTTCAGGAGGAAAGAGTGTACATTGAAGATGTATTTCCACATTTCAGACTAAAGTCTAAATCCTATTAGCTAGGAATTACTGTATTCCAGTACATGACTGATTTTACATATAAAATTAGCTCAAATCAAGGTGACAGTCATTTTTAGTTAATGTATCAAAAAGTGACTAAAGTTCGAGGCCAGCCTGGTCTATAAAGTGAGCTCCAGGACAGCCAGGGCTATACAGAGAAACCCTGTCTCGAAAAACCAAAAAAAAACAAAAACAAAAACAAAAAAAAGTGACTGAAAAGTTAGTATTTGTTCTTAATAAAGAAAGCACCAGAAAGAATCCTAGGTACTCTCTAGATTTCTTTTTCAGAAACAAGTCTTTGATTCTGCCCAAGTTTCTTCATCAAAACCTCTTGACAAATGTTCTAGAAGGTAACAACCGTCACTGTCAGAGAGCAATGGCCAGGCGCTGCAGATTCATATCTGTAGGAACCATGGGAGGGAGGGACCCACTCACAGCTTGCAGAAAGGCTCTGGAAGTGGTCGGGTGGCTCTTCCTCTGGAGCAGGGCTGGAGGCAGAAGATTAAATCTGCAAAGGTGTTAGAGCTCTGCCTCAGTGGGCATTGCTCCCCCAGCCCATGTGTTCCTGCCTTAGAATTTAGAATGATTGATACAATCCACAGGACTTGCTATCCTACTTTAGCTCCTCATGTCAGAGTCAGAATCTAATACCCATAGGTTCCAGGTGAGCTGTGGAAAGAAGGGTTTCTCACAGTGCCTGGAGAAGTGTCTTGGTTTCACCCAAGGCTCAGACTGTGGAAGTCATAGGCTGCCTCCTCCTCTTTTTGCAATCCCTCGTACAGTGTATCATGACATTTGCTCCCTATCTCATCCCCTCTCATCCCTGCTGCTGACCCTTCTTCCCAGCTAGCCCCCATAACGAGCATCCTCATAGAAATGACACATTGCCCACTGCTGAGCTAGGATGACTTTGTTTATGTGACACTATGATTTGGGCACCAGTCTTTGAATGGAGAGCTGGAGAGATGGCTCAGCGGTTAAGAGCACTTACTGCTCTTCCAGAGGTCCTGAGTTCAATTCCCAGCAACCACATGGTGGCTCACAACCATCTGTAATGGGATGCCCTCTTCTGGTGTCTGAAGATAGCTACAGTGTACTCACATACATAAAATAAATAAATCTTTTAAAGAAAGTCACTTTGAAGGAAACATGCTGTCTTCATTAGGGTTTTACTGCTGTGAAGAGGCACCATGACTAAGGCAACTCTTATCAAGACAACATTTAATTGGGGGCTGCTTTAAAGGTTCAGAGGTTCAGTTCAATATCATCAAGGCAGGAGCATGGCAGCATCCAGGTGGGCATGATATAAGAAGAACTGAGAGTTCTACATCTTGTTCTGAAGGCAAACAAGAGAAGACTGTCTTCCAGGGAGCTAGGATGAGGGTCTTAAAGCCCACAGCTACAGTGACAGACTTCCAACAAGGCCATACCTACTCCAACAAGGCCACACCTCCAAATAGTGCCACTCCCTGGGCCAAGCATATACAACCATCACACATGCTAAAAATACCATGTTTTGGTTGGCTGAAAATGTGAATTTAGACTGTTACTGGTTAATATGTCTAGTTTTGAGAAATATTTTAAACCCACTTCTGCTCTGATCTCGTTAGATAATTTATAGAATTGTTTGCATTCCTTTCCTTATTTTTTTCCTTTCTTTCTTTTTTTTTTTTTTTTCATTAATTTTCTACTCTGGAGACTAAGTTCTGGAACCACAATTCTCCACCAGAATTGTTCCATGTTTTGATTTATAATTTTTCCCAACACCATTCCATGTAAATTTGTTGCCTGTGCCGATTACAACAGATCATCATGAACAGCTTAAAACCACAGGAAGCCATTATCTTGTAGATCTGGAGGCCAGAAATCTCTATTCAGATAATAGGCAGGGCTTATTCCCCTGCAGGCATGCCTGACCCATGGCCTCCAGACCACATGCACCCCAGGATAACCACTCCCAAGCATGGATTTTGTAGATGATAGTGTTGAGGTACATTATCAAGGGTGGCCATGCCTGCTGAGCCCACCAGGTGGCTACCATTCTCTGCTGCCTCGAGAGCTGAGAGCTGGTGCTACCCCATTCCAAGGCTGTAATTAGGGTGACATGCACTCAATAACAGCGCTGCATGACTACTGTGGCGGCCATCTTGCTCTATAACTCTTCCCTGCCCACTATACAATAACTCTCTCTTCCTCCCTCTCAGCTGCTAGCAACCATCTCCCTACTTTCAGTAACCATGAGTTTGAGTTCTTCAGACACCATCATAGTGTTTGTCCTTGTAGAACATGCTTCTTTCTTGTAGCAAATCTTTACCCTCTATCCATTTACATTTTATTCCACTGTGATCTTACTTGCCTTCCTTTTAAAGCGAAATAATCTGGATAATCTGCCATTGTAGACTATGCCTCGTTACTCCTCCATTTGTCCACAGGAGGACATTTCCACTGCAGTTTTTTGTTCTGTTTTGGTTTTGCTTGGTTTGAAATTTTGAGATAGGGTGTATATTATAGCCAAGGCTGGCCTCCAACCTTCACTCCTGTGCCTCCGCCTCCTGCCTGCTGGGTTTATAGGCCTGCACCACTCAGCACAGTTCACAGTTGAGCAAAGAGTTTAGGTTTTTGTTGTTGTTGTTTTTGTTGTTGTTTCATTTTGATACATGTTGATAAATTTATCATTGTCCAAGTAAGCCAGAATGAATTTGTCTTCTCCAGATTGTTAACCTTGTCTTCACCATATAAAGAAAGAGCATGTCCTGGAAGAGGGATGTAATCTGATCCTTTAGGGAGAAGATCACCCACTCTAATACAAGAACATAGTCTCCTTCTATGTTATTTCTCTTATCAAGAGATAGCAATGGAGGCTGGAGATGTAGCTCAGTGGAAAGGGCACTGGCCGCTCTTCCAGAGGACCCAGGTTCAATTCCCAGTACTCACATGGCAGCTCACAACAGTCTGTAACTACCTTTTCAGAGGATCCTGTGTACTATCGTGGCTTCCATGAACACTGCACACATGTAATACACCAACATATGTGCAGAGAAAACGCCACACATACAAAAATAAAATTTTTAAAATGAAAGAAAATTACAGCAAATCAAATGTGGCCCTCTTGGAGCTAGGAAGTGTCTATTTTATCTGAAAATTAGTTTTGCTAAATGTCTTCTTAAAGCAATCCCCCTCTCTCTCTCAGTCAGGTACAACTGCCCTGTTCTTCGCTGCCCAGCAAGGCCACAATGATGTTGTGAGATTTCTCTTTGGATTTGGAGCATCCACTGAATGTCGGACCAAAGTAAGAGAATCTCGTTCTTGAGTTCACGCCCCGTTGGAGACCTTCAAGGTCTTGAGTTCACGCCCCACTGGTGACCTTCGAGGTCTCAAATTCATGCTGTGTTGAAGACCTCTAGCAGTCATGCTGCTCATTTTCGCCTGATCTGTAACACAGACATGTGCTTTTCCTGCTGCAAGATTCAGAAGCCCAAGGAATCGGGTTTCCTGAGGTTGCTTGTGGTAGTTCAGGGTTAGTCAGTGTTTGGGATTCCTTCCAAGTTTTGCACTGGGAGAGTTTCAAGGGGAATAACTGAAGTTCTCCCTTGCATCATTCATTTTCTGTGCTGGGATGCCAAGCTTTATAACCAGTATCTCTTAACAGTCCCTATTTCTGTGTTCTACTCTATGTCTGTATTCATTCCAGTAGGAGTTACTAGAGGGATGGCCTGGTCCCAGTGAGCCCGGGATGCTCTGAGACCTCGTCTGGCAGGCGGCCTGCACTCGTGGGCTCTCTTCTCAGAAAGGCATGGAATCAGATTGTAGGTCTCAGAGTCAAGCAGTTCTGGACAAGGACTATGGTTCTTCCTTAAAGGGGTTTTCATTCGAATTTTTCATCTTCAGATAAGGAAGCATGGTGCAAAAGGATGAATGTTGCGTGTTCACGTGGTTTTTTCACGTTTTATAGCAGGAAATTTTGAGTTGATGTGACATTCTTGTCACTTTCAGCTCATTTTAGGTCTAGTTATAATATTAATTCCTGAATTTTATTCCATGAACTTTAGCCCATGTTGAAAATCTTAGATTGTCTTAATTGATTATGTATAATAAGGTTGTTCCCACTGGATCCTTCTCCTAATGGAATGCTATCAAATGGTCCAGATGTTATATAGAGTTCTGTCTTTTCTAAAACCCATTAGTAACTTTGTGTGCATGCCTTAAAAAATAGTGGTTATAATATAACATAGTAAAGTATAGCATAATATAATATAATACAAAACACTATTCTCTTACCTCATCAGGCAGAGAGAGCAGAAAGTTGACAGGGCAAAAAGCCTCAAGAGCAATAGTCATTGCCACTCTTGAGCAGTGTCTTGATGTTCCCCATCTTGTCACCAGCCTCAGCCCCTCTTCCATTCCCCACCCTTCTAGGCTGGCTCAGTCTTCTTCCTTACCACATGGTCCCTCCCCTCCCTCCCTCCCTCCCTCAGTGTGCCTTCTCAAACTCCTGCCATAACACATGATGTCACTTTGACTATGAACACAGACCTCTGTAGCAGAGATGACAGGTAAGGTTACCGCCACTGGCCTGTCACACCCACTCAGCTAGCTAAAGGCTTTGCTTTCCAGGCCTCATCAATGCCTTCGGAACCAGAGCACCTGAAGGTAGAACTTGCTTTGAATAAAAAAAATCAATCAAACAAACAAAAAGCCCTAAGCCCAAATCAGAAACTACACTGTCGTATTCATAATTAATATTTTCAGAGAAGTCACATGTTGTTGAATTATTCATAATTAGCTTAAATCTCCACATCACAGTTCACAGCACCAAACACACATCCAAGGTGGGAAAGATACTTAGCAGTAGTCTTACCCGGAGTGCCCGGAGAAAATTATTAATGGCTCAGTGAGTCAGTAGTCAGTGTGCTTGGCATAAGTGCTTGTTCTGATTTCAGCTGCAAAGATAAAAGTGGGGCTGACAGAACAAAGGGATGCCCATTCCACATCAGAGCACGGTTACTTAAAGCACTCTGCTTAGTCTTAGGGCCGTGCTTTAAAAGAGACCTAGACAAACTGGCACACGTTCAAAGGAAAACCCTGAGCCAGACAGTGAGATGTCATCATCTCCTCTTTTAATGGAGGCATATCTTGCCGTGAAAATGATGGCTGTAGATGGGTAAGCATCTTAAACTCAGTGGCTTATAACCAAATAGCTCCAAAGGAGAAGCCAATGTTTGCCAAAGAGGCCTCTGGTTGGAAGCCATGATTCTGAGACAGAGCTGACAATCCTTGGAAGTGCACTGCACTTCCCATATTGGGACGTGAATGGATGTTGTCTCCTTTGGTACGGGCAGGTGTGTGGTGCTAACTGGTGAGATGGCTGCATTATGTCCCTGGCAGGTTATCCAAGTGTACAACACGTTCATGTCCTCCAGATGATCATAAAGAAAAGGTGAAAACTGGAGAGATGCCTCCATCACTAAGCACTTGCTGCTCTTCAGAGGGCCAGAGGTTAGTGTCCAGCACCCATGCTGGGTGCCTCACAGCCTCCTGGACCTGTGGGAATCCAACACTCTCTTCTGACCTCCGTGGGCACCCCCACATACACATGATATACACTCACAGAGAGACAAAGACACACACATACAAGCAAGAAATAAAATAAGTCTTTAAAAAATAAAGACAAGGTGAAAGACAAAAGGAAGGTGGGTTTGTTATTTCTCGAACTATTCTCTCTCAATTCAATGTGAGAAGTGTTCTTGATAAAATACAAGTTGTGCCATATCTAATGCATCTGTCCTCTCCATCCATAGGATGGGGGCACTGCCCTGTTGGCTGCTAGTCAGTATGGGCACATGCCAGTGGTGGAGACCTTGCTGAAGCATGGAGCCAACATCCATGACCAACTTTATGTGAGTGTTTCAAGAGTTTATCCCTTGATCACAGCTAACATTTGATCTAAATTTCCAGTGTCAGAAACCACAACTTAAAGTATTTTTTCATGCACTAAAAAAATAAAAAGTGCACATCTTTTTTTGAAGATGTATTTTTATTATTTTAATTATGTATATGGAATGTGTTAAGTAAATGCAAGTGCCACAGAGATCAGAGGGGTCAGATGCCCTGGAGCTGGGGTTACAGGCAGTTGTAGGTGCCAGGAATTGAACTCAGGTCCTCAGAAAGAGCAGTATGTGTTCTTAATCACTGAGCCATCTCTCCAGCCCTACACATTGGGGTTTTCATTGGAGATGTCAATGGAAAATCAGTTGATCAGATGAGCTAGCTCTCCTTGCCATAGACACTACATATTTCCTCACCTTGTTCTCCCTTTTAAATGCGTTGTACATCTGCAAACATTCCATGCATGCTGTTAAGCTGCCCCAGCATTCTCTGATGCCTGCTCACTCACACATGACAGGCCAAGTGCGGAGTGATACCAAGAGGGGAAAGCAAGCTAATCAAGAGAACTGAGAGGTGAAGCCATGGAGCTGTGGTCATGAGGTAGGACTGGGAAGGGCTCTGCTGCCACTGTGAGTCTTGTTGCAGCTAATTGGCAATTAGTACATGGCCCAAGGGCCCTTTTAATTGTCACTGAAATTCCATAGGCTTTGCAACAAGTGTTACTATCCTGGTCTTGTAGGAAAAATAAAATATGGGAGATGGGGTGACTTGGCAGTCTCAGGGAAGGGAGGGAGAGAGTCTTGTTTCCAATTATATAGGAACTGTATTTTAGGCCATTCCTCAAGTACACTGTGAGCCCATTTGCCAAAGGCACTCCGTTTTCATAGCCACCTAATGGGCTGCGTAGGTGTGACAGTTTCCATTTGAATGTCCTTTCCAGAGCTTACCTTGTTAACTCTGACACATCACAGGCCTCTTTGAAGTCCCTAGTAACTAGCCTTACCCTCTGGCACTTCAAGTTTGTAAGGCTTTGAGCCTGCAGTAAGATGGCTGAGATCCTTGATATTGCTCTAACGAAGTGCCTCTCAGCCTGGCTGTCCATTAGACACACCTGCAGAGCTTTCCAAAACTCCCAGTTCCCAGACATCCATCCCCTCAGAACAGCAGAGCCAGTCTCTGTGGTCACAGCTGCAGCATGAGGAGGTCCTGGGTGTGTTCTGAGAAACACAGGCAGGGCTGACGGATGGCCCAGTAGGTAAGACATTTGCTGTGCAAATTTGAGAAGCTGAGCTTGGATCCCCAGCACCCATACAAAACTGGGATCTGCGGTGTGCACTTGTAATCTCAGCACTGGGAAGGGGGAGGGATAGGATGGTGCTGGGCTTGCTGGCCAGCACAGCTCCAGCTCGCCAAATTAGCAGTGAGTTGTGGGTTCAGTGAGACCCTACCTGACAAAATAAGATAAAGAGCAATTGAGAGCGCCTCCTTTTGACCGCTAGCCTTACACTTGAGAGCACATTCATGCACACTTGTATCCACACAGGTGCACACACATGAACACGTACATATACCACATACCCAGAAAAGAAGGAAAAATAAATGCGTGTCTAAAGTGAAGAATCTGAGAGTCTGAATTATGTATGGGTGTGTGGGCCCAGAGACTTTGGAAATAGAAAGTTAATTTTTTTTTATTTTCACAGCATGACCCACAGTTAGCAGTGTGAATCAAGGGGTAGATATAAAGTTTGCACCCACTAGACTATATCCTTCCAGTATGCTCTCAGAAAATAGACTTCAGCAGAGTCCCCAGTCACAGGAAATCCCCCTCTATTGATCAGTGAATTAAGAAAATGTCATGTGCCGGGCGTGGTGGCGCACGCCTTTAATCCCAGCACTCGGGAGGCAGAAGCAGGCAGATTTCTAAGTTCGAGGCCAGCCTGGTCTACAAAGTGAGTTCCAGGACAGCCAGGGCTATACAGAGAAACCCTGTCTCGAAAAAAAAAAAAAAGAAAGAAAGAAAGAAAATGTCATGTGCTATAAATCCCTTTTTACGTTTAGTAAAATGGTCTAAATGTTTCTATTAAAACCAATTGGCTTGGTGTGCACTTTTGATCACTGTACCAGAGGAGACAGAGACAGGGGGATCTCTGTGAGTCCACCCAGTGAGTTCCAGGCCAGCCAGGGCTTCAGAGCAGAGAACGTGTATCAGAAAATAAAATAAGCCGGGCAGTGGTGGTGCACGCCTTTAATCCCAGCACTCGGGAGGCAGAGGCAGGCGGATTTCTGAGTTCGAGGCCAGCCTGGTCTACAGAGTGAGTTCCAGGACAGCTACAGAGAGAAACCCTGTCTCGAAAAAGCCAAATAAAATAAAGTAAAATAGGATAGGAGAACTAAAAGTTATAATTCACAGTGGGAAACTCAATGTGTAGTTTGTCCCAGAAAAGTCTACAGGGTTAGCCGCAGCTCAGAGTATGGAGACTCTGTGCTGATACATTAAGAAGTGGCTGAAATTTGTAACCACAATCAAACCTCTGACTGGAGGTGTGTGCAGTCTGGCTTGTTTTAATGATTGCTCTAAGTGTAGTCTGGTAGCTCAGCAGACATCCAGTGGACATCCAGCCCCCTCCAGGTGATACACCTGCTGGACTTGCACAGTTTGCAATGTTTGGGGTTTCAACTTGCCATTAGTGGTCTCAGCACAAGGTGTAGTAACTTGCCTAGTGTTAACGCTGCAGTGGCGTCCAGCTTGTCTACTGTGGGATAGAAACAGTGGGGTTTGCCATGCGTGCACATACTCTGTCCGCAGAGAGCGACTGGACAAGTACAACCTGACTTTGCTGAACAATCTTGTTGAAATAAAAAATAAAAAAAAAACATGTTTCTGAGAAAAAAATAAAAAAGAAGCCCTCACCTCCCCCCCCAAAAAAAAAAGTTCGGCGAGATTGGGGCTCTTGCGTTGAGCTCAATGCGGATTGCCCTTTGTGCTTACAGGTACCGAGGCATCTGCTGGGCTGGCAGAGAGCAGCAAGGCAAGAATCTTTTGAAGACAGTTTTTCTCAAATCATCTTTTTCATGCTCGGCTAGCACTCTGCCACTGAACCACCAGACCCTTTAATACACAGAGACACTGCATGTTGAGGGAACATGCGTAAAGGAGCAAGAAAGACACCATGGAAAGAACACTCACTCCCAATTCATAAAGTCACAGAGAGTGGAGTCTGGGAGATGGCTCAGTTACTAAAGTACTCACTTCCTGACAGGAAGGCCTGAAGTTGATGCCCAGAACTCATGTTAAAAAATTAATAATTAATTAAAAAAAAAACAACCTGGGTCCTGCCAGAGAGATGAAGCAATAGCTCAGCAGTTAAAATCATGTGTTGCTTTTAACTTTTTTAAACCTTTCAAGCGAAGGACTCAAGTTCTGTTCCAAGCACCCACATAGTGGCTCACAACCACCTGTAACTGAAGTTCTAGGGGATCCAATGCCTGCTCCTGCTCTCTGAAGGTTCCAGGCATGCATGTCATGCACACATATATGTACAGACAAAACATTCATACATGTACAATAAAATAAATCTTAAAAAATGTTTTTAAAATCTAGGTGTGATGGCTTATGCATGCAATCCCAGCCCCTGGGATACAGAGACAGGCAGATCCCTCAGGATCCATGACCAGGCAGGCTAATCCACTTGGTGAGCCCCAGACCAGTGAGAGACCCCATAGCCACAAAGTGGACCAAACCTTCCTGACATATGACATGGAGGTTGTTCTCTGGCCTCTGTATGTGTGTGCAGGTGAGCACACATCTTTCTTTCTCTCAAACACACACACACACACACTTTTGTGTAATTTGTTTACCTAACAGCTATTACTTGGCAAAAGAATAGAAACAGAAAAGAAAATGCAAATGAGGAATGTAAGTCATGATCCTTTGCTTTTCTCCTAAAATAAACATGAAAGCTGAACCTAAACCCCTGTTATCTCAGGATGGAGCCACGGCCCTGTTTCTGGCTGCCCAAGGTGGCTACTTGGATGTCATCCGACTACTGCTGTCTTCAGGAGCAAAAGTCAACCAGCCAAGGCAGGTAATGTCCTTTGGAGCAGAAGGCAGGGGGTGGCAGGGGTCTAAATCAGTACAGGCCTGGCACAGCCGTTACCATAGACAGAAAAGTTAACTTTGACTAAGATGTCTCCTGGTCTGTGCTTTGAGGTCAGCTGGGTGTCTCTGAACTCAAGCTGATATCATGAGTCAGTACTTTGAAAAATGTAAGTGTTTGATGTCTGAGGTCAAGTACACACTCTGCCACCTCTTCTTCAAATAATTTATGACTGTGCTGAAATAAAGAGTGTCGGCTGGCCTGGGACGTAGGTAAACAGAGGCGTATCTGTCTGCTCTCTCCTGATACGCAGCCATAGCTCCCGTCTAGCATCTTTCCCAGCAACCCAAGAGTAGCCTGCGAAATCAGGAGACCGAGGGTAGGTTCTGTGCCTTCATCACTCACAGGCACACTGCCACTGAGACCTCATTTAGCAGTATCTGATATCTGGCATCTGCTCATGTCTGGCAATTCAATTAGCTGGTACTTAAACCTCAGGAATGCATCACTGAGGGCATTTTATGTATGATAAATGTAAGGTAGCATAGCTCACTACTCTGTAGGGGCCATCTGTGCTCTCATTAATTCATTGCATTTGAGGTTAAGAAAACATTGCTATGAAGGTTGTTGTTGTCTTTTCAAAAAGTCAAACTGGTTTCCTAAACAGGAATACCCCCAAGGCAGGTTTCTGTTATAACTGATCTGGCATGGGAAGCCTGCGTATTTAAATAATATACAGCTATGTGGACCCTCAGGATGGTCTGTGTTCCTGGCCACAGGCTTCTGGGTCTTCATTAGCCTAAGTGCGTAAGAAATGGAGAATGGAGTCTGGGTATTGTTGGTTTGCCGTCACCTATCTAGACTTCTATACAGGCACTGACAGTGGCTGTGGTTTGGTGGTTGGGAATCAGTTTCATCTTTGAGACAAGGTCTCACTCGGTTGCTCATGCTGTCCTCAGATTCATGTGCTGGCATTGCAAGCACAAACTACCGTACCTGCTTAGCTCTGGGGAGTTTTAACTTGAGACTGTTATGACTGCCAAGTTTCTTTCATTATACTTTTGAAAATTAATTCGTCCCTTTAACCAGTCTGTTTGGAAAATATATTTTATTATTCCTACAGTCGTGTTTGCTTAAAAACAATCCCCAAGTTGATATGAATTGATATTTCAGAGACTGCATGGGTGCGTGTGCACTTGGGCATGAACCGAGTCACTTGTTGTCATTGAAACCAGGAAGTTATTAAGTAGGGCATCGAGGCAGCAGTAACCACAACACACCTGCTGTTTGCATTCCTCAAGAGTGAGGTTCACCTGGCGGGCCAGTGGGTAACCTGGCCCAGGAGGACAAGGACCCACCCTGTGGTTAGAAAACAAGGGACACACCCTTCCAAAGACTGTTTCTAACAAAGTGCTTTGGAACTATGAGAGTCCAGGTCTGAAGTGATTGTTGTTCAGGGAAACTTTTATATAAACAGGAATTACTTGAGGTCCGGAGCAATGAAAAGTTTCCTCTTGGTTGCGAGCACGCACCCCGTGGTGCTCTCATCAGCACCTGCCAGGAGCCTATGACTCTCAGGTTAGAAACTCTGTAGTCATGTTCTGCCATCTCCGAAGGTAGAACTTCTGCCGAGTTCAGTCTAAGAAGACAGATATCACAAACATGACAGAAGTCGTGCACGCACGCACGCATGGCTGGCCTGGTTACAGGTTGTTCGGAGGTTTAAGAAAAGTGTGATGTAAAGCTTGCACAGGCTGGGTGTCTGGAGCCGGTGTCTTGTTCTGAAATCCCGGCTAGCTCATTAAGTATCAGAAACTTCTTGAATTTATAAAGTAAGGACAAGGATGTGTGCCTTATTTTCCAATTCTTAATATTTTTACATAAATTTGGTGTGTGTGTGTGTGTGTGTGTGTGTACAGGTGTAATGAGTGCAGAAGCCAGAGGTCAATCAGTTGTTCTTCCTTAGGAACCCATCTTCTGTCTTGAGACAGAGTCTCTCCCTGGAACCTGGAACTTTCAACTAGACTATCTGGTCAGTGAGTCACAGTGATTGCCCTCCTTCCCCTCTGGGGTTAGAAACTCATGCTACCACACCCCACTTTTATGTGATACTTGTCCACATACGTGCACACTTGCACTCATTCCCATTCTGACCTCTATGGGCACTCACCTCTGCACACACACACATACCACACAACAAACACACAACACACACATACATAATACACAACATATACCACACACACTACACACACATACACAATATACACATACACACATGCACACACACACCACACATATATAGTACATAACACACACACACACACATGCCATTCTTCAGAATCCTTCCATTAACATCTGGAAAGATGCTAATGAAGTAACTGAGAACTCCCTCCTAGAACATTTGATGTAATGACAGAGTCAGCACTGTAGAAGGATGGCTTCTCCTTTCCCTCCTGAGAACTAAGCAGGCCTTTTTAGTGTTTTGTGCTGAGGAAGTGTGCTCACAGTCAGGACAGTGTGCAGCCAGAGATGCTCTTTCCTACTCAATAGGTCAAGAGTTGCTGGGATCACGGAAGTCCATGGTTACTCGGGAAACTCACTTGTGTTTCTTCCTCCACATGTCCTTCCAAGGAGAACTTGACAGGAGCCAAACTTCCTTAATCAGTGGTGAAGATGTCTACCTAACCCATTGTTCTCTTACCCACATACTGGGCATGCTTCTCCCCAGCTCAGCTCACCCACATCACTAAAGCAGTATTTCTGGAGTGGTCAAGCCTGGCCTTGTTTTCCCAGCATTAAGCTGGCGAGATATCACTTGTCTTTACCGAGGCTTCCTCCTTCGCCAGTCAGCATTTCTACAGCATTTGACAGAAAGCCCAGCTAATGAGTGTATTCTCCATTGCAGTGGTTTTCAACCTCCGGGGAAAGGTCAAACAACCCTTTCACAGGGGACACATAAGGCCATCGGAAAGCACAGATGCTTATATTACAATTCATAATAATAGCAAAATTACAGTTGTGAAGTAGCAATGAAAATAATTTCTGGCCGAGCAGTGGTGGCGCATGCCTTTAATCCCAGCACTTGGGAGGCAGCGGCAGGCAGATTTCTGAGTTTCAGGCCAGCCTGGTCTACAGAGTGAGTTTTAGGACAGCCAGGGCTACACAGAGAATCCCTGTCTCGAAAACAAACAAACAAACAAACAATCCCCCCCCCCAAAAAAAAGATTTCTGGCTGGGCGGATCACCAGAACATGGGAAACCGTATTAAGGAGTCTCAGCATTAGGAAGATTGAGAGCCACTGTCCCAAAAGATGCCTTCGTCTGGACACAGAATTGCTGGAACCCAGAAAGTAAATATTCTCTTGGGTCCCTAGCTTGGGGGCATATGTGAAGTGGGAGAGACAAGAGCTTCCAGACTGGTATAGGATTCCAAGCATATGGATACTGAAGCAGAGCCCATAAGAACCCTTGTGGGGGGCACTGACCATCTTAGTCCCTCTGCACATGGCGGGTATTTGGGAAAGCCTGTTGACTTCCAGAAAATACACCATGACTTGGGCAAAGCTCCTGGGAGGTCTGGAAGCCTGTGGCCCTGAGTGGCCCTGAGTGGCCCACAATTGGAAACTTGAAGGGAGATGATGAATGGCTGTGGAGCCTGCTCAGATCTTTGGATAGAAGCTGAAGTCATAAGGCTATGTGTGGTTAGGGAGTGAGACATTCTAGTTTTTGATGATCGTGGTTTCCGTTCCCTGGACCTCAGCTGTTCTTCATCTGTAAACTCAAGATAGTAATGGTGACGTCCCTCTAGAATTGCTATAAAAGTGATATAAAATATTCCTGGTAAAATTTTTATTGCAGTGGCTGTGAGTTGGACTAACACTGGTAGCACAGTTGTCTTGTTACTGTAGTTACTTGTGTCTTGAACGGGCCACCCCTCCAATAACAGAATTGGTCCCAGAGACTAGGAGGCCTAAAACCTACAGATGAGAACAGGCATGCCTAAGGACTGGGATGCCATAGAAGCAGGGAGCATATAGCATTTCAGGTATGTGTTCAAGTCCTTGGGAATTGAGTGGGTTGTTGCCTTTTTCTAAGTAGGTATTAGAAGCCCAGATAAGATTATAGACTAGTCTCTAACATGAATGGTGCATATATATACATATATATATATATATATATATATATATATATATCCCTCTACTTGTAAATGTATTAGATGTAGCCCAAAAGCAGCAACAGATTTGGTAGGAAATGCAAACGTTACCCTATTAGCTATCTGTTTGGTACTTGAGTTTGTAATTATCAGCCAGTGCTGAACACCTTCAGGTACAGGCAACGCATCACTATTTATTGCATTGGTGGTCTTATCCAGCCCTCGTACTTCCTGCTCTTTCCTTGGCCTCCAGTCTCCATGTGCCCATCATCTGTTTGTTCTTTTCTGCCTGATCTATGGCCTAAGTCTAAACCTTCTTTCACTAGGTGTGGCCACAACGCTAAATGTCAGCTACTGCCTCTGCCTCTTCTTTCGTATTTCTTCTTTAAGTGGTTTGGAGTGCAGGAGAGATGGTTCAGTCAGTAAGTCCCTGCCACAAGAGCATGAGCCCCTAAACATATCCACAAATCAAGGTGCAGCTGTATTCTTCAGAACTCTATGCTGAGGGCAGAGGGGCAGTTTCTGGAACTCACTGACCCGACCAGCCAGCCTAGACAAACAGATGAGTTCTGCTAGAGATGCTGGCTCCAAAATTACAGAGTCATCAAGGAAGGCATCTGACATCAACCTCCATATGCACAGGTCCACACACATACACACACACACACACACACGCACACACACACATACACACACACACAGAGAGAGAGAGAGAGAGAGAGAGAGAGAGAGAACTGTGGAGGGCATAACTTTTACTTTGCAGTGATTTGTTCCATTTAAAACATTTTTAAACAATTTTTTTTTTGTCTAGAAGTAATTACAAGTATTTAAATATCTTTTTTTGCCCATTTCATTTCACTCTAAAGTCCCAGAGAAGAGAAACAAATTGACTTGTATTCTATAATTTTTATTATGAAAAGCAAGGTACTGGGTGTGGTGTGCATGCCTTTAATACCAGCACTCAAGAGGCAGAAGCCAACTCTGCGAGCTCAGGGCAGCTTGATTTACACAGCAAGTTCCAGGATGCCAAAGAGAGGAATCTCCTAGCCACCCAGATAGTAAATAGTTGGACTTGACAGTATGATTTGACGCATACTCTCCAGGTTCCAATGTCATGTCCTTAGCCAGTCAGTAGGACCTGGCTACTCCCTATCCAGTTGCTGTACAGGGTCTCCAGGAGATTTGGTAAATGAAATCCAGAGGAAGAGCTTGTGGAACCGGAAGTCGGAGTCGAGGGTTTGTGATGTTCATGGTAAACAGCACTAAGCTCCCGTGGCGTTTCTAAGCATCTGTCATCTTCGTGTTCACTGCCTTTGCATGTGCTTGCTCATTAGTAGTGTCTCTGTAAGGTCACATGTTTACAGAAGATACTGAGGCTGAGAGGCACAGTCTCACAAACTCAGTACCGGCTGAGTTGTTGTTGTTGTTCTTTCCAATTAAGGTTATCGTGACTGTTATAAATTAAGAGTGGCAATGACTGTTCTCAGTGTGACGGTCTCAGCAGTTTTCCACAGGCAATTTTACTAAACACAGCCTTTGACAAGCACACCCACAAGGCAGCCCATCTCCCTTCCCTGGCTGCCCTCTGGTGGAGACATCCACAAAGAACAAAATAGACCCAGAGCAGTCAGGAACAAGCAAAATCACCTTAAACATGGCAGGTCTGGAGCCCAGACCTTTCCGTTCTCTCAGGATCCTGCCTACACCCATGTGCCAAGGCACACGAAGTCTTTGTGCCACACCACACCTGCCCACGACACTGCAAATGCATGTTTGTCCTGCTCTCTGACAAAATCCTGGTCTTCCTTTAAGACCCAACGAAGCAATGACTCGTCTATGAGCTTGACCGCAACCCCAAGGCCGTGTGCACAGGTCTCATTCACTATCATGTGCAATTGTACAGAAATCTCAACCTTCTCTCTTCCTCTAGACTTCCCTTTGAAAACAGAGACTTCTTTCACTATTCTGCCTGAGATGTAGAAGGAGCTTCATAATTCATTATTGATTGGTTGAACGGATGAATACTTAAATCCTCAATTGGGAGAATCAAATGAAAACCTTGGAAGTTTCCTTATAAATAATAAGCAATTTTCAGTTTGGACTTTTAATTTGTGCTTTTGATACAGATTGTAACTTGTTAATGGTAACATCCACACTCAAGAGTAGATCCAGGAGACAGAGAGTGATGTAAAGGGATCATGAAGCAGGCTCAGTGTCTTTACCCTCTGCTCTGTGTTTGAGCTCCTCCTTCCACACCTCTACCAAGACATAGATACCAACATTCTCTTTACCTCAGCTCCCCCTGGCCTTTCCACAGTGACTGTGTTCCGACATCAGCTGATATGCTTAGATTGAAATTCCATACTACAGCAGAAGATGTGACTTAAGAGTCTGTCATTGGGTCATCTTGCTCTTTAGCCCCCATTCCCATGGGTAGATAGGTAATCCAAACTCTCGGGATATATTACCATGATGGCTTCAGTTTTTCCAGTTCTGGATCCTGCACCGTCTTCCTGCTCTTCTTTCCAAAGAGAACTCATTCTCAGAGATCAGGCTACCAGTCAGGTGTAGGGGAGGGGGCGCCTTCCTGAATCTGTGTGGCCTCTCTGGTCCTCAAGTGCACTGCTTCCTGGAGATTCCCTATGGACCCACCGTCCGGGGCTGTGTCTCAGCAGAATGCTTACTTACCTGCACGAAGCCTCGGGTTCAGTCTAACATGGGTTCATAGCATGGTGTGGTGGGACGAATGCAACCCCAGCACTCCCAAGGTAGAGGCAGAGGATGAGAGGATCCTGGTCATTCTCCACTATATACTGAGTTTGCATCCAATCTAAAATACTTTAGATTCTGTCTCTGAAAAGAAATGGGAAACGGCCATTTGTATAAGTCAAGTTTGGCCTGAACGGTTTGAAGTCTCTCAGGCACCACAAACGCCAGCCTGTGGTCCCATGTTTACTGTGTGCCCTGCTTCTCCACCCCTATTGGGTGTGCAGATCAGCCCGGAGAGTAGATCTTTTGGACTCAGAGACCTGGTGGTCCTGCGTGAGCGAATGGAGCCCCTGTTACACTGGAGCCCCTGTTAACTGGAGCCCCTGTTACACTGGCCTTTTCCTACAGGATGGAACCGCACCGCTGTGGATCGCCTCCCAGATGGGCCACAGCGAGGTGGTGCGCGTAATGCTGCTGCGGGGAGCTGACCGTGATGCCGCTCGCAACGTGAGTAGACAGCGCGCCCCATCCCACTCCCCCCCCCCAACACACACACACCTTAAGACTGGTCTTCCAGCTCTGCTCTTTAGCAGGAAAACAAAGGCCAAGTTTGCAGGTTTGGCCAGCTTCCCCTCCTCCATCTGACATGATTTCTGGAGGAGCTGGAGAGGGGTACCGTTTACTTGACCTGGGGCATGAAAAACAAAAACAAAAACACGCAGGATCTATGAAGTGAGTTCAGGCAGAACCCACTGCTGCACCCCGTTGCTCTCTTTGCTCAAATACCTGTGCATCATCCCTCGAACACCTGCCCTTAGTTCTGAGGGCTTGTGCCAGGCTGCAGGCCCAGAGGAGGGATGATCAACTTGAGGAGATTCGACAGTCACTAGGTTATGAGGCTGGTGGCTTCTTGTGTCTGACGTCTGTCCTTGCACCTTCACATAGTTGCCTATCAAGCCTAAGCTTAGAAAAGGGAAGTCTGAAGGCTCTGTTCCTGCTCCCGCCCCACCCCAACCCCCATCCCACCATCACCTCTGCAATCAGAGAAGAAAACTCCCCATCGTAGCCTTCTCCTCCTTCCCATTCCAGAGGCTCTCTCCTGGCTGACTGAAGACAGCTAAGAAGCACCGCCATTGATATGTTAAAGCAAGCAGATAAAACTGATGACCTGGAAAGTCTCTTTTTGAACCAAAAATGATCATGAAAGATGGATTTATTTCTATTTTTTTAAGATTTATTTATTTATTTCATTTATATGAATGAGTATACTGTAGCTGTCTCAAACACACCAGAAGAGGGCATCCAATCCCATTATAGATGGTTGTGATCCACCATGTGGTTGCTGGGAATTGAACTCAGGACCTCTGGAAGTACAGTCAGTGAGTGCTCTTAACCTCTGAGCCCTCTCTCCAGTCCCAAAAGATAGATTTTTAAAATTTACCTATGCACTTTTTCTTTTTCTTTTCTTCTTCTTTTCTTTTTCTTTTTTTTTTTTAATTTATACTTCATTTATTTACATTTCAAATGTTTTCCCCTTTCCAGGTCTCCCCTTTGGAACCCCCCTATCTCATCCCCTCTCCCCCTGCCTCTATGAGGGTGCTCCCCCACCCACCCACTTCTGTCTTCTCTCCCTGGCATTCCCCTACACTGGAGTATTGAGCACCCTCAGGCCCAAGGGCCACTTCTCCTACTGATGTCCAACAAGGCCATCCTCTGCCACATATGCAGCCGGAGCCATGGGTCCCTCCATGTGTACTCTTTGGTTGGTGGTCCAGTCTCTGGGAGCCCTGGGAGATCTGGCCTGTTGAAACTGTTGCTCCCCCCATGAGGCTGCAAAGCCCCTCTGCTCCTTCAGTCCCTTCTCCAACTCCTCCATCTGGGACCCTGAACCAGCACCATTTGTTGAAAATGCTGTCTTTTTTTTTTTCCACTGGATGGTTTTAGCTCCTTTGTCAAAGATCAAGTGACCATAGGTGTGTGGCCTCATTTCTGGGTCTTCAATTCTATCCCATTGATCTACCTGCCTGTCACTATACCAATACCATGAAGTTTTTTTTGTTTTTTTTTGGGTTTTTTTTTGTTTTGGTTTGGTTTGGTTTGGTTTGGTTTTTCAAGACAGGGTTACTCTGTTATAGCCCTGGCTGTCCTGGAATTCACTTTGTAGACCAGGCTGGCCTCAAACTCAGAAATCAGCCTGCCTCTGCCTCCCAAGTGCTAGGATTGAAGGCGTGGGCCACCATACCTGGCACCATGAAGTTTTTATCACTATTGCTCTGTAGTACAGCTTGAGGTCAGGGATGGTGATTCCCCCAGAAGTTCTTTTATTGTTGAGAATAGTTTTCATTATCCTGAGTTTTTGGTTATTCCAAATGCTCTTTGCAAATTGCTCTTTTTAACTCTATGAAGAATTGATTTGGAATTTTGATGGGGATTGCATTGAATCTGTAGATTGCTTTAGGAAAGATAGACATTTTTACTATATTAATCCTGCCAATCCATGAGCATAGGAGATCTTTCCATCTTCTGAGGTCTTCTTCGATTTCTTTCTCCAGAGACTTGAAGTTCTTGTCATACAGATCTTTCACTTGTTTGTAGTCACACCAAGAAATTTTATATTATTTGTGACTATTGTGAAGGGTGTTGTTTCCCTGATTTCTTTCTCAGCCCATTATCCTTTGAGTATAGGAAGGCTACTGATTTGAGTTAATTTTATATCCGGCCACTTTACTGAAGTTGTTTATGTAGGAGTTCTCTGGTGGAATTTTGGGGGTCACTTAAATATACTATCATATCAACTGCAGATAGTGATATTTTGACTTCTTCCTTTCCAATTTGTATCCCTTTGACCTCCTTTTGTTGTCTAATTGCTCTACTTAGAACTTCAAGTACTACATTGAATAGGTAAGGAGAGAGTGGGCAGCCTTGTCTAGTCCCTGATTTTAGTGGGATTGCTTCAAGTTTCTCTCCATTTAGTTTGATGTTGGCTACTGGTTTACTGTATATTGCTTTTACTATTTTTAGGTTTGGGCCTTGAACTCCTGATCTTTCCAAGACTTTTAACATGAAGGGATGTTGAATTTTGTCAAATGCTTTTTCAGCATCTAATGAAATGATCATGTGGTCTTTTTGTTTGAGTTTGTGTATATAGTGGATTACGTTGATGCATTTCCATATATTGAAACATCCCTGCATCCCTGGGCTGAAGCCTACTTGATCTTAGTGAATGATTGTTTTGATGTGTTCTTAGATTCGGTTTGAGAGAATTTTACTGAGTATTTCTGCATTGATATTCATAAGGGAAATTGGTCTGAAGTTCTCTCTCTTTGTTGGGTCTTTGTGTGGTTTTGGTATCAGCATAAGTGTGGCTTCATAAAACAAATTGGATAGTGCTCTTTCTGTTTCTATTTTGTGGAATAATTTGAAGAGTGTTGGTATTAGGTCTTCTTTGAAGTTCGGATAGAATTCTGCTCTAAAGCCATCTTGTCCTGGACTTTTTTTGGTTGGAAGACTTTTAATGACTGCATCTATTTCTTTAGGGGTTATGGGACTGTTTAGATGGTTTATCTGATCCTGATTTAACTTTGTTACCTGGTATCTGTCTAGGAAATTGTCCATTTCATCCAGATTTTCCAGTTTTGTTGAATATAGGCTTTTGTAGTAGGATCTGATGATATTTTTGAATTTCCTCCATTTCTGTTGTTATATCTCTCTTTTCATTTCTGATTTTGTTAGTTTGGATACCGTCTCTGTACCTCTGGCTAGTCTGGCTAAGGGTTTATCTATCTTGTTGATTTTCTCAAAGAACCAGCTCCTGGTTTTGTTGATTCTTTGTATAGTTCTTTTTGTTTCTACTTGGTTGATTTCAGCCCTGAGTTTGATTATTTCCTGCCTTCTACTCCTCTTGGGTGAATTTGCTTCCTTTCGTTCTAGAGCATTCAGGTGTGCTGTCAAGTTACTAGTGTGTGCTCTCTCCAGTTTCTTTTTGGAGGCACTCAGAGCTGTGAGTTTTCCTCGTAGCACTGCTTTTGTTATGTCTCATAAGTTTGGGTATGTTGGGTCTTAATTTTCATTAAATTCTAAAAAGTCTTTAATTTCTTTATTTCTTCCTTGGCCAAGTTATCATTGAGTAGGGCATTGTTCAGCTTCCATGTGTATGTGGGCTTTTTGTTGTTTTTGTTGCTATTGAAGACCAGCCTCAGTCCGTGGTGATCTGATAGGATGCTTGAGATTATTTCAGTCTTCTTGTATCTGTTGAGGTCTGTTTTGTGACCAATTATATGGTCAGTTTTGGAGAGGGTACCATGAGGTGCTGAGAAGGAGATATATTCTTTTTAGGATGAAATGTTCTATAGATATCAGTTAAATCCATTTAGTCCATAACTTCTGTTAGTTACACTGTGTCTCTGTTTAGTTTGTGTTCCCATGATCTCTCCATTGCTGAGAGTAGGGTATTGAAGTCTCCCACTTCAATTGTGTGTGGTACAATGTATGTTTTAAGCTTTAGTAAAGTTACTTTTGTGGGTGTGGGTGTCCTTGCATTTGTAGCATTATATGCTCAGAATGAGAGCTCTTCTTGGTAGATTTTTCCTTTGATGAGTATGAAATATCCTTTGTTATCCTTTTTGATTATTTTCGGATGAAAGTTAATTTTATTCGATATTAGAATGGCTACTCCAACTTGTTGCTTGGGACCATTTACTTGGTAAATTGTTTTCTAGTCGTTTACTCTGATGTAGTGTCTGGCTTTGACACTGAGGTGGGTTTCCTGTATGTAGCAAAATGCTGGTTCCTGTTTACATATCCAGTCTGTCAGTCTATGTCTTTTTATTGGGGAATTGAGTCCGTTGATGTTAAGAGATATTAAGGAAAAGTGATTGTTACTCCCTGTTATTTTTGCCATTAGAGGTGGAATTATGTTTGTATGGCTATCTTCTTTTGGGTTTGTTGAAAGAAGATTACTTTCTTGCTTTTTCTAGGGTGTAGTTTCCCTCCTTGTGTTGGAGTTTTCCATCTATTATCCTTTGTAAGGCTGAATTCCTGGAAATATATTGTGTAAATTTGGTTTTGTCATGGAATATCTTGGTTTCTCCATCTATAGTATTGAGAGCTTTGCTGGGTATAGTAGCCTGGGCTGGCATTTGTGTTCTCTTAGGGTCTGTATAACATCTGCCCAGGATCTTCTGGCTTTCATAGTCTCTGGTGAGAAGTCTGGTATAATTCTGATAGGTCTGCCTGTATATGATTTTTTTTTCATTTATTTTATATATTTGAGTACACTGTTGCAGTCTTCAGACACACCAGAAGAGGGCATTAGATCCCATTACAGATGGTTGTGAGCCACCATATGGTTGCTGGGAATTGAACTCAAGAAAAACTCTTTGGAAGAGCAGTCAGTGCTCTTAACCATTGAGCCATCTCTCCAGCCCCCTGACGATATGTGGTACTTGACCTTTTTTCCCTTACCGATTTTAATAATTTCTTTGTTTAGTGCCTGGTGTTGTGAAAATTATGTGACAGAAGGAATTTCTTTTCTGGTCCAATCTATTCATAGTTCTGTAGGCTTCTTGTATGTTTATGGACTACTCTTTCTTTAGGTTAGGGAAATTATCTTCTATAATTTTGTTGAAGATATTTACTAGCCCTTTAAGTTGGGAATCTTCACTTTCTTCTACACCTATGGTTCTTAGGTATGGTTTTCTCATTGTGTCCTTGGTTTCCTGGATGTTTTGGGTTAGGAATGAAAAAAAGATGGAATTTCAAGACCTGTAAGTCATATAAAGTACTCAGAAATTGCTAGTTGTTTGTGAGCCTAGAGGCTGCCTGGGGCTGAGAAAAAAGAAAAACAAGTCCCAGCATGCCCCGTAGTTAAAACATTCCTGGGAACAGCTTGACCATAAAGATAAAGAGGAATGTGAGGACATAACAGGGCTATCTGAACTGAGTCAACAACTCACAGAACTCTGACACCCTGCACGTACATATAATTTTTCTGCTGATGTTTAATAAGCCAATAGTGTGTCGCTATGCTAAATTCCACACCCCTAAGCCCCTTACCCCATAAAAAACCCTAGCTTTTGAGCCTCGGGGCCGACATCCATTATCTCCTGTGTGGGATGCATGTTGGTCCAGAGCTCCGTCATTAAACTACCTCATGTAATTACATCAAGATGGTCTTTTCGTGATTCTTTGGGTGCACGCCGAATCGAGAATTGAGTGGGGGTCTCCCCACTAGATTCTATCAGGAGATTTTTGCTTTTTGCATTTTCTTTGACTGTTGTGTCAATGTTTTCTATGGTATCTTCTGCACCTGATATTCTCTCTTCTATTTCTTGTATTCTGTTGGTGATGCTTGCATCTATGACTCCTGATCTCTTTCCTAGGTTTTCTATCTCCAGGGTTTTCTTCCTTTGTGATTTCTTTATTGTTTCTATTTCCATTTTTAGATCCTGGGTGGTTTTGTTCAATTCCTTCACCTGTTTGGTTGTGTTTTCCCGTAATTCTTTAAGGTATTTTTGTGTTTCCTCTTTAAGGGCTTCTAAGTGTTTACCTGTATTCTCCTGTATTTCTTTAAGGGAGTTACATCATTCTTAAAGTCCTCTATCATTGTCATGAGATGTGATTTTAAATCAGAGTCTTGCTTTTCTGGTGTGTTGGGTTTTCTAGGGCTCGATGTGGTAGGATAACTGGGTTCTGTTGATGCCAAATAGCCTTGGTTTCTGTTGCTTAGATTCTTGCCCTTGCCTCTCACTATCTGGTTCTCTCTGGTTTTAGCTGGTCTTAATGTCTCTGACTATGGCTTGTCCCTCCTGCAAGCCTGTGTGTCAGTACTCCTGGGAAACCAGCTCTCTCTGGGCAGTATTTGGGTATGGATATCTATGGCACAGGATCAGCTCCGGACACAGGCAGAAACCCTATATATGCATTTTTTAAAAGAATAATAAAATTTTAGCCTATTCTTCCTGGGTTACCACCGCCATACACAAGCAAATAAACACACAGGGAAGGTGAAATCAAGACTGTGTATAGTTCTAAGGCCATAACAATAGCATAAATTATTATAGACAGTTAAGCTATCTCCACATGAACAGCAGAGAAGGCCTCTTGGGCCCTGTCCCTGACATAGTGTTCTCAGGGCCTGGAGGTGTGTCTAGCTTAGCAAATAGCAGTCACACACTATGGATGGCATCCTCACGCAGAATCACTGCCTACTGTGCTCTAACATGCCCTGGATTGAGACATGCTGATTTATCAGCTGATGTTTAGTTCTCAGCCAGCACAAATGTATGTTAACAATAGTCCCTTTGTCCCCTTTGCTTCAGGATGGTACGACAGCATTGCTGAAAGCAGCCAACAAAGGGTATAATGATGTCATAGAGGAGCTGCTCAAATTCTCACCTACTCTTGGTATTTTGAAGGTAAGACATGAGAAGAAGTTATGCCATTTTGCTAAAAAAAAAAAAAAAAAAAGCGGGGGGTTGGAGGGATAGGCTAGAGAAGAAATACTGAAGACCGAGAGAGAACTGGGTTGTCATTAGATTGGGGGTCTGTGGCTCCAGGTGGAAGCAGGGAGGTGGTAAATAGAACAGCCTCCTAATACCTAGTCTTCAAGGGAAAACATAGTATAATTGCCACTACAGACAGGAAAGTACACTAGTGATATCACTCGGAACCTTTGTGAAATCATCATCCTCAGAAGAGACCCATTCCACTTGGTTAATTTAAGTATAAAATTAGCCAAAACCATCTGGGAGCCTAAGAAAATGTGTATCTGGAGACTGGAAGTGCTTGGTTAAGTTTGAGTCATTTTGGATGGAAGTATTTCTGTATTGTCCTGTATACAGCACAGAGTCAACAACTGCCCCCATGAGTCACCGGGTGCATTGGGCTTTTCTAGCCTGCAGTTCCTGCAGCAGAGGCTCAGTTCTGCCTCTCAGGATATCCAGAAAAACTGACAAGAAGCAAATGTGGCTGCCATCCATAGTTATAATTCATGGGTGATATTAATGATATTTTATATTTGGGTGTGTGCAATATAAAATGTGCAAAATATTCTTCACTTTCAGGGCTTAAGAGAAAAGGGGTGGTGGGCTAGTTTTAACCCACAGGGAGTGGGCTAGGTTTAACCCACAGGGAGTGGGCTAGGTTTAACCCACAGGGAGTGGGCTAGGTTTTACACATAGGCAGTGGGCTAGGTTTTAACCCACAGGCAGTGGGCTGTTGATTTGAATCATTTACAGTCCTGCTTTGTTGAATAGAGGGCACTAAATCTTCTAAGTTGACACTGTGGCATAGCTGTGCCCTTGAGATACATTAGGGCATACAAGCCCTTTCCCTGGAATGACTCCACAAATGTACGATGTTTGCACTGGAAACATTCCATCTGCCCTTCAGCTTTTTAGACCCTGTTCTTGCTGACATCTAATAAAGAATTACTGGGCTCAGTATTGGTCCCTCTCCCTAATGAGCTACCTTCAGCTGTGTGTCTGAAGACATTGTAGTAGTACAGAGGTGACTTTAGGAAGTACAGGGAAGACACCAGGGAGTAAGACTGTGTTGCTCTTCTGGGACATGCTGAAAGCCAGGCAAAGCCGCTGAGACCTGAGAGCTCGACTCTTGACATGCACTCTCATTTTCTCTTAGAATGGGACTTCGGCTCTCCACGCAGCAGTGCTCAGTGGGAATGTTAAAACAGTTGCCCTGCTCCTGGAAGCAGGGGCAGATCCAGCCTTGAGAAACAAGGTACTCACTCAATCTGTCCTCCGTGTAAAGAGTCCTCCTCCTCATAAGGCATCTCACAGACTCCTGCCTTTCATAGTTACACACAGTAAGGGCATGCCGGTTGCAGTTACGACTTATTCCCAGCCAGTGCATTTAGACTCTGGGAATTGTGCTAAAAACATTATATCATCCATGGCTTTCTCTAATCATTTACTCATACAAAATGTGCAAACATTGGGCATGGGGATGTAGCTCAGTTGCAGAGTGCATGCATAGCATACAGGATCCCCCAGTAGGACATAAACCAGTAGTGGTAGTTCATAGTTTTAAGGCCAGTACTCAGGAGCTGGAGCCAAGGGATCAGAAGCTTACAGTGGTGTGGCTTCCTGGCAGGGAGAAGGAGGTGGCCATTAAAGGTAGTAAGTATGTGCTCAAGAAAATTACTAATGTATGCTTAGCGACTTGGTCAGGAAAATGTGTTATTAGTAGGATCACATGTCACTGCTACAACACCAACCCATGTTTTTATTATTAAATCCTTAGAGTTGAACCAAATTTGGAAGTAGAGAATTTTCAATCACAGTATTTCCACTGTGGCTTCTTGTTGTGAAAGACTCTGAAAGGAGCCCCTCGCTCAGGCCTCAGGACAATAGCAGACACCCAAGAACTCGATAGACCCAGCTTGATGTTAACCACATGAGTCTTTATTCGGGGAAAGCCAGAGCTCTGGGGACGACTCATATTCCACGCAGGGGTATTTAAGCTCACAATCCTTTAACAAATCTCTCTGAACACTTCCTAGATACTGTGTACTGGATCTACTCTGGGGACATAATTTACAGTTTCTGCTTTCGTTGAGCTGAGAATTCCGAGGAGGAATGGGGCAAGGAGGAATCACAGTACAGAGTGGTATGAGCTGTATGTGCAGGGGCACAGGAGATGCTGTTGAACCTTCACAATGACAGCGATGGCTAAGCTAGCTGCTGTATTCACTTTGTTGACCTCGAGGGGAAAGAGGTCCCAGTTTTTATAGGCCCTCAGGGGGGAAAGGAGAAGGGGGAGAGTAGGGGATTTCCAGATCTAAACAATGTCTATTCTCAAGAAATGGGTATGGGAGGGGTACAAGGAAAGAGTCTGGTGCAGGTGTAGCAACCCAGGATTGGCCAGGCTGTGGTTGCTGGGGAGATTTTCTGACTCTTTCTCAACAACCAATATCACAAACACCTGGCAATGGGCTTCAACAGTGGGCACACACATGGGTTCAAGGAACGGTCAAAACATTGGCAGACACACTGGTTCAAGGAGTGGCCAGAGCATTGTGCGCCTCTATTTTTCTAAATCAGTGAAGCTAGTTCTGCTAACAGTGACATCTATCTTGCCAATTTCAGGGCTTCTGTGACCTTTCACATTCTGTCAGGATCTTTCAGTTGTATGCCCTCTTACTTGATGTCTGCTGAAGATGTCTTGTGTGCAGCCTGGAAGTTAAAGAGAAGCCCATTCGTTGTATTCTGACTGCTGTTGCTATGATAAAAATTAGCCTGACAAAAGGCAATATAGGGAAGGAAGGAAGGGTTTATTTAAGCTCACAATTCCAGGTTACAGTCCATCATAGCTCAGAAGTCAAGACAGCAGGACTTTAAAACATCTAGTGACATCACACCCACAGTGAAGAACATAGAGCAATAAGTGCATTCATATGTCATGTTCGATCCCTTTCTCCAATCCGTCCAGGTCCCAAGCCAGGGAATGCAACTGCCCACTGTGGCATGGGTCTCCGCTCCACAGTTAATCTAATTAAAGAGATGTCTGTGACAGGCAGCTAGACGGACTTAGCAGTCTCTCTCTCTCTCTCTCTCTCTCTCTCTCTCTCTCTCTCTCTCTCTCTCTCTTGGCGGGGGGGGGGGGAATTTTTCGAGACAGTGTTTCTCTGTGTAGCCCTGGCTGTCCTGGAACTCACTTTGTAGACCAGGCTGGCCTCGAACTCAGAAATCCACCTGCCTCTGCCTCCCAAGTGCTGAGTGCTGGGATTAAAGGCGTGTGCCACCACTGCCCGGCCCTTAGCAGTCTCTCATGGAAACTCTCTTCATAGGTGAATCTAGATTTGTAAGGTTGACAATTGGAACTAATCATGGAGGCTGGAGAGGTGACTTAGTTGTTGAGAGTACTTGCTGCACAACTGCCAGAACCTGAGTTCAGGTCTCAAAATCCATATAACAAGCTTGCCATGTGCTGTGTTTGCCTATAACCCCAGCACTGAGGGAGGTGAGGGCTAAAGGATTACTGGTGTTTGCTGGCAGCCAACTTCGCTGAAAGTCATAAACTGCAGGCTCAGGAAGAGGCTCGACCTTGAGGGAGTAAGGCAAAAGGAGATAAAGGAGGACTCCCTCCTCTGACCTCCATCTACATACCAGTGCATGCATCAGCACATACAGCACACACACGTGTGTGCACACACATGAAACCCATCAACAAGGGCCAGAGGAATAATATGCAAGGCCAAGGCCCCATCTTCATTGTGCTTAGCACACGGAAGGACTATTTCCCCATTCCAGGGGAAACGATCTGCTTGCTTGAAAGCTTTTCTGCTCTCCTTTCTGCCTATCTTTCCCCTGAGCTGGCCTGGCTGGGAGAAGCCATCTGAAGTCACATCTGCCTTTCTTTGGAATTTTATCTCTAGCCTCGTACAAGGAACTCTTGGAGAAAACAAACATTGCTGTGATAAGCTATCCAGGACTGAGCTAAGACTAGGGACACCATTAATACCTTGATACAGAAACAGAAAAAAAAAATGTGTGCCCCACTTTGTCCCCTTTAATGGGCTAGCCTCCAAGGGATGGTCATAGGTAATCTCCAGGGACAGAATGCTGAGCTCTCAGCTTCCCTAGAAGGACTGAACTTATGTGTGGAGGCTCATACTGCAGAAAGCCCTGGGAACACTGCCAGGAACCTCATCTGCCCACCAGACTCCCAAGAGAAGCCAGTCTCCTAATCGCAGCCCCAGAAGCAAGGTAATTAGGGCAGCAACCTAGAACTCTTGAAAGAGATTTTTTTGTTGTTGTTTTTGTTATTTTTGTTTTGTTTTGATTTTGATTTTGTTGTTGATGGTGGTGGTGGTGGTTTCCTGCATCCAGGGATGCCCTTGAATACCTAATCCTCCTGTCTACACCCCCTAAGTCCTAGGATTACAGACATTCTGGCTTTGGAAAGGACTCTGGGCTCTCAATCCTTTAACAAATCTCTCTGAACACTTCCTAGATACTGTGTACTGGATCTACTCTGGGGACATAATTTACAGTTTCTGCTTTCGTGGAGCTGAGAATTCCGAGGAGGAATGGGGCAAGGAGGAATCACAGTACAGAGTGGTATGAGCTGTATGTGCAGGGGCACAGGAGATGCTGTTGAACCTTCACAAAGACAGCGATGTCTAAGCTAGCTGCTGTATTCACTTTGTGAAATGTTTTACTAGATGGAACAGTGGAAATAGCAGGTTTATTAAATTTTGACTCTTACTACATATTTTTTACACTGTTCATGAAACAGTGAAAAACAGTTCCAGTCATTATGGACTGGAGTACAGGTGTCTCAAGAAAAACTCTTGTGGAGATATTGAATTTGCAGGGGGAAATGACCACTTTTTAAATCAATTACCATTTTTATTTGAGTTATTTATTTTGTGCATATGTGTGAGAAAGAGGGCAGACACCCATGTGCACAGTGTGTGTGGAGATCAGAGGTCAAATCTCTGGCTACTTTGTGGAACCCAGAGATTGGTCCAGGGATTGAATTCAATGGGTAAGCCCTGAACCCAAGTTCTACCGGCTGAGCCACTCACTGGCCCCAGGTTTATTTGGCAGAGAAACAGTTGGACTTAATAGCTTACCAGTTCAGAGAGTCTTTTCTGATTAATTAATTGTAGTTTTACTGAATGTGACTTTCTGTGAATGTGACTTTTTGATGTGGCAAAAAAGAAACGTACCAATATTTGCACAACGTGCTCAGTAAGCTAATATATTTCAAATGTTGTAACTAATGCTAAAACCTGTAGATTTCCATGCAACAAAGTACAAAGTGGTTCATGATATGCTTCCAGAGCCCATGTGGCTGTTAATATGAAACTACACCTTAATTTGGATGGTGGCACAGGCCTGTACTGTAATCTCAGCCCTCAGGAAACTAAGGAAATCTGTACCCTCCCAGGCTGTGTAGCAAGACCTTTTCCCCCCAAACAGAAAAACACACGTGCCAGAAGAGAGAGGAGAGAATTGAAGGGGAGGGAAAAGGAGAGGAGAGAAGGGGAACAGAAGAGAAGGGAGGAAAGGAGAGAAGAGCAAGCAGAGGGAAAGGGGAGGGGAAGAGTTTGACACTAATCCTGGAGAGACCTGGAAAATATGTCCTACCCCCAGATAAGGAACTGACATCAGATCAGAGTAACGATGCCTCCAACGTCCTATCTGTGAAGCAAGTGTGTTGAGGGAGCATGGGTGAAGGGTTGCTTACAGGAGCAGGGAAGGCTCCAAGGCAGCTGTAGCACCACCAACCCACGCCAGCATGGTGTGAAAGCCAGCGTCCTGTAATCTCTGCTTGACTTGGAGGCAGCTCTGCAGATTGGCGAGCCCTTCCTCTCAGTAGTCCTGGTGTTCATAGAGCCTTGGTGGGGGTGGGGTGTTTGTCTTGTAGGTTTCAGGGACTTGCTGAGACTGCTTCATTTACCTCCCGAGGTTAAGGAGCTTCCTTTTAGAAGTTCTTGAGTCTTAGTGACTTTCTTCCAGGATAGCAACAGGGAAAGTGGGGAGAACGGGAAGGGCGGGGAGGGAAAAATGGAAAGCTGAGGGGGAAGGGGAGGAGAAGAAAAGGAAGCAGTTCTTGCAAGCCTTGGTGTCTTATCAAAGGCGGTGGCCTGCAGGGCCTTGTGGGGACACTAAGCTTCTCCTCCCATGCCAACTACCAATCTGTGTGCAGCTCAGTTTTCATCACGTGACCACCAAAGACATTATCACAGCCTGCTTGCCGAGCCACTCAAAAGAATTCAGCTGTCCTCGGTGCAGCGTCACGCGAAAGAAATATGGAAGATCACTAAGCAATTCTACATTGCTAAGACTTTTGTTTTTGCAAAGGCAGTTGTTTTTGTTTTGTTTTTTCAGAAATATATTTTGTATGCCAAACTGTAGCAGATTTATTATTTTTCATTGACTAGGAAATGTATTTTTTTTTCAGATTTCATTTCTAAGTTAAAAATATATTAGAGTGCTCCATAATATTTAGGAGCTTACAACAGTGCTGATATCACAGAAGTTCTGGAATTCTTTCTCTTATAACACATGACACCTGTGGGAGGGAGGAGCTAGCTCCCTAAGTGCTTCAAGCTGTGCCTCAGCAGCCCTTCAGTAAAGTTCAGTGGTGACTTTCAGGTCCTGTGGGAAGTTGCAGCCACAGACACTACGCCTTCCTGGGTGTGCGTTACCCTCTGCAGGCTTCCTGACTGCTTTCTCATCAGACCACACCTGTCTTACTGCAACATGCCCCTCCTTGCATCTGGAAGCTAGAATGTTGCTTTTATTGAGGCAGGGAATAAAGCGCAGAGTTCAGAGCAGGGAGGAGGGTGGCCAAAGTACAGAGAGGTGGAAGGAATAAATTCAAGTCACACAACAGATGATGTGGTTTATAGCAATGCATTCTGTGTTTTATAAAGAATGAGAAGATGGTCGAAGCTTCCCCAACAGGACATTTAAGGAAATGGAGATGCCAATCATCCTGACTCATTCATTACACTTTATATCTCTGAATCAATTATCAAACTGTGCCCCATAATATGAACAAGTGAGAATAATAAATGAGGAGCCACCGAGATGGCTCAGCGGGTAAAGGAACTTGCCACCGAGTCTGATGACCTGAGTTCAAGGTCTGGACCCCGTGTGGTAGAAGAGAACTGACTCCTACACGTAAATTAGAAAATGTGTTACAAAAATAATAAATAAATTGGAATGTGGGAGACAAAAATCCCATCTTGAGTCCTCCCTATTGTACAAACCACCTAATAGAATAAACTAAATATTTTTAAGTCCAATGCCTGTATTCACTACACAGCTATTTGATGTAATGTGCTGGACATTGTGCTGAAAATGGAGATACAGTGATTTATAAGACACAGGTCCTGCCTCCCAGGAGCCTCCAGTACAGTAAAGATCTGGCTAGATATAAAGCTAGGGTCGAGCTGAGAGAACAGCGGGTGCTACTTCTCATTAGAAGGAGGCCCCTGTTGCCTACTAGAGATCAGTGAATCCAGTGGAGGCTTCTTGTCACTGCAGGACAAAGCCTGGGGTCCCCTGCCGCCTTTGAGTCTCTAAAATTATACCAGTGGGGGACTGCACTAATGGCCATATCATCTCCTTTCAGGCCAATGAGCTTCCAGCAGAACTAACCAAAAATGAACGCATACTGAACCTCCTGAGACAGAAAGAAGGACCTGGGAAGAATGAACTTGGATCCATCTTAGATAGATAGGAATTTAGACCACAGTATCCAGAAAGAAATGGTTCTTAACAATGTTGGAAATGAAGAAAGAATGTCTGCCCTGTGGGTTTGCACACTGTGCACTGACCCAGGACGGGCTCAGGGTCCACTTCCCTTTATTTACAATGGGCTTCTCTCACTGCCCTATAACTTGGCTCTCGGGGACATGGATAGTCACAGATTCCACAGAAACTTATCTACAACTATGATAACTAAGTTCAGCTCCATGTTGGACATGATTTCAGTGCTAAAAAAGGAAACAAAAGCTTCATTCTTTAAGAGTCACAGGCCACCCTTCAATGAAGCAATACATGTTTACTTTTGTGTTTAATGTAGCTATGCTAAAATACAATGTGTTTGATGTAGCCATGCTAAAATACAATGTGTTTAATGTAGCCATGCTAAAATACAATGTGTTTAATGTAGCTGTGCTAAAACACAATGCCTCCATAATAGTTCCATTTGTCCATTCACTGTAAAGTATTTTTATCACCCAAAGATCAGAGTCATGGTTCTTGGGAACCAGTGTATACATAAACAGTGGTTACTTAAGATCCGCTTTTGACATTCCACTATGTGCTACTCAAAGATGTGCCATTAACACATAGAAAAGAAAAACTGTTTGTTGGTAAAACCTCATCTTTTTCCTGACTTGTAAAGTCACTGTCTCCTTGTCCACATTGTCAATGTATGAGGATAGCAATAGGGAATTGAAAACCCCAACATCTGCAAAACACAGGTCTCTTTGAGCTTTGACTCTGGTTGTATGGTCTGGAGTCCAATTTCCAAGGCACAAGTGAAGACACAATATGCTGGGGAATCTGGCACTTCCCGCAGCACTGTCTCTGACGGTGAGCTCACTGGCTGAAACATGATATACGTGAGTACTGTTGCTGTTACTACTGGGGACTATCCATAGTAAAGGCAGTTGTTAGTATTTACCAGGTGCTCATTGATACATACTCATGGGTGAATTGATTCCAGCAAAGAACCACAAGTTCACCAAACTGTTTGAGGAGGATCTAAAGTTGATGCCCAATGCACTTCCAATGGTGTCTACTTGCCTCTGTTGGTGCCTAACTGCATATACAGAAATCAATCTTCCTTCTATAATACATGGTACGAAACACTACTAGTACTTTCATGTTTAAACACATATCCACTACTCTAGCTCATACTATGCTCCAGGTCCCAACCAGGAGTCTCTGTGTAAAGTCCTGTTAAGATGGAAGGGAAAATAATCCTAAAGAAGGTTTTGCTTAACCAAATGCAGTGTTATGAGAAGCACTACCTTTAAGTCTATAAATGCCAGACTGGAACTCTTGAAATGAGAACATGATCTCTTAAAATTGTTTATGATAAATGCAATCATAATGACAAGATTTACAGCACACACCCTCAAAGAAGGATAAAGTCTGACTGATAAGCTCTGCAGAAATCCGCACTCTAGTTTCAAGATAAAAGATTAGAAAGTTGTTCGTTGCCACAACACCTGACACAAATATTTTGGTAGCTCAGGATCAGTGCCAACTTCCCCATTGGCAGCCTTTTACTTGGCAAAGTTATGCAAATACACATTATCTCCATGGGAATTTTGAAATGCTGTATTTGCCTTGAAGAAGAAATTAATGTGGACTTAAATGCTTTGCGATTTCCCCTTTATTTAACCCTATACCAGAACCAGTTGTTCATCATAGGTCCAAAAGAAAACAGTATTGCAAATACCACCACCACCACCACCAAAACCCAAAGACAGGATCAGAAACTTCATGTTTTTCACTAAAACCTCTTGACATTGGCCTGTCACGTCAGATGAACCATTTTAGGGCCATGAAATTAATTCAGTATCTTTAGCAATACTTAATAAAGACCTTTGTGCTGTATGAAACAAATATCTGGATTAGCATTTCATCTAGATGCAATTATGATGTTATCTGTGGCAGGGAAGTTGGGTAAGAACCTACCAAAAACTGAACAAGATGTCTGTTATTTCAGAAACTGTATTTCCATTTGCACACATCTAAAGGACTCTTTATATTAGACTCATGGACAATCCAGTCAGTCTTAATCCAAAGACTTAACAAAAGCAGTTCTTCTGCAAATAATCCATTTAGCTGAACTACAAAAGTTTGCCACTACATCCATCTGTTTGACAACACATTCCATGTTATACTTAAAATAAAGTTAATAAATTGGGAAATTTGCCTTTGTTGCTTTTTTATTCGTGTGATTTTTAAAGCCTCTTTTTACATTTATTGTTTGTGGACACTGCAGTACTCTTGAAAGTCAGAAAACAATACAGAAGGTGTGTGGGGGTGTGTTTTTTTCTTCCACTCTGGGTTCTGGAAATGGCATTCAGGTCCTCAGGCTTGGCAGAAGGTGTCTTTACCACTGAGTCATTTCCCTGGCCCCTCTGTGATTTAGAATAGAAGAAAATTTCAGAGTAAGTTATTCAACTCCATTGGTAAATAGATTGGAGTTTAGGATCCCAAACTGTAAGCTCCATTTCACAAAAGGATTAATCAACTGTTGTTTCTACTGCTACAAGTGAGCAATTCTCAAAGTTTCCCTTTCCTGGGGAAGTCACTAAAGACATTGAAAGTAGAAGTTCCTGGCTTCTATTGTTACTGTTGGGGCTGCTCCTTGCACATTAGCCCTTTGCAGACTTTGTCTTGTGAAATAGCTGACCAGTTTGCAGAACTTGGGGAAACAGTAAACTTTTATAGCAGGGATATTAGGAATCCAGAGAGGACCCCTGTGGCGGCTCTGGCTTTCCTCTGTCCCATCTTCAGCAACAAGAAGCTACATGTCATTCTTAAGCTGCTATGGGAGGAATGGCAAGGAGGAAGAAAAGAATAACCCGAATACAAGGCTGCTTGGAGAGATGGAGATTCTGCAAATTTGAGATAGGCCTGCATATGACATAAGATGCTGATTTTCCTAACTGCATAACAAGGTGGCCATGGTGCTGGAACTGGCTGAATGCCCCAAGTGGGGGTGGGGGTGGGTGATGGGGGATGGGTCACAGATTAATAAAAAGCTAATATCTGTTACAGTATACATGGGTGGTAAGAACTTGGTATAGATAATTTCATTTGCTCCCACTGACCATATGCAATAGGTGTTGTTGAAACTGTTTAGAGTTGTGAGGACAGAGCCTAGGCTCTGGCAGCCTGAACAAGCCAAACTCAGCCATCCATCTTCAATAAGCCAACTAAAGAAGCAAGAGATAGTGGAAAAAGTAAGAAAGGACATTTATTTGATGTGGCAACATTGGGAAGAGGCCCTGTGATGCCCCTCTACTCCCCAGGTACATTTAGGAAGTTCTGACATAAGGTTTAGGTTAAATAAAGGCCAAGAGACATGAGTAACTAATCAGGCAGTCCCGGCTAAGGCCAGCTCCTGCCCATCACTGACCCACCACCGTCCAGGCTCTAGTCTGTCCTGATCAATGCTTCGGCAATTACAGTCACTTCCTGGACACAAGCTTCTCCTCTGTCGGGCATCAGAGCTGTATCCTTTCCCTTCTCCCAGCACGAGGTTCTGGAGAAATTCCAGTTCATCTGGGATCATTGTTTTAATAGTTTGTTCACCAAAGTGGGGGACACAGAGTCTCTCTTTAGAATATCTTCCAATCTTGCTAGGATAGTGGTAGTTGTCATACAGGAAGAGCTGCAGTGGGCAAGTAAGCTTCCTGGAGATGGCCTACTGTTTGTTTGTTTGTTTGTGTTTGTTTTTGCTCAGCAGCAATGGGTGTGCCCAGGAAAGGCACAGCCCCAGGGGTTTTGAATCCGGGTTGCTTCTTGCTACTGCTGTGCCTTCTCTGTCATTGCTGTATTCTTCATATATCTGGCATGGTGTGATTAGGTATGAAGAGACTCTTACTACCTGGTGTGATTACCTCCTGGGTGATAGCCCACTTTGCTGGACAAGTTTCCTGAAGATCAATATTAAGATGAACTCTCATAAAATAATATTGTTTGGATGAATTAATAACTTTATGAGCTTCCAGTCTGGGCCAGTGCCCTGAGCAGACCTTGAGCGTGAACTCCACAACACCCAGAGGAAGCTCCACTCCCAGGAGCTCTAACACTCCCAGGATCATAGGGTCAGAGGTGCCCTGAGCAGACCTTGGGCACTAACTCCTCAGCCAGTTCCACAACACCCAGAAGAAGCTCCACTCCCAGGCGCTCTAACACATGCAGGGCCACAGGATTCCAGGATCCCAGGATCCCAGGATCCCAGGAGCTTGGTCACTCCAGGGTCTCAGGGTTCCAGAGGCAGCTTGACTCCCAGGAGCTCTGAAACACCCAGGATCTCAGGATCACAGGATCCCGGAATCACAGGATCAAAGAGACAGCTGAAATCTGAGGATTCTGACACAACCAGGATCACAGGAAGGACAGGCTCCAGTCAGACATAGCTGGGCAGGTAGCTCTAGAGATAACCAGATGGCGGAAGGCAAGCATAAGAACATAAGCAGCAGAAACCAAGTTTACTTGGCATCATCAGAACCCAATTCCCCAACCATAGCAAGTCCTGGATACACCATCACACTGGAAAAGCAAGATTTGGATCTAAAATCACTTCTCATGATGGTGATAGAGGACTTTAAGAAGGACATAAATAACTCCTTTAAAGAAATACAGGAGAACACACATAAACAGCTAGAAGCCCTTTAAAAGGAAACACAAAAATCCCTTAAAGAATTACAGGAAAACACAATCAAACAGGCAAAGGAAATGAATAAAACCATCCAAGATCTAAAAATGAAAATAGAAACAATAAAGAAATCACAAAGGGAGACAAGACAGGAGATAGAAAACATAGAAAGAGATCAGAAGCCAGGCAGTGGTGGCATATGTCTTTAATCCCAGCACTTGGGAAGCAGAGGCAGGTGGATTTCTGAGTTCAAGGCCAGCTTGGTCTACAGAGTGAGTTCCAGGACAGCCAGGGCTACCCAGAAAAACCCTGCCTCGAAAAGTAAAAACAAAAACAAAAACAAAAACAAAAAGGAAGAGATCAGGAGTCATAGATGGAAGCATCACCAACAGAATACAAGAGAAGAGAGAATCTCGGGTGCAGAAGATACCATAGAAAACATTGTCACAACAGTCAAAGAAAATGCAAAAAGCAAAAATCCCGTAACCCAAAACACCCAGGAAACCAAGGACACAATGAGAAGTCCAAACCTAAGGATAATAGGTATAGAAGAGAGTGAAGATTCCCAACTCAAAGGGCCAGTAAATATCTTCAACAAAATTATAGAAGAAAACTTCCCTAACCTAAAGAAAGAGATGCCCATAAACATTCAAGAAGCCTACAGAACTTCACATAGTTTGGACCAGAAAAGAAATTCCTTCTGTCACATAATAATCAAAACACTAAATGCATTAAAGAAAGAAAGAATATTAAAAGCAGTAAGGAAAAAAGGTCAAGTAATATATAAAGGCAAACTTATCAGAATTTCACCAGACTTCTCACCAAAGACTATGAAAGCTACGAAGATCCTGGGCAGATGTCATACAGAACCTAAGAGAACACAAATGCCAGCCCAGGCTACTATACCCAACGAAACTCTCAATTACCACAGACAGAGAAACCAAGATATTCCATGACAAAACCAAATTTACATAATATATTTCCAGAAATTCAGCCCTACAAAGGATAATAGATGGAAAACTCCTACACAAGGAGGGAAACTACACCCTAGAAAAAGCAAGAAAATAATCTTCTTTTAACAAACCCAAAAGAAGATAGCCACACAACGTAATTCCACCTCTAACAACAAGAATAACCTGAGGCAACAATCACTGGTCCTTAATATCTCTTAACATCAATGGACTCAATTCCCCTCAAAATACATAGACTAAACAGGACCCAGCATTTTGCTGCATGCAGGAAACGCACCTCAGTCACAGAGACACAGACTACCTCAGAGTAAAAGATTGGAAAACAAATTTCCAAGCAAATGGTCCCAAGAAACAAGCTGGAGTAGCCATTCTAATATTGAATAAAATCAACTCAACTTTCAACCAAAAGTTATCAAAAAAGATAAGGAAGGTAATTTCATACTGTTCAAAGGAAAAAATCTACTAAGATGAACTCTCAATTCTGAACATCTATGCTCCAAATGCAAGGGCATCCACATTCATACAAAAAATTTTACTGAAGCTCAAAGCACTCATCGCACCCCACACAATAATAGTGGGAGACTTCAACACCCCACTCTCAGCAATGGACAGATCATGGAAACAGAACCTAAACAGAGACACAGTGAAACTAACAGAAGTTATGAACCAAATGGATCTAACAGGTATTTATAAAACATTTCATCCTAAAGCAAAAGAATATGCCTTCTTCTCAGCACCCCACGGTACCCTCTCCAAAACTGACCATATAATTGGTCACAAAACAGGCCTCAACAGATACAAGAAGATTGAAATAATCCCATGCACCCTATCAGATCACCATGGATTAAGGCTGGTCTTAAATACCAACAAAAACAATGGGAAGCCCACATACACATGGAAGCTGAATAATGTACTCAGTGATTACTTGGTCAAAGAAATTAGCATTTTCTTAATGTTTAACTTCAAAGAGTTTTTGCTATTTTGAAATTTTTTAAATATTACTTACTGATAAAATAATTTCTCTCCTAGAAACACTGATAATCTTTTTTAAGTAAACTGATTGTTAGACAGTGTACACAGATATATAATGTGTTTTAAATACTTTCTCACTATGTCAGGTGGTATCATATATGGGCTTTTATAATATTTCTTAGTGATTAATTTTTAATATTTTATGCTCTTTTACTATGCTTAATTCCAATGGACTATTTTGTATGTTTTGAAACAATTTAGTATTCAACATTAGATATAGAATCCTCAGTTATGGATAGTACTAAATATTCATTAATGATATTTTTAGGGTATAAAAGATATGAATTTAAAAGTTGAACAAATTTTTATATATTATTTGGTCCTCAAAACACTCCATATTATTAATATGTTTGATGTATAAAATGCATTTAAATAATAAAAAATTAAGAGAAAGAAAAAAGAAAAGAGAAAAATTGCAAAAAAAATACTTTTATGAAACTTCTGATTTTATTTAAATAGTTTTAGGAAGTTAAGTAGTTGATAGAAAGTTTAAGGAGATGTTTTAAGTTGTTTTGTCAGAAAGATATAATGAAGTTAGACTCAAGACTAAAATAAGCCCCCTCCTTGTAGAAGAGGAAACAAAGGATAATAGGTGAGAAAGGAGCAGAGTGAGCTTTTATGAGTTACAAGCACATAATGGTACTAGCAAGAAAAATAGACTTGGGACAAGTGAATGATCAAAGAAAGCATCCCATTCTAGGTTGCGTCTGAGTTCCTGGATCTTGTAGTCTAGGCGTGTAGCACAGGTTTCAGAGAGCACTAGGAGAAGACAGGATTGTGAATAAAGAGTAAATAACTCTATTACGAGTATAAGAATGGAGAATGGATGATTAGCCAATTTAGCTAAACAAGACTTCAAAAATAAAACGTAAGGTAGATAATGATCTATTTCTTGGTAAATATAAATCGTGTGAGCTAAGCATAGGAAAAAACTTGCTACTATAGACTGGCTTGCTTGAATTTTGTTAATCAATAACAAAAGAATTATTACTTTGGGGTTAGTTTGAACTTGTGGAGAGAAAGATAGATGGGAAATGTTTAGTTTCAAAAGAAGACTACATAATCAGTAATCCTGTTGTAATTTCCTTTTGTGTAATGATTTTAATCTGTTTTTGAAGAATATGTCTTAAAGAATATGTAACTTATGGCTATGAGGTAATCTTTTTCTTATGTAGAGAACTTTGTCTCAGATGGTATAAAATGGTTAAGAGAAAAAATAAAGTTGTTGGAGTCAACTTGTTGGAGTTTGCTCCATCAATCAAACAGGTATATGTGTATATATGTATATACACATTTATGTACATGTGTATGAGTGTATACATGAGTATGTGTGAAGTTGGTTGGAGCCTACTCATTGGTGATTAGTTCCATCCATCCATAAAATGCATGTACGTGTATGTATCTAAAGTCGGTTGGAGCTTTGCTCTACCCACCCAATGTATATATGTGTGTATGTACATGTGTGAGTGTGTGTGTGTGTGTGTGTTTCCCCCATTTTTTGCTGGCCCCAGAGAATTCAGTTTCCTTCAGAAGAAGTCTGCTGAGTGACCATTCACCAACTCTACACTTTGCCCTCCTCCTTTTACCTGTGGTGTGGAGGCTGGCCTTTGCCAGGATAGTTGGTTACATCATCAGTGTCTTAAAATTGAGAGAATTGACATAATGGGAGAATTTTCATGTTGGTGTCACACACCAGCTCATGCCCTTGTGTCGGCTTGTACCTCAACATATTGTAAAATACAGCAAAAGCAAAGAGGTACATGGTTCTATGATTAGATGTGGTCTGCTGTGCCACAACTCATGTTGGGGCTTAATTTCTCAACAGAACAGTATTGAATTGCTAGGACTCTTTAGGAGATAGAACCTACTATGAGGTGACTGGTCCATGACACCCTCATGAATGGCTTAGTGTTGGTCTCATGTATGGGTTGGATCTCCAAGGAGTACATTAATTTTCAAAAGAAAAAGTTGTTGGAGAGACACTTCCTTCTTCCCAGAAAGAAAGCTTCCTCTCTTGTAACCTCTTCACATGATACACTTATGTGCATTCTCTCTGATACCACCTGCCATGTTTTGAAAAGACCGGAAAGCTCTCACCATAACTTAAACAGACAAGACTGCCAATCTTTGATTTTGAGCCTCCAAACAGTGACTTCCTTTCTTTATAAAACCCAGTATAGGATGGCCTCAAACTTGGATGAGCTTGAGCTACCATTGCCCCGACCTGCAGGGATAATCAGCTGGGACCTAGGGCAGGGGAAAGAGAGTGGGAGGGACAAGAAACATGAAGGATGAGATCAAGACAATTTTCTGATCAAGCTCTGAAAAACTTTATTCTGGGATGGCAATATAAGAAAGAGGATTAAAAAGAATGAATTTATGAAATTCCTAGCCAAATGGATGGACCTGGAGGGCATCATCTTGAGTGAAGTAACACAATCACAAAGGAACTCACACAATATGTATTCACTGATAAGTGGATATTAGCCCAAAACTTAGGATACCCAAGATATAAGATACAATATGCTAAACGCATGAAACTCAAGAAGAATGAAGACCAAAGTGTGGACAATATGCCCCTTCTTAGAATTGGGAACAAAACACCCATGGAAGGAGTTACAGAGACAAAGTTTCAAGCTGTGATGAAAGGATGGACCATCTAGAGACTGCCATATCCAGGGATCCATCCCATAATCAGCTTCCAAACGCTGACACCATTGCATACACTAGCAAGATTTTGCTGAAAGGACCCAGATATAGCGGTCTCTTGTGAGACTATGCCGGGGCCTAGCAAACACAGAAGTGGATGCTCACAGTCAGCTATTGGATGGATCACAGGGCTCCCAATGGAGAAGCTAGAGAAAGTACCCAAGGAGTTAAAGGGATCTGCAACCCTATGGGGGAACAACAATATGAACTAACCAGTACCCCGGAGCTCTTGTCTCTAGCTGCATATGTATCGAAAGATGGCCTAGTCGGCCATCACTGGAAAGAGAGGCCCATTGGACTTGCAAACTTTATATGCCCCAATACAGGGGAATGCCAGGGCCAAAAGAATGGGAATGGGTGGGTAGGGAAGTGGGGGGGGGGGTATGGGGGACTTTTGAGATAGCATTGGAAATGTAATTGAGGAAAATACGTAATAAAAAAAATATTAAAAATTTACAAAAAAAAGAAAGGAAGAAATGTAACTATATTATAATCTCAAAAAAATCTTGACACAAAAACCTAAAAATATTTTTAAAGTACACATAAGAGACGAAAGGATAGACCATCCAGAGACTGCCCCACCCGCGGATCCATCCCATAATCAGCCACCAAACTCAGACACTATTACATATGCCTGCAAGATTTTGCTGAAAGCACCCTGATATAGCTGTCTCTTGTGAGGCTATGCCAGTGCCTGGCAAACACAGAAGTGGATGCTCACAGTCAGCTATTGGATGGAACACAGGGCCCCCAATGGAAGAGCTACAGAAAGTACCCAATGAGCTGAAGGGGTCTGAAACCCTATAGGTGGAACAACAATATGAACTAACCAGTGCCCCCAGAGCTCATGTCTCTAGCTGCATGTGTAGTAGAAGATGGCCTAGTCGGCCATCATTGGGAAGAGAGGCCCCTTGGTCTTGCAAACTTTATATGCCCCAGTACAGGGGAACAGCAGGGCCAAGAGGTGGGAGTGGGTGAGTAGGGGAGCAGGGTGGGGGGGAGGGTATAGAGGACTTTCAGGGTAGCATTTGAAATGTAAATGAAGAAAATACCTAATAAAAATTGGGAAAAAAAAAAAAGAAAGAAAGAGGAGGCTTCAAAGGAGGGGGAACTCTTTCTGTTTATGACCACGAATGTTCTCTCAGGGATGTTTATGTAAGCTAGAAATTTTCCATAAGGCCATGGCTCCTGGCATACCATGATGCCCATATACTGTGAATATGCTTGAACATGTCTGTGTCAATATACACTCTAAATTCTTTGAGGTTCTGCAATAAGACTTCTAATTTTAGATTTTAAAAAATTGTTATATATGTTTGAGTGTTTTGCCCACAGGCAGGTATGAGCACCACATGCATGCCTGGTGTGTCCAGAGACCACAAGAGGTTTTGGACCCCCTGGAACCAGAATTATCCATGTTGGTGCTAGGTGTCGAACCAGAGTACTCTGCAAGAACAAGTGCTCTTAACTGCCAAGCCATCTCTCTAGCTACTGCTTCTTCAATAAGACTACCCACATAACCCCTTATACACAGCAGTATAGAGTAAGTATCATGTTCACAGAAAAAAGTCTATCCTAAGGCAATGGTTTCCTAATGGGGAGGGTGTGGTGACAAGTGGAATTACACTAAGAAGGAACATTAGTGCATTTGAAACATAGCTGGTGGAGGAAAAAGACGTTATTAATGAGAACATTAGCCACAGCTTTGAAAATATCAGTGGGGGCTTGATCTATTTTGTCCCATTATTCTTGTATAATTTGAGTATGAAACCTCTATTTCATACATATTTCTTTTTAAGAACCCGGGAGTAGAAGAATCTCCTCTGACACAGAAGGAGTTTTCTTGTTGAGTTTTTGGTGCTAGATGGGGCTAGAGGTTATAATGCCCTATGTTATGAGTTATATAGACTTGGTTCCTCTAGGTATGTTGAGCTCAATCACTTCCTCTTCTTATTTTAACACACCTGTAATTTCTGTTTTTTTTTTTTTTTAAGATTTTATTTATTATAGGTAAGTACACTGTAGCTGTCTTCAGACACTCCAGAAGAGGGTGCCAGATCTCGTTACGGATGGTTGTGAGCCACCATGTGGTTGCTGGGATTTGAACTCTGGACCTTCGGAAGAGCAGTCGGGTGCTCTTACCCACTGAGCCATCTCACCAGCCCTGTAATTTCTGTTTTAAAGAATATTTTCTTTTGTTTAAGCCTGTATTATTGTCAGGATTGGTCAGTTAGATTAGTTCATCCCAAGACTGTTTGGTCCCCTTCTTTTGTCCAAACTATGACACTATTGGATCAAAACAATCTTTTTCATGGCAAAACAACAACAGGGTGTTTCCTATGAAAGGGATGACTTTTATTTCCCCTGTCAAGAGACATTTAGGTTCTGTTTGCATGGGTTGAAAATAAGACAGTAAACCTGTTAGTCATAGGACAATCATGGTGGGGATTCCAACACAATGTTTAAGAACACAATGTTTCAAGAACACAATGTTTAAGGTTATGTTAGGCAGTCAAAACTTAGAAAGTTTGATTTTTAGTGGTCTTTTTTTCAGTTACTTTCCACTTCTGTGGCTTCCTCAGGTGCCTTCTTGAGATATACGTGATGAATCCAGGCAGGAACACCAGCAACTTTAACAGCAGTATGAATCTAGATAATCATGATGTAAGTCCTCTCCATCTAGGTCCAAGATGGTCAGTTTTGAAGCCGCTGACCAATACAGCTGTGGCTGAAATGGGTGGTCAGGAGGGTGATACCCCACAGGTTGGCAAGAGGGAAAATCTTATTCAAGGTTAATTGAATACTTTTAAGGATTCAGAGATTGGAACAATGTGATAACCATCCATCATATAGTGGAGGGATCATGAGAGATGGTTGCCCATATAGTATTTCATAAAGGATGAATTTTCTTGGTAAGGGGTACAGTAGACCCTGAGAAGGGCTTAATGCACGGGGTCATTTACTACCAGTCTCAAGAGTACATTTAGCTAAAATCTCCCTTAAACTTCTATTCATCCTCTCTGCTGTCCCTGAGCTAAGGATGATACAACAAAGTGTAGTCATGGATGGGTTACTCAGGTCGTCATCCAGCAGTAGGTCAGCAAGATTGACAGTAAAGGGTTTATCAAAGGTCAGTCTGTTCCTATCTAACAGAAGGGCTGAGTATTGATTCAGAGAGTCATTTGGCACCCATCGGTTGGTGGCATCGCTCACTTGGGATTCCACAGAGTAGGTGTGGAGCTGTTACTCTTAGAGTTGGTGTCACTGTGAGCTTGTCAGCTTCTGTTACAAGAAATTTGGTAGCTGCAATGGCTCTTAAATGGGGGATAGGGACATCTCAAGGCTACAGGATCTGGTCTCTTTGATATGTAACCCATTGGCCTTTTCCAGGGACACAGTCTGAGTCAGGATTCCCTTGGTGATGCCCTTTCTTTCTTGGACATAAAAATGAAAAGGCTTGGAGACATCAGGGAGAGTTAAATCTGGGACCTGTACAGGATCTCTTTTAAGTTCTTAAAGGCATGTTCATGGTCTTCAGTCCATCCTCTAAGAGTGTTACCTCAGCCAAAGTAGAGTACAAGGGTTTGGCAATTTCAGGAAATCCAGGTATCCAAAGATGACGATACCCAACAGCTCCCAGAAAACTTGACTCTTAGTGGTTGGAGCTGAGATTTGTATTATGGCTGGCATGTGGGCCTGGAACATCAGTCTTTCCCCTTCTCTCAGTTCATATCCCAAAGCAGGTAACTTGGAGGGAGCAAACCTGGGCTTTCTTTTTGAAACTCTGTAGCCTAACTGGGCTAGTTTCCAAAAGGCCTCTGGTGGCTCACAATTAGTTCTCCTTGGGTTTTTGTTTTTTGTTTTTTGTTTTTCGTTTTTTGTTTTTTGTGGTCAATAGTAAATCATCCACATACTGAAGCAAGCTTATCTCACAGTACTTACTGAAGAAGAGACCTAAATCCTGGTTGAATGCTTCATCAAAGATGATGGGAGAGGTTTTGAACCCTTGTAACAATCTGGTCCAGGTTAGTTGTCCTGATACCCCCAGTTTAGGGGTGGCCAATTCAAATGTGAAGACAAGCTGATTTGGATTTGACAGGGGGATAGAGAAGAATGCATCTTATAAGGGCAATATAGTACAAAGTTTATGTTCTAACAGGTTGACAAAGTGTAGGGATTTATAACCACTGAGTGAATTGTTTCTACCCATTGTTCACTCCCCTCATACTGGTCAATTGTCTTGAGCTCCAGGCTTTTGGACAGGCACCTGGGGAATATTCCGGACCAACTGGCAAGGAGTGAGCAGGTGCCTGATGTGAACCTTAGCCTCTTTCTGGCCTCTGAGCAGGTGGGTGTTGCTTGACTCAATGGACATAGCCCCAGATGTCAGTTGTACTGTGACAGGTGACGCATGTTTAGTTAAACCAAGAGGATTGTCCTCTGCCCAAACTGTAGAGATTTCCTGGGTCTACAACTTCTTCCATTCCCCTTCTAGGGAATGGGTTGGATTTTGGAGGAGAAATTTTCCTCTCTTATTGGGCAGGTTATAGTTAGAGCCTTAGATGGGCCTCCCAATTGCAGCCTAAGAATGTCTTCTGAACAAATTGTGGGAGAGACTGAAAGAAAAGCCATACAGAGACTGCCTCACTTGGAGATCCATCACAGATGCTATTGAGGATGCTGGGAAGTACATGCTGACAGGAGCCTGGTATGGCTGTCTCCTGAGAGGCTCTGCCAAAGCCTGACAAATACAGAGGCAGATGCTCTCAGCCAACCATTGAACCAAGCGCAGGGTCCCAGATGGAGGAGTTGGAGAAAGGGCTGAAAGAGCTAAGGGGGTTTGCAGTCCTGTGGTGGGGTCAACAGTGTCAACCAGCCAGACCCCTGGGAGCTCCCAGGGACTGGGCCACCAACCAAAGAGTATACATGGAGGGACCTATCCAGCCTTGTATGTGGCAGAGGATGGCCTTGTTGGACATAAGTGGGGGAAGCGGCCCTTGGGCCTGTTAGGGTTTGATGCCTCAGTGTAGGGGAGTGCAAGGGCTGGAAGGCAGGAGTGGATGGGTGGGGGAGCACCCTCATAGAGACAGGGGGGTTAGGAGGGATGGGAAAGGGGTCTTCAAAAGGGGAGACCTAGAACGAGGAAAACATTTGAAATGTAAATAGAGAAAATATCCAGTAAAAGAAAAAAAAAGTAAAAGAAAAAAAAAGAATGTCTCCTGAAAATAATATATAATAATATATAAGCCTAGAGCTTAGAGCTTGTTCAAGAGGTCCAGTCCCATTAAAGGGTAGGGACAATTAACAATAAAAGTCATAGTTCCTTATCCTAAGTTAACTGTCTAGTCAGTGGTTCACTTAAATTCTTTAATATTCCCTGCTACCCCCATACTTCCATTGTTTAATTAGTAAGGAGTCCTAAGAATTCCCACAATACCCCCATGTCCACCAGAAAATTTACAGGTTTGCCCCAATGGTGAAGGTTACCATAGGCTCCTAGAGGCCTGGTTGAAAGGAGCCTTGGCCTTGCTAACCCTCCATAGCTAGAATCGGCTTGGGTTTGGGAGTCCTACATGCTCTCATCGTGGGCATTCATTCTTCCAGTGACCCCTTTCTTTGTAGTAGGCACATTGCTCTTTTTTGCAAAGGTTTTCTCTTTTCATCATGGGGTGCATGGGCAGAGTTGCAAGTGGATGGGGCTTGTAGTGCAGCCACGGTGGCCTGCTCCATCTTCTTTGTCAAAAGATCTTCTTTATTGTCTCTGTTGTCTAACTCCTTCTGGGCTATTTCTAATAGTTCTGACCTGTTCTTCCCTCTTAGCCCATCCATCTTTGTGTCTTCCTATGTATGTCAACTGAGTAACAAAGGTAAGGTTAATAGCCTTGATATTTGCTGGGTCCTCTGGGTTACAGGGGTGATCGGTGTCCAGGAGGCACTCCAGGAAAGCTGGAGGCGATTCTTCTGGACCCTGTTTCACATCTGCTCCCTTAGCTAGGTTAGTGGTGTTAAGGCTGCCTATTTCATCCCTTCCAGAAGAATGTGGTGATACTCGAGACGTGACCTCCCACCTAAGTCTGTGTTGTCGTCCCATTGGGGTCTCCACATTGGCAGAGCTTGGTCAATTCCCTCTTCCTTTGGTCATCAGTCTTTTTTGTTTGTTTTTGTTTTTTGAGACAGGGTTTCTCTGTGTAGCCCTGGCTGTCCTGGAACTCACTCTGTAGACCAGGCTGGCCTCAAACTCAGAAATCCAATGTCATCAGTCTTTGAAGCTATTTTGGGAGTGTGTCAACTGCTTTCATGAGAATCCATTCCCCCTCTTCAGTAGTATGAAGTACCTGCTGAAAGCTGTCTCCTGTAGGGATGTGATTAAAAAAGATAGAATATATTAGAGAAATTAAGTCAGGCTTGGTACTGAAAGCAGTGTTCTGGTTCTTCCTGTTTAAAGATCCATAGTGGAGAAAGGGGCATACAGGTAGTGGTTGTCAGCAAGTGCTGCAGGAGAGAAAAGAGCAGAGAAGTCCCAGAGTGAGGCTAGGAGTGAGGAGGGGCATATGGGACACCCACACACACACACCCCCCCACATCCCCGGTGAGTGTGGGGAGGGAGAAATACAGGAGAAGATAAGGAAGAACTAGATGGTAGGGTAGGGTTGAAATGGAGGGAGAGGCAGTGCGGGGAGGGGCAGAGTAGGGCTGTGGTGGTGGGGACTGGGGTGGTGAAGGTAGAGGTTGAGGTGAGGAAGAAGTGTAAAGATGGCCACATGGAGGGAGAAGGGATTCTTCCTCCAGTGAGTCCTGCAGAGTGGTTTTCAGAGGGGGTTTCTGGGACTCTGCTACAGACCCTCAGAGGGCCCAGCTGCCAACAAGCAGGGTTTGGCCACCTTGCCCATTACAGACTGTACAAACCTTCATCCAGAGGCAGGTGAGCAGGAAGTTGCTTCAGCCCAAGGTTTACAGAGGGTGGCATTCACCATTGTCCAGGTTAGCTGAGAATCAAAAGTATCCTCAGGGGATCACTGAACCCCAAGTGAGGGTCATTTAGCTTCACAGAATGTTCCGAGCTGATAGGATAGTTGTAATCCTCCTTGACTATGGGGAGGTAAAGTTGTTAACATTCTTTAGAACTGCCTAGAGGGCTGTTAGGTTTGCTATTCTTATTGCCCATATTGTCTACCCATTTAGTCACTCCAAGGTCAATACAAACCACTTAACACAGAACATGGGAAGCACAAGATATAGAGACAGTAAAAATGAAACTAAAGACAAAATAGAGAAGACACAAAACCCGACCAAGAACCTGAGGTGAGCAATGCAACTTTTTGCCCTGGACAGGAGGATATTGAGTCTCCTCAGACCCCTCCTTGTCCCAGATTGGGATCCCAAGAGAACTGGATAACACAGAGAATTACCATGAGTTACCAGGGGAGGCCTCTGAAGATACTTGCTGCTTTTCTCAACACAGCAGCTCCACTATGATAGTCCACAAAACCAAAGGCATGCCTCAGAGCCTTGGAATGTCTCAAGGTGTGCACGTCCTGAGGTAACTAACTCTTCAGCCCCAGGGTCCTGGAGTGAGGATCTGACTTTAGTATTTGAGTGGCTGGTCTGATTTCGCTGGGGTCTCCAAAAAATTGATAATTCCATAGGGGAAGAATTAGACCACTACCACAATTTTTGAGCCAAATTTAAAGCTTTATTTTATAGGGGTCGCTAGAGAGCTGGCCAGCAACTGCCTCTTAAATCAGGTTAGGGAGAGACAGTCCTGAGACTGTTTCTTAAGCCTTTTAAGGAGAAAAAAAAAATCAAGAGTAGTTGCAAAGCAGGTTTACAAAACAAGACAATGGGACAGGTAGGAAGTACAGGGAAAAAATCTCAAAGAAAACCACCACCACCAACAACAAAACCAACAGCCATCATCATATGGTCACTGATTAGGGAGGGTCAGGGTGGTCTCAAAAACACGTGAGGATCATGAGTTAGGGCAGGTCAGATTTCAAAAAACAGAAACTTAAAAACATAAAGTCAGCTCTTACAGTAAAAGGAAATTTATTTTTAACAATACAACAAAATGTCTCCTGCCTTCAAAATAGAGTCATGGAGGCTCCTCACTAGACTGACTGACCAACAAGCGCAGGGGTTACCCTGTCTCCACCACCCAGGGCTGAGATTATAAGTGGGCACCAGTATACTTGGCATTTTTTGTGTGTGTTCTAGGCTCACACCCAGGTCCTCACACTTGTAAGGCAAGCGCTCTGCTGGCTAAACCATCCCCTTACTGTGCAGTCATAGGGATTTGATTAAGTACAGGCAGTAGGGAGGAGCAGCTATGTGAGGACAGAAAGATGTCACACACTGACAACCAAGGGAGAGACTCCTTCCTGGGGACCAAGCCTAGCTGGCATTTGACTCTCCAGCCTCCACAGTTGTAAGAAATAGATTCATGATGTTGAACTCACCTAGTCTCTGCTGTTTTGTTATGGCAGACAAGAGTAAAATGTTTTTTGTTTAAAAAAAAAATCAGCAAAGGTAGGGGGTTCTGAGTTCATTAGCAATGGCCTCAGGTATCATGAGATGACCTTGTTACATCTTGCTACTATAAAGGCCCAACTGTCCTTACTTCTAAAGGCTGAACTTTACATTTCAAGGCAGGACTTGGCAAGCTTTCCACCTGTGCAGTAGTCAGGCATACTTTATTTACTTAGCCCACTTGAATTCATGTATACTTAGGAGTTTCCAAATCAACTGGGGGCCTTGGGCTGGAGAAGGGATTTATTTTAGGGGAAGAAAAAAACCCATAGGGATTTGACTGTAATAAGATTTTATTATTGTTAGGCAGAGCATACAGGCACACAACTTTAATCCCAGCACTTGGGAGGCAGAGGCAGATGAATCTGATTAAAGACCAGCCTGATCTACACAGTGATTCCAGGACATGCAGAGATAGATGGTGAAACAACAACAAAGGATTTTGTCTTAGTTTGTGTTTTACTGCTGTGAACAGACACCAGGACCAAGGCAACTCTTAGAAAGACAATATTTAGTTGGTGCTGGCTTACAGGTTCAGAGGTTCATCATCAAAGTGGGAGCCATGGTAGCGCCCAGGCAGGCTTGGTGTGGGAGGAGTTGAGAGTTCTACATCTTCTTCCAAATGCAAGCAGGAAAAGACTAGCTTCTAGGCAGCTAGAAGGAGTGTCTCAAAGTACACCCCCACAGTAACACCCTTCCTTCAACAAAGCAACACCTATTCTTCTAATAGTGCCACTCCCTGATGATTTGAATATGCATGGCCCAGGGAGTGGCTCTATTAGAAAGTATGGCCTAGTTGGAATAGGTGTGGCTCTCCAGCTACAGGGGATCTGACACTTCCTTCTGCACATGCAGGTACCCTTACCAGAAGGGATGACTGGAGAGATGGCTCGGTGATTAAGGTTCTTGCTACTCTTCTAGGTTTGGTTCTCAGAACCTATGTGGTGGTGTAAAGGTGACTTTAACTCCAGTTCTAGGGGATCCAATGTCTTTTTCTGGCCTCCATGGACACCAGACAGTCATATGAGGCATAGGCAAAAGACCCATACACAGAAAATGAACATTGATAAATCTTAAGCACTGTACTGGCTGGTGTTGTGTCAACTTGACACAGCTGGAGTTATCACAGAGAAAGGAGCTTCAGTTGAGGAAATGCCTCCATGAGATCCAACTGTAAGGCATTTTCTCAATTGGTGATCAAGGGGGAAAGGCCCCTGGTGGGTGGGACCATCTCTCGGCTGGTAGTCTTGGTTCTATAAGAGAGCAGGCTGAGCAAGCCAGGAGAAGCAAGCCAGTAATGAACATCCCTCCATGGCCTCTGCATCAGCTCCTGCTTCCTGACCTGCTTGAGTTCCAGTCCTGACTTCCTTGGTGATGAACAGCAATGTGGAAGTGTAAGCTGAATAAACCCTTTCCTCCCCAACTGCTTCTTGGTCATGATGTTTGTGCAGGAATAGAAACCCTGACTAAGACAAGCATACACACACACACACACAAACACCACCACCAAAATAAAGCATAGAAAACATCTTGTCCTGTAAGCTGTAGTGTGTCATAGTGTGTCCCACAGTGTATCCCTCTGTCCAAATATCTTCACTTGCAAATGCTCTTTGCAATGAGTCATTGGTCTGGTTTGAGATCTCTGGCTTCTGTGACACCATCAATATTGGATCCTCATCTGGACTCCTCCCTGTTTTCCTGTTGTTGCCCTGTGTCATGGGGATCCTACAGCTTTGAATCTGCAGGACCCGCCCTTTCACGTGTCCCAACCAATCAAAGATGATATGGATTTTGGGAGAGCCAATTCAGAGCGCTGGGTCTGGGCCTGGGAGTCAGTGCACTGGCTCTTCTTTATCACCATCACCAGGATGAGCTCTCCAGTACTGCTCCAGCTAGGCTGCCCAATGCAGCCATAAAGGAGGCAGGGTCAGCACTCGTGCCCTTGGGCCAGGCTCTCCCACACCCACACCTATAGAGCCTGTGCTGCCCAGTCAAGGCAGGTGGGCCACTCTCCCAAGTGCTGCAGGCTTCCTTCCAGAGGCTGGGCCAGCTCTCCGGCTCTCACACCCTCAGGGCTGGCTCACCCGTGCCTTTTTTTGCCATCAGGACCGGTTCCACTGTGTTGCCAGGCAAGGTGCAGGGACTCTCTCCAGAGCTACCGCCACTGAGGAGGCAGGGACTTCTCCTGCTCTCCTACCCTCAGGACCAGCTCTCCAGAAAACATGAAAGGTTTTATTGGCCAATCAGCCTTGCAGACTATTTTAAATGGGTGAAGCTTTTTTCTAAGATCTTCTGTTTACATCTCTCTTTCTTTCTTCATAAGGGAAATGATCAATAGCTTTTAGACTTTTGCAATGCAGTACCACGAGGAAACAGAGAGTACTAGAAGAATCTAGGCAAGTTCGGAGATAAAAGGACATCTGGGAAAGGAAAAGTGTTGGTGGTGTTGTGAGAGCAAAACTTTCTGTTTGGGACTCAATCATGTTAAAATAATTTTTACCAAGAGAAAAAACCTCACAAGATGAGAAAATACAGAAAGTGCAACATCGATTTCCTCATGGTGGAATTATAAGTAATTTTTAAAAAATTAAGTGCTTTTTAAAAATTCTTGCTAAATTTTTGTGTATTTTCTATTCATAAGCATAGGTTCACTGCTGGACGCGCCTCAGCCGGTAGGTGGTGTTGTTTTGTGCTTTCTCAAACCTACTCTGTTAGCAGCAGTAAACAGATCCGGAATCAGAAGCGCCACCACACTGCACTGTCTCAGCACATCAGGGTCAGGCCATCGCTTGTCACTACCTGGGGGCTTGGCTAGAAGATGCCCCAACACCGATCCCTCTTAGGAAACTGGACTTAGGAGCAGTTGATCAGAGTACTACTTACTGGGGCCTAAACAAACGGGGATTGAAATGTCCGAGTGATCCGAGGAACAGGGTCTTAATTAGGAAAATTGCCTCAAAATACTACGTGCTAAAACCTCCTCGCCTAATCTCTCCAACCCAGCAGGGAAAAAAAGGAGGGAAACAATAGGTTAAAACATGAAAGTTAGACATTGTTGGAATGAGTCCAAAATACCACCATCCCAGGATGGGTTTCAAAGAGCAGTTTCCCAGGTGTGGAAGATGCCAGCATCGCCCCAAGGGACGCGCAGGAACGACGAATCACAAAAGAGCTGGACTACTTCCCGGGAAGGTCGCCTGCCTGCGTGTCTCTGGCCCGGGGTGAGGATTAGGGTGTGGGGGCGGGGAGGGTGTTCCAAAACCTGCATCTAAGGCACGCCCACAAGGGGCGGGGCTACGCAGACAACCGAGAAAGGGCGAGTTAGCCGGTCGGTAGAGGGCGCTTGCAGACGTGGCTCGGCAAAGGGCTTGGCCCAGCAATGCGCTCTAAGCCGGATCCCCGAGAGTTTAGCCCCGCCTCCGGGGAGGGCCCGAGAGGCAGCAGCGCTGACACCGCCTCCGTCCTTCCTGCCTTGCGCACGCAGTCCGACGGCTGCTCTTGCCCCCTCCTTGGTCAGGCGCCCGCCGGTTCCGAAACCGCCCGCCAGTGCCGCGGCGTTCGGGTCGCGGTGCTCTGCGAGCCGAACCGAGAGCTGTAGCCCCGCGCGGCGACAGCATGGGTACGCACCACCCGGCCCTAGGCCTGCTGCTGCTGCTGCTGTGCCCTGCGCAGGTGAGCGCCTTCCAGAATCCCGGGCGGGCTGGGCGGAACGCGGCGGGGCGGGGCGACGGCTCCGGAGACCCCCGGCGAGGGAGCTGCGGGCGTGGGGAAGTTGGTCTTCCTGTGCAGCCGTAGAGGTCGCCTTCTCCTCCTGTGTCTGTCCACCCTCACGCTGCCCTGTGCTCTGGGAGAGGATGACAGCTAGGGGCCTCTATTTGGCTAGCTTTGAGCTATTCCAGCGGTGGTCACCTGATTTAGGATGTGGAATTGGAGGGACAATGGGCGCAGAGGATAGGGAGTTTGCTTGTTGTTAGCCATTTTAACAAAACAAATTCGACATGCACACATTTACTTAGCTCCGACTGCATTACTGCTCCTTGTCTCCAGACGATGGAGGTGGAGGAGAACAAAACTCAGGTACCAAATTGAAGCTGTTTTCAGTACTTTAAAGAATGTGGGTTGCCTCTTCTCACGGTCATTTTAACGTTTCGGGAAACTGAGGCTCACAGATAAAATAGTTTAATTGCCCCTTCCCACAATTAGCCAGGGACAGGAAGACACCTGGCACAGTGTACTGGCTTCCCTCCGCTGGCTTTTCCTTGCTGTGGCCAACTTGGGTATGGGTGTGTCACTACTGCTTATGTGTGTAGTTTTCTCATTGGAAAGTGGGTGTGTGTTTGGGGATGCCTACGGAGGGGTACTAATTACACCCCCTTAGTCATCAGAATGACTTAAGTCAATGGAAACTCTCTGCCCTTGTGGCCACTAACTCCCCTCTAATGGACTCTGGTTATGAAGATGTGGTGAATTAGAAGAGAGAGCAGATGAAAGGATCTAGGAAACTTACTCTTTGTTCTTTAAATCTCTGTGAAGTGCTCAAAAGGGCATAGGGATGCTGGCCAAGGAGCTGAAGAGTACACAGGCGGATCCCAGGCTAACCCAAAGTGAGGAAAAGCGGAGAAGACAGTTGGTGGGGGCAGGAACGGGTTGGCTGTTTGGGGCAGGAGCGGGTTGTACTTTCTTTTCCCTAGAGTTTTAGGTCGTGGCCTAGTCAGCAGACTTCACATTATAAAGTGGCTTAAACTTATCTCTGCTTCTCTTACCTCAAGGTAACCTTCAAAATAGATAAGCAATGCGCTCCTCTAGGGCATTTGAAGTAGAACTGAGCTGGATCTCTTGCAAAACGCCTGAAAGTCTTCCCACCCTCCTCTTAATTAAAACACTCCCATTGTTTGGCTCCCTGGGCAGCTGAACCGATGGGGGTGGGGTATCTGGTTTTGGATCTCACACCAGTCAGTGGCTGCCAATGGTCAGGTTTCTGTCTGAGCAGCAGTAAAGTTAGAGGTTAGAGGCAGCTGTCCTTTGGAAGATCACAAATGCATTAGGAGAGATTTTTGGTTTTCTTACATTTTCTCCTTACAGATGACGGACTAGCATTGCCACATTGAATGTTCAGTTTTTCTCTTTTGACTTGGCTTTTTTTGTGTGTCTGGTCTTGCTATAGGCCCGGGTTCTCATTCTCACTGTATTGCCCAGGTGTGCCTTGAATTCACTCCAATCCTGTTTCAGCCTCCTAAGTGCTGGAGTTACAGGTGTGAGCCACTGTATGGGCATAGACAGCTTTTTTTAATCCCCTTGTTTGCTAGTCACCATGGTGTGCAAGCCTTTAATCGGAGCCCTGCGGAGGCAGAGTCAGGATTGCTTAAGTTTGAGGCCAACTTGTTCTGCCTTGCAAGTTCTAAGCCAGTTAGGTCAATAGACCCTGCCTAGTAAACAACTCACCTGTGTTCATCAAGGTAGTACGTGGCTGTTGGGAAAGTAGGCCTGTCTTTCCTGTCTGTCCCCCCACCTTGAGAAACTTGGAATTCGTTGAGGTCAGAACTCATTAAACACTTAAGTGGCTTTTTCAGAGGTAACCTGGAAGGGGTTGATCTTTTGGCCTAGAGGAATGGAGTGGGTCCATGTAATCTTCCTAGCTTCGGCCCACTAACGCAGTAAGATTTGATAACAGATTATCAGCTGGAAAAGGAAGGGTTTTTTTTCTTTTCTTTTTTTTTGCAAGTGGGTAAAGAGTAAAGGACTTGCTGAATAGAACTTTGTATTTCTCCGAATTTATTCTATGACCCAGAACAAAGAGTCTCTGTTGAGAGAGGCATAGGCACCCTGTCCTGGCCAGCCTGCCTCACTCCACTGTTAGAGATGCACTGTTTGAAGCGTGGCTCATCGCCTACTGGGAAGTCTGGGCTTGGCCATCAGGGACCCTTTCATCCTGTCACCTGTGGCTCTGCTCTGCACACAAGTCAGACCATCTGATATCAAAACCACACAAAATCTTGGCCAGACTGCCAAGGTCCCTCAACTGGAGCTTTACTGATGGCATTGTGCTGGTCCCCAGCCAGGATACCTTCCCACTCAAGTTCTTGTCTTTTGCTTAAACTTCTGCAGTGGCATTTTCTGTTAACAAAAGTCTTTGAACTGAGAGGCCGGGTGTGTGTTGTGTTGGGGTGTATGGGAGGGTTTCCATCTCTTCAGACTGCAACTTCAGTTTCCCCTGTACAAAGTCAGATTAGCTGGACCCGCTTTCCAGGGTGTTTGTGTGCTTGCTTTGTAACGGAAACGCTATATTGCAGGCTCCTTGAGAACAAGAACTATATATTAACATCTCTGAATAGGTGCGACTTTTGATTTGTGGCTCTTTTTAAACAGGAAGTCTTCTAGCACCAAAGTGGATCTTGAGGAGGGGCTTAAAGGTTAGTTGTGATCAGCATGTATTTGCAATTGATTCTGGGGAAGACCGTGATTGACGGATCAACCAGGCTTCCTTTGCCTGTGTGTGTGTGTGTGTGTGTGTGTGTGTGTTCAGGGCAGAGGCCAAGTGTGTCTCTCAGTCATTCTTCCTGTTCTTTTGAGTCAGGGTCTCTCTCACCTAGTCAGCAGACTAGCTAGTCAGCAAGCCCTAGAGATAATCTTCCTGTCTCTCCTCCTCGGCTCTGGGAACACTGCCTATACCACAGTGCCTGATTTCTGATGCTTTGCTGGAGAGCCACACCCTGGTCCCCATGCTTGTGTGGCAAGCACTAATTCACCAACTGAGCCCCCTCCTGCAGCTCCCAGCCTGTGTCTGTTATCTTAGTCTTTAGAAGTAATACGGTTTTAAACAATAAAGTACCTCTGTGGTCGGTGCTGCTGCCTGGAGCCACATTGGTAACCATGGGCCAGACTGCTGTGGCCGGTGGCCTGTTCTGCCACTGGGGACTGCTGATGGCAGAGGCCATGTAGACGACCTTGGTCCATGCTCCCACTGGCTATAAAGGGCAAGGAAACTCCTTCTGCAGTGGTATCAGTGACCATAGACACTGCTGAGAAAGAGGGACATAGAGGCTACTGTGACAACCCCCACCCCACCTCCCAAAAAAGTAACAGCCTAGACAGGAAGCCACTGAAGAGAACTCTTAAACTGTGGTAAGAGTGTCCACGTGTAGTTGTGCACAGTTGATGTCTTCTGGCAGGGGTGCTGGTAAGGAACGACTTGATTTTCTTTGAGAGCTGGCCACTGGGAGTTTGACCATGCTCCCTCCGGTGAGTAGGTGGGCAACACACACCAGACATGTGTCCTTTTTCTTTTCTTTTCTTCTTTTTTTTTTTTTTTTTTTTTTTGAGGGTGGGGGAAGAGGAATCATAAGAATAGGAGTGGACTTGGAAGGACTGGGAAATAAGCATGATCAGGGTACATGATATGAAATTCCCAAATAATCAATACAAATATTATGTTAGAAAAAAAATAAGTATTTGTTTTTAAAAACTTTGACTCAATGAATGAGCTTCTGGCTTTGAGAGGCACTTGAACATTTGTCCTTGATCTTTTTTACTCTCCTTTCCTTAGGTCACAGATCTAAAGTAAAGGTTCTGAGCACAGTGTAGGATGCAGAGATCGAAGACCCAAGGCCTTGGAAGAGCAGTGTGCTTGCTATAAAAGGCTGTATAATGTTAGCTACTGTCTCCGTCTTGTGCACACATAATGGTAGAAGAATGGGTGAGAACGATAATGTGGTGAGAAATAATAAACATAAGGGCAGATTGTTAAATTTTTGAGCTGAGCTCTGAGGGTGAATTGTGTGCCAGGTGACCAAGAGGAATCTGGGAGATGGAGACTAGCCATAGAAATGCTCACCAGTTGAGATGAAAAACACTCCTTCTCCTAATCTCATTATTTCATGCCATATACTTATATTGAATTATCCTGTATCCTATAAATAAATAGAAATATTTATCAGTAAAAATTAAAAATTTTGTAGCAGGGCAGCAAGTGTGTTTCCAGTACAAGCCTGACGACCTGCGTTCAGTCCCTGAAACCCACTGTTAAAGGAGAGGCGCAACCCTTAGAAGTTGTCCCCTGACTTCCACACGTGCCGCATCGCATGCTTGCACACAGCCTCAGCAGCAGCATCATAAAAAATAAATGCTAGAAAGTAATCTAGTTGCTAACAAAAACTGTTCTTTGCATGTATTGTAATTACCGTGAATTTCCGTATTTTCTTTTTGAGTCACACTTGCTGTGTAAACAAAGCTGGCCTCTGACTGGAGCTGCTCTTGCCTCAGCCTAAGAACTGGCATTGTAGGTATTCTGTAGCCATGCCTCCCAGCAGGCAGTGGAACAGTCTGGATTACAGACGATTAAAGACAAAAAAGTAGCTATGTCTCATTGCGATCACACAGCTAACCTTATTTTGTCCCCCCAGAACCTCTTCAATAAAAGTGCATTTTTCCTGCTTTTAAAATTTAATGGGCCTTTTATCGGCACACTAGAAGAGAGCATTGGATCCTATGGGAGTATAGTTACAGACAGTTGTGAGCCTCAATGTGGGTTCTGAGAACTGAACTCAGGACTCCTGAAAGGGCAGCCATTGCTCTTAGCCACTCAGCATTTCTCCAACCACAGATTTTCTTTATCAACTGGAACATTAAAGTTGATGTTTGTCTTAAGGTCACAGGGCTAGTAAATGGCAGACCAGAAGCCTGAACTGCTATTTTCTGATTTCTGCCCTCTATTCAAGTTCAAATGTTGCTACTTGATTCCTAAAATGTGTGTCCATCAATTGTCCCATTTGGCTAGTAAGGCTTCTCACCTGATGGTTCACCTGTTCCCATCTCCCCTGTGGCTGGGTAATGGCCAGGGAGTCATTAGTCTGCTGAGCATGGCCCTCTGTAGAGACACACTGACACTCAGGTCATGGTTGTGTTTTAGAGCTATGGCTTTGGGGTGGTTCTTCTGACCCTGTGCTTGCTGAAGCTCATAAATGTCTAATAGTATCTGCTAGTGTGGCCTTGGTTGACTTACACTGTGAGGTAAGGGGCTACCTGCCAAATGAAGAGCTGGGATGCTTGAGCCTATCACACTCAGAAGTATTTGACTTAAACACCTGTATATAGGCAAGTCTGGTGTGTGTGTGTGTGTGTGTGTGAGAGAGAGAGAGAGAGAGAGAGAGAGAGAGAGAGAGAGAGAGAGAAGAGGGAGAGAGGGAGAGGAGACTGACTGACTTGTCAGTGACTGACTGTCAGACTGGCTTTGAAATAGAACCAGAGGCTTCTACCGTAGAAGTCACATCAAACCAAGCCTCTACCTCCATGTTTGTTTAATCTGCCTTCTGAATTACAAAGGAACAGTAGGCAGTGTGATCTCTGGGCAGGGTTCCCTCCAGCCCATCCTGCCTTGTTCGGACTTGACTGTACAGGCCTGTGTCCATGCTCCCCAGATAGGCAGCAGGCAATGGGGTTAACCAGCACCCACCGGTTTCTCCTGTTGGAGCTGGAGTCAGCTGTCCCCCAGGTCCCTCTATTGCCTTTATCTATCCACAATCATAGCAGAAGTGGCGATGTCAGCTATAGTATGTCTTGGCTCTGTCACGGAGCTGCTGGACTGTCGGTCACACCTGACAGCCACCTAGAGATGTGAGTGATGGCCATTGCTTCTACATCTGTAGTTTGTGGAACTTGAAGTCAGTGGGGGCAGCCTGTCTGCTGCGACTTCCTCTTCTGAGGCTGCCAGTGCCCAAACGAGGCTGGAGTTTGAACTGTGCAGGCACCCAGTGCTTGTGGGAAGAGACAGAAGGGCTGGCAGACATTTGTCTTGTTTTTCAGAATTATGTCACCTGTGAGCCTTGCCATGGACTGTCATTTCTGAGCCTTTACTTCCCTTCCCTGTAAATCCTCATATTCTGTGTGACGATGGCCTGTTAGAAATGAATCCGTGAGAAACGACCAGCGTGTGCCTGACACCATTGGCATTCCCTCCGGATTTGTGGGTTTAGACCTTGGTAGGGTTCACTAGAGGCCCCAGGAGTCCACGTTTCTCTTGGGTTCAGAATTTCTTCTATGTAGTGTGAGAAGCTGCATTCCATCTGTGCTCATGGACAGTAGAGTGGGGCTCAGAGATTGTAGCTGCTGATAGATGGCCGAAGGGTTCATTCTTCTTAAATCTTTCTGGACTGAAGGCAGCTTTCTGACTCAGTGAGATGTCTAGTAACTAAATCCCATCTGACCTATCTTTCGAAAGTAGCAACTCTCTAGCCTTTTACTTACCAAGCCTCGGTTGGAGCCAGGTGGCCGAGTTCTCGTCTCTGAACTCATGAAATCAAATCAGTGAGATTCCCTAAACTCACTGTTGCTGGTTTCTGAACCGATGAAGGTTGGATGCATTGTACAGGGTGTTTCAAAAGAAGACTCATACCTGGGCCCCGCTGTTGAGGATTTCACGGTCTTATGAGGGCATCAAGACAAACAAGAAAATACTCTTCCAGGTCTCACACACTTTGCTTGCTCCTAGAGCGACAACCACAGACTGTGGCCTGACCCACCGGTTGGGACACGCTTCACTTCATGCTGTGGCTGCAACTGAACTTTTACAGGCAGGGTTGAGTATTTGCCACAGAGACCTGCCTGAAGAGTTAAAAGTCTCCATTATTTAATGTTTGGCCCTCAGGGGCAGAGTTTGTCTGCCTAGCTCTCGTGGGTCCACAGGGGGAGCTCTCAGGATGTGACAAAACATGTCACCATGGCAAGAGACATCAGCTGCCTCCGTGACTGTGAGGAAGGGGTTGGGTGCAGCCAGGTGCTGCTTCTGATCAGATAAGGCAGCGTACCTTCTTTGGGAACTGCACTAGACCAGGGTGGAAGGAGTCAGGGTTTAGCTTAGTGAGGAAGTGAGTCTTGGGAGGGGCAGTTAAGCAGAGATCATTAGAGAGGACAGACAGGATTTGTGACACCAGAGTCTGGAAGAACAATGAGCCTGTTTTCTGTGACTGGAGTTTGGCCTTAAGGTCTTAGATCAAAATAGAGCCAAAGAATGACCTGTGTAAGGGAGCTGACGCCATGCTTGTGGTTCTGCATATGTGAAAATTGGATGTTTACCTGTGGGAGAAGTCAGAAAGCTAGGAAGACCTGGGTGTGATAAATTATACTGGTTCAGTCTGAGAAATGGATGGGGTAGGGATCTGAGAGAGGCCTTTCAGTTTGAATTCAGTATATCTGTGAAATCTGGATATCTGTGGTAGGAGTGTATTGATTTGCAATTAAAACTCTACAGTCTTGGAAAAATATTTTAGAAGTGGACAAAAATGTAACACTTAAGTAATGTTATCTTTTCATTAAAGTATCACTGTAAGAGTGGTATGTGTGGAAAACAGTGTGTCTGCAGTTGGCTTGAATGTACCAACAGAGTTCATGTGCTGGGGTTCCCCCCTCCACCGACACCCCCCCGAAACAGTGTTGATAATTAAACCATGAGTGATCTGTCGGGGCAGATCAATCAGTGCACCCTGTGGAAGTGAATCGTGCTCAGAGGAAATTCTAATGAAGGGTGAGCCTGCTGTTTCCTGTCTGGGGTTCTCCTCTCTCCTTTCCACCATGGAGTGTGGTGGCAAGAACATCAGATGAAGTCCCTGCAGCCCCCACACCTGTGGGCCAGAGAACTTTCTGTTTATTATTAATCACTTAGTCTCAGGTATCCTGACATAGCAACAGCTCACAGACTGTGACGTGTCGCCACTATGTGAGTGAGTGGGATAGATATGCTGTGAGTGAGTGGGATAGATATGCTGTGAGCGAGTGGGATATGCTGTGAGTGAGTGGGATATGCTGTGAGTGAGTGGGATATGCTGTGAGTGGGATATGCTGTGAGTGAGTGGATATGCTGTGAGTGGGATATGCTGTGAGTGAGTGGGATATGCTGTGAGTGAGTGGGATATGCTGTGAGTGAGTGGGATATGCTGTGAGTGAGTGGGATATGCTGTGAGCGAGTGGGATATGCTGTGAGCGAGTGGGATGGATATGCTGTGAGCGAGTGGGATGGATATGCTGTGATCGAGTGGGATATGCTGTGAGAGACTCGCTGTATGGTGTGATACGGATTCGTGATTCCTGATCCCGTTTGACTCCTGCAATGGTGGCAGGGAACTGAAGCTCAAGACACAGCTTTCACTTTATCTGGTGAAGGACATCTGAGACCAGGCTTTTGCTTTGTGTTATTGTGGTGGTCAAGTCATGTATGACTTGACATTTAGCAGTGTTCAGTGGCCTCAGTGTGTCACACTTGTGTAACCTTCGCTCCTGTCCCTCTCTAGAGCACAGCCTGTGTGATTAGGCTCGCTTTGTGGTGACAGTAGACCCCAAACACTGGTGTGTTTCACTTTAATACTGCATATAGTGCTTCCTTCCCTACGAGAATGTTTCTGAGTTTAAAGCCAGGGCATGTTGGTTGTTTGGTTTCCTTTGGATTAGGTTGGGTTGGGTTGAGTTGGTGAGAGTCTTGCTATGTAGCCTGGGTTGGCCTCTGTGGTGGATTGACTGTGCTTAACTCATGAGAAGTGGCACTATTAGGAGATGTGGCCTTGTTGGAGGACATGGGGGGCTTGGAGAGGTCTACGCTCAGGCTCTTTGCCTGCAGTGCGAACGAGACCCCTCCTGCCTGCCTGCAGAAAACGAGTGTCTTACTTAGGGTTCTACTGTTGTGCACAGACATCATGACCAAGGCAAGTCTTATAAAAACAACATTTAATTGGGGCTGGCTTACAGGTTCAGAGGTTCTGTCCATCATCATCAAGGTGGGAGCATGGCAGCATCCAGGCAGGCATGGCGCAGGCAGAGCTGAGAGTTCTACATCTTCATCCAAAGGCTGCTAGTGGAAGACTGACTTCCAGGCAACTAGGGTGAGGATCTGATGCCCACACCCACAGTGACACACCCATTCCAACCAGGCCACACCTCCAAATGGTGCCACTCCCTGGTCCGAGAATATACAAACCATCACAGCAGGCTTCTCCGAGCAGCCTTTGGATCAGGATGTAGAACTCTCAGCTCCTCCAGCACCATGTCTGCCTGCACGCTGTCATGCTCCCTGCCATGATGAAAATGCTTGGAACATCTAAACTATAAGCCACCCCAGTGAAATGATTCCCTGTATAAGAGTTGCCTTGGTAATGGCGTCTCTTCACAGCAATGCAACCCTAACTAGACAGCCTCCAATGGCAATCCAGGCACAGGGGCAGGGCATATGTCACTACACTCATCTTAAACTCTGGGCTCTTGTACCACAATGAAGGAAGCTTTAAGTTTGGAAGTTGGGTTGTTTGTCCACGTGAGTTCTTCTTGCCCCCAGAGCATGGCTGCGTCGGGTTGACAGTCCCAGGAGACTTCATGACACATTCATCCTCTTTGTCAGAGAAGACCTGACTACCTACTGTCTGTGATTTTGAGATTGTGGATCCTTGTCTCTAAGGCGCCAGTTAGACCCTCCATAGGTTGCAGAGATGAGCATGGCCCAGCCCTGCCTCTCTAGGTCTGTAGTCCCTTGGTGCAGTGGAAATTGGGCCCCAGCCTCCCACGCACCTGGGCCACAGGTAGGTGAGGTCTACCTCTGCCCTGACTTAGTCTTTCAGGTCCTTCAGCACTTTACCTGCTCATCTGTATTCCAGATGAGTCACACATCTGCTGAGTGGGGATTGTGACGGTAGGTAGGGGTACACTTAGCAAGAGCCCGTAAACTAAAGGAGATGTGCTATATTCTTATGGGACTAGAACATCTGGCGGGTGGTCTGGAGGGACGTGCTTAGGTGCATCCACCGGCAGGTACCACAAGGGAGGTGGAGACCGGAGAATGGCTTTGGCCATAGGTAGGAAAGAAAATTGGGACCAGTGTGGAGGCAGATAGGTCCCTTAGGAGGGGACAGAAGAGAAGAGCCAGGACGAGCTTGCAAAACGTTGTCATAGGCAGCAGGTGAGGGTGGGTTCTAACCACAGACTGCGGAGATGTCTGAACAAGGGAGCCCCCCACCAGTGGAAGCTGTGGAGGACTGAGAAAGATCAGCCTCCCCTGGAGCATCAAAGGCCAGCAGGCAGAGCGGCAGACATGGGTAGAGATTGTCTGAAGCAGGGACATCTGTGAGATTAGAATAGTGTCCATAGGCAGTGTAGACACCGTGAATGGGAAGACATTTAAGGTGGAAAACAAGGTGAGCTTGCAGAGGTGGGAGTGGGAGTGGGTAAACTCCTGAGAAGGGCTTTAATTGTGGTCTAATTATCTTTTATGGAGAGTCTGTGCCTGGAGCCAAAAGCTGCAGTTTCAACCCTGGCTTGGCCAATGCTCTCTTGACCTTGGACAAATCGTAGTTTCCTGGTGCTTTGCTTTGTGTGTTAGTGGAGTATCTGAGCCTGTCACGCTGAGTTGACACCTAAGGCCTGTGAGCCACTGAGTGCTCTTAGGAGCACTTGAGCCCCTCTGGCTAGGGCCACTGCTGTGGGCAAGATGGTTTTGTGAGCCAATTGCCTTTGAATGGCCAGGAAACCCCAAATATTTTGTGTTCTACTTAAAAAGGTTAAGTAACTCACTCCTCTAAGTGTAGTGGGGCTCAACTTACTGACTTAGAGTATTGGCTTCTTGGGATCACAAGGGCTCCTGACTCCTCTCCTTTCCCCTGCTTTCAAAGGGGCAGAAAAACACTTGGCTTTGAAATCAGTGACAACATAGAAGCAGATGTTTGTGAAACCACGTTAGGTCATCTTGTCTGGCCTTTTGGCTGGATTTCTGTTGTTAAGGTTTGTGGGGGCCTTGGGTTTGGAGCTGATATTTGCTCTGGGCCAGTATAGATTTAATCAAAGTCAGTGATCTGGGACTACCTAAGTGATGCCATCAGAGGACTTTATTTTCTTTACCTCACCCTTTGTTGTGGTAAATGCCACCTGGTCGCACTCTGCGCAGGAATGCCCAGCTCGGAACCTGCTGGTGATGGCCCTACTGAATTCCCTAATCAGTTTTTATTTGGCCTTGCTCAAATAAACTCCAATGGGCCTCTGGGATTTCCCTTTGAATTCTGTTGTGAGGCAGCCTTGACAACTGGTAGAGTTCTGAGAAAGGAGAGAAAGCTCCCTGTTTAACTGGCACTTCCTGTCAGCTCTGCCCGCACCTCTCAGCAGCTTTAGCCATTTAAAACTTGAGTTACATCGGAGCTCTCTTGCCTGCTGGAAGGCCAGAGTGCAGTTCTCTGCTAGAGTTGCTGGGTTTGGTTTAAAATGTGGACCCTTCCCCATTTGAATGATTTCTCTCCTAAACATAGGACTTTGAATGAGTCCAGAGCGGTGGGCCTGTAGCCAGTGCGGAAGCAGCTTGCTGCTCTTGGGCTACATAGTAACTAAGTCCCTGTCCTCTGTCTCAAAAGAACAGCCACACACACTTTGACGTAGAGACACATGTATCTCATGTGGTTTGGGGGTCTCTGGTTTTGGTTTTGCTGTTTTGAACCCCAGGCTTTCCGAGTGTTGAACAACCACTAGCTACACCCTTGTCTGTTAAGGCAGGGGCTCCAAGTTGCCCAGTTGGGTCTCGCACTCCACTTCTCTCTCCTACTTCCTGTTTCGTCTCTCCTCTGTGGTAGATGAGGTTCCAGGCGTGCACCACTACATCCAGTGACCTGTAATGGTTATTTTACTAAATAAAGGATAATTTCAGAAGCAAGTTCTATTGATTCTGGACCCCTTGAGAGTTGTGTTCCCTGGTCTAGTTTATGTTCTCGTTCACCTTCTTCCCTTCTGGATCTGCATCGTGGCTGGGAACTAAAGATGACTGACTTAGCTGCCTGCCTGTGTGGGGATTGGCCTGCCGCTCCTGTTCAGGGTGTTTAAGGCTTTTCAATGGGTATCTTGGGATCCAGCTTGCTCCTAGTTTATGTTTTCCCTGTGGGACAGTTCTAAGACAGTGTCCCTGGCATGCTGCATCATCTGTGCTGAGTCAGTTGTGCAGCACAGTATGGATTCCTCTGGGCAGCACCCTTGATGGGGTGGTGACTCACGGGAACACTTCCTTCTTAAGCTCTAGGCAGCCTTGTGACTGTCACATGGGGAATATGAGCAGCTCTTGAGACATCTTTTCATAAGAAATGTTAGGTTAATGTTGCCTTGCTGATGGTCCTTAAATTTAGCAGTGCATCCCTTGGCGGTTGGTCTCCTTAGCCCTCAGGAACAGTGTTCTTGCACCTCCTTTTAGGTAAAGTTAATGATACAGGTTTTGTTTCTCAGGTTCCTTTTGAAGTATCAGTAGTAGCTAATGTAACTATACGGGAAAATATCCTTTTGGTTGTTTAATTTTTTTGTGTGCAATTCCCCAAAAAACAGTGTCTTCATAATCTCTTACTTGCTAAGTACAGCACTGCTTCTACCTATCCTTGCTGGAACTAGACCCTCTCTCAAGTGGCAAATCTGGCTCTTGTAAATAGTTTCCATTCCTGCACCACACTGACCTGACAAATCCATTTGGGGTTTTAGGCCTGGTTTCTTTTTAAAAGATATGAGGGGGAGGGGGGAAGGAGGAGGAGGAGGAGGTGGTGGTATCAGATACCATGAAGCTGGCCTACAGGTCGGTGCTGGGAACTGGGGTCCTCTAAGCGAAGGAACCTCTCTCTCTTAACCACCGAACCATTGCTCCAGCCCCATGGCCTGGGTGCTACCCTTCGTTTGTTTTCAAGACAGGGTTTACTGGGTAGTTCAGACTGGTCTTAACTGTGCAGCCCAGACTGGCCTTGAACTCATGCTTTTTCTGTCTCAGCCTCACAAGTGTTGGGATTGCTGACATAAGACCTCCCCATGTCAGGCTTGTTCCATCTTTATTAATATTTCTTGACATGTTTAGCAAGAACCTTTGTTACTTCATTTGCTAGGTAGCATGAAAGGTCTGTTGACTGAGCACCTTTTTGTGCTAAAATCTGTTTTCCATGATTCCGTAGGTGTTTTCACAATCCTGTATTTGGTATGGAGAGTGTGGAATTGCGACTGGAGACAAGAGGTACAACTGTAAATATTCCGGCCCACCGAAACCCCTCCCAAAGGATGGCTATGACTTAGTGCAGGTAAGCGTGCTGTTTTGAGAGCACCCAGGCATAGCTTATAGAATCTTATGAATCATTACAGAATCTGTAATGGGACCAAGGATGCTGGAGGTGAGACTAGAGGGCTGAAATCTGTAAAGACATTTTTGTATGTGTGTATGTGTGTGAGCCTTCACATGCAGGAGGTCAGTTGGATCTCCTGTGAACCACCACGTGGGCCAGGAACTGCCATGATTTCTCCACACGCTCAGTCATCACTGCTGAGCTGTTGCTCCAGTCCAGCTTAAATCTTAACCTAGACTCCAGCCTGTACCCCATAGCACAGAGCTGATAAAAGGTTTAATCTTCCAGGTGTCTCCTGGAAGACTCTTGCTAAACATGTCAAGACTCTGTGTCTCCTGGAGTTTCCTAGTGGGAGTCACTGTTTAGAGATGACCTTGGTACCCACATGTTAAGTTAGCTTTCTTGTTGTCGCTCCTAGATTTCAAGACTTGCTTTTTCTTAGACTTTGTCACTAAAAGGCTGGCATTCTCACTACCTCTTTTAGTGATTTCTCTGTTCCCTGTAAGCCCGTGAATTCTGGCTACCTCCCAGACATTGCTTTTTGTTAGTGTGATTCTTAGGGCTGTTTGGAAAAAAAAAATACTGGGAAAAATCAGGCTGAAAAGACTGGCTTTGGGGCTTCAGTAATCCAGGGTAGCACTAGGTCGCGTAAATATCCTTGCTTTTTTTTTTCAGAGTTAGTACAAGTTTTGACTGTCCCTGGAGTGACAAGTGGATATAGCCTTGTGGCTGAACTTTTGAATAGTCTGACTTACACAGCGAAACAGTAAAGGAAAAATCAATAGAGTTGTCTCTGCTACTTACGAATCCCCACTTTCTTGGGGGTCGGAAGGGGGACTGTCCTGAGACAGTGTTTCTCTGTGTAGCCCTGGCTGTCCTGGAAGTCTCTGTAGACCACAGTGGTCTTAAACTCAGAGACTGACCTGCCTCAGCCTCTGGAGTGCTGGGGTTGAAGGCGTGTGCCACCACTGCCCGGCTGAATCCCTACTCTCTGAATGGCGAACTTGATAGCGACTCAGACAGAACCTCTCGTGCCTGGGATTAACAGGAGTGAAGGGCATCCATCACCTGTAGTGACGGAGCTTATCTGGGAACCCGCTCTCTCCTCACAGGAACTCTGTCCAGGACTCTTCTTTGACAATGTCAGTCTCTGCTGTGACATTCAACAGCTTCAGACGCTGAAGAGTAACCTGCAGCTGCCCCTGCAGTTTCTGTCCAGGTAGGCGGACCACAGCAAACAGTGCCACCCTGGGTGCTTATAGAGACCAGTTCCCCTCTGTTGTGCTCTGAGAAGGTACCGATGGTGTGTTAGAAGGAAGAAGGAAGCCACATGTCCACCAGTTTCCTTCCTAGTTAGAAGGAAGAAGGAAGCCACATGTCCACCAGTTTTCTTCCTAGATGCTTTCAGAGTGAAGACTTGGTTTCCCTCGTGGTATCCTGGCTCACAAAGGGACCTCTCCAGGGGCCTAGGGTCTCTCAGAACAGAGCGTCTGTGCACTGTGGTGAGGAGTGGTCCCTGCTGTCCTGCTCAGGGCCTGGGTCCTCCATCTGTGTGGCTCTCGGTTCTTTCTCACTCCTTGCTGCCTTGCTTTGCCCGTCATTCTTTTCTAAGTTTTTATTAGTTACTTATTGTGTGCATGCATGTACCATGTGTACCCACGCACATGGAAATCAGTTATTTACTTACTGTGCGCATGCATGTACCATGTGTACCCACTGTGTGCACATGCACATGGAAATTAGTGGGGGCTTGTTCTCTCCTTACACCATGTGCGTCCAAGAATCAAACTCAGGTTGTCATTTTGGCAGCATGCCATTGGCTCTTGTCTGACATCCTGGTATATCTCTGTGCTGAAACACTGCAGTAGCCTTAGCTCCTAGGTGGTACACCCATTCTGGTGTAGTTGGCAGTGCAGAAAGGTTGTATAATAGATGTTCTTTAAATATGTAAAGAGCAAGTTGGTGGTTTTCTTTAGAGCAACAGACTTTGGTGTGTGTAAATTATCCAGACTTTAGCACACTCGTAAAGGTGGATGAGGTAGGAGGTGAAGAAGGAAGAGGCCCTCTCTAGATATCACTGTAGGCAGCAGGACCCTACCCTGCTTCTGCTCAGGGCATTGTGCCTTAGAAATTGGCTGTACCAAGTGGAAAGCCTTTGCTTTACAGATCACAGAATGTAATAATGGGCCAAGAGCTAAGAATCTACTCAGGCCACTCTAGGCTCCTGGCATTGGCAGAACCAGATCAGAGGCTCTGCCACTTAGTCAGATCGCATTTATTTACTGCCCACTCTAATTGACGGATTATGGATATAAACATTTACTGTAGCTAGCCCCCTCCCCATGTTATCAGGGGGTAAAGCTCAAGTTATAATAACAAGAGAAGCAAACTAACATGGAATTTATACAGCTGCTGAAATCGATGCTCATGGAGGGTAAATGAAGTGCCGTGGGTTATTTGTAATCCATTGGAAAGCAGACCGTCTCGGGAATGAATGACTCCCGTCTGAGTACTGCAGTTGTACTTTCTGATTTTGTTACAGTTTGCTGTGTTGTAGGACTTGACCTACAGCCATTAAAACAATCTCTTTAAAGTATCAGTTTTAAAATTCTTCTAATTTTGGCCTGAAGAGATAGCTCAGCAGTTAAGAGCACATACTGGTCTTACAGAGGCCCTAGTGACAGCCAGGGTCCCCTTCTCTGGAGCAGGATCTCTTGAGGACTGGACACATTGCCCTCATTCCCTGTCAGATCTGATGGTGGGACTGAAGCAGACCAGACAGTAATCTCAGGTGCTCTTGCTTCACGGTTCCTCCATGGAACAGTGAGGTAACATGGACCAAAAGGGAGCAAGAACCCTTTTGCCACATACACAAGTCAACATTAGGAGCTTAAACTTTGAACCCAAAGGCCAGCAGTCAGCTGTCATCTTCGTGGTAACCCGGGTGCTGCTGCAGTATACACAGCGAGCGCTGCTGTGGCGCTTCTTAACCTTTTCCTGTACCACGCTCTGATCCGAGACCTCATAAGGTGATGGCTCTTTTTAATCTTCAGAACGCGCAGGGGAGTCCTCCTGTGTTTCAGGAGAGGCTAGGGTTATCTGACTTCTAGAAGAAAGCTGAAGGTATAAATCCTATAGTGGTCTTTGTCACATGGACACACACACATATATCTACACCTTATTCTCTTAATCAAAACTGTGACTTTTGGAATAAAGATAGAAATCTCTAATTTCAAAGCACAGAATTCAGAAAAGACTCCTTTTTTCTTTTTAAACATTATTTCTGAATAAATTAAATGTAATATTAGGACAGTTTTAAAAGCTTTTTTTTTATGTTACAATAAAGTTTTAAGAATGTGTGAGTCTCACACAATATGTATTCACTGATAAGTGGATATTAGCCCAAAACTTAGGATACCCAAGATATAAGATACAATTTGCTAAACGCATGAAACTCAAGAACAATGAAGACCAAAGTGTGGACACTGTGCACCTTCTTAGAATTGGGAACAAAACACCCAGGGAAGGAGTTACAGAGACAAAGTTCGTAGCTGTGATGAAAGGATGGACCATTTAGAGACTGCCGTATCCAGGGATCCTTCCCATAAGCAGCTTCTAAACGCTGACACCATCGCATACACTAGCAAGATTTTGCTGAAAGGACCCAAATATAGCTGTCTCTTGTGAGACGATGCCGGGGCCTAGCAAACACAGGAGTGGATGTTCACAGTCAGCTATTGGATGGATCACAGGGCTCCCAATGGAGAAGCTAGAGAAAGTACCCAAGGAGCTAAAGGGATCTGCAACCCTATTGTTGGAACAACATGATGTACTAACCAGAACCCCGGAGCTCTTGTCTCTAGCTGCATATGTATCTAAAGATGGCCTAGTCGGCCATCACTGGAAAGAGAGGCCCATTGGACTTGCAAACTTTATATGCCCCAATATAGGGGAATGCCAGGGCCAAAAGAATGGGAATGGGTGGGTAGGGAAGTGGGGGGCGCTATGGGGAACTTTTGGGATAGCATTGGAAATGTAATTGAAGAAAATATGTAATAAAAATATTAAAAATTAAAAAAAAAAAGAATGTGTGAGTCTAAGGACTGGAGAAATGGCTCCAGTTAAGAGAGCTGCTTTTCCAGAGGACCCAGGTTCAATTCTAAGCTTACAACTGCCTGTAACTCCAGTTCTGTAGCTGTGTCTATCTGACACCCTCACACAGACATACGTGCAAGCAAAACATCAATGCACATAAAATAAAAATAAAATAAAATAAAAAGAATCTGTGGGTCTGGGGAAAAATAGAATTAAACATTTTCTGAGTCTACTATGTTTCATGGTAACTTGTCTCCTCTCAATGAATTTTAAATATTCTGTAGCTATATTACCTTTTTTTAGCTGATAGCTGGTTATAAAATATAATTTACTTTTTCTTTAGATGTCCATCATGTTTTTATAACCTAATGACCCTGTTTTGTGAGCTAACATGTAGCCCACACCAGAGTCAGTTTCTGAATGTGACAGCAACTGAAGATTATTTTGATCCTAAGACACAGGAGAATAAAACAAATGTAAAGGAATTAGAGTACTATGTCGGACAGAGCTTCGCGAATGGTGAGTAAACGTAATTCCTTTTCCTTTTAAAAAGCTGGGTCAGGACATTGGGCTGAGTTATACACCTTTTGTTGTTGTCCTAGCAACTGTGTCCTAGTCACAGTTTCAGGACATTGGTCAGTGTTTTCCTATATTCTGGGACTTGAACTACAACAATTAAAACTGTCTCCTTAAAGTATTTGTTTTAAAACTCGTCTACTGTGGGGGCTGCAGTGATCGTAGCAATTAAGGGTATACACTGCTCTATCAGAGGACCCTCGTTCAGTTCTCAGCACTCATGTCGGGGGCCTTATAACCACAGTTGTAACCTTTGGCCTTGATTCCTCTGGCCTCTGCAGACACCTGCACTTCCATACATATGCCCACACACAGACCCACACACTCAAACAAAATTAAAAAATAACAAAAGTCTTGGGGCTGGAGAGATGACTCAGCCATTAAGAGCACTGGTTGCTCTGCCAAAGGATCTGGGTTCAATTTCCAGCATCCACATGGTAGCTGACAGCCACCTCTAACTCCAGGCCCAGTGGATCCAGTGTCCTCTTTTGGCTGATGCCTTCTTCTGGCCTTAGCAAGCAATAGACGCATAAGGTACACGTACATACATGCTCTCAAAAATAGCCATTCATATAAAAGAAATATAAAATCTCAAGAAAGTAGCAAGTATTTTTAGATTGTTTTCTCAAGTTACCATGTGGAAATTTTTCAGTGTATGCAAGTCTACTTGTGTACATTTTAGTAACCATCCCATCATTGGTTCAGACAGACAAGACTTGCTTTTAACCTCAAGAGACAATAGAAATAAAAACAGTGACAGCAGCCAGGCATGGTGGTGCATGCCTTCAATCTCAGCACTCAGGAGGCAGAGGCAGGCAGATTTCTGAGTTCGAGGCCAGCCTGGTCTACAGAGTGAGTTCTAGGACAGCCAGGGCTACACAGAGGAAACCCTGTCTCGAAAAACAAAACAAAACAAAACAAAAAAATAGTGACAGCAGAGAGAGAAATTTCGATTTGAGAAAATCAGTCATCAAAAGAAAAACAGTTACAAGATGAAGAGCACCCCAATACAGCATGAGGAGCACCCCATACAGCATGAGTGCCCAAGCCAGCTCAGTCAGTCAGCAGGGTCTCGAGGGAGGGAGTGACGATTGACAAGAAAAGGACAATTAGACAAACATTAGAACATGACTCCAGCCAGTGCTGAGGCTGAAGCACCTCTATTTTTTTCCAGTCTGCTTTTATACCATTCTAGGCTCTTGCAGAGAATAGGGTCAGTTCTTAGATCAAAGACAAAGTGATTAAACAAGGCAAAGAACAAAGTCCCCTGAGTCACTGGGTCTGGGGGCTCTCAGGATTACCAAGACAAAAGGGAAGTCCCACATTACTTGATCCTTGCATTCCTATCTGATCTCCTCCCTTGGAGCCCAGTGACAGATTTCTATAAGCAGCACACAGGCTCTCCATACAGATACAGAGCGAGTATCCCCATACAGATGAGACACTCCACCCATCGGTCACCGGAGGAGATCAGAGTCGGGATAAAGAGATCCATCTACTTGCTAGGAAATTATTGAAATCATAGAATTCAAAAAAGAATAAAATACTACAGAAAAGGAACAAATTACAAATGGAAGCGATTGGAACTGAAGACAGAGTAATCATTGAAATGGGCTACAAACCCTAGCAAAGTAGACCTGGCTGAATAAGAAGTGTCTAAGAGCAGTCTAAAAATTAACAGGATCCACCTCCGTTACGCCTGGGCTTATACTCAGAGGACTCCAAATCCCCTGCGAGGTACGTGTGCATCTGTATCCGTTGCTGCCTGGTTCACACGAGCTAGGAACTGGAAGCCACCTTGATGCCCGTCTGTAGATGAGTGGGTGAAGAAAATGTGGTACGCACACACAGTGGAGTTCTCTGCAGCTGTAAAGAAAATCAGAATTTTCAAAAAAAAAAGGTTGGAGGTAGAAAATAGATTAAGCAAAGTGATCCAAAGCTAAAAGGATGAAAAACTGCATGTTCTGTCACCTCTGCAGATCCTAGCTTGTAGCACACACGTATAAATGTGAGTACAGATGTTAAACTAGAATGAAAAGCAAGAGCGGCTAAAAGAGGTGCTGAAGATGAGCTGGGCACAGGAAGGAGACAGCGGGGAGATTACAGGGCCCGGCAGAGGGTTGGAACAGATGAGGGAAGAAGAGAACGTAAACAGAAAGTATGCCTCGGGACTTTAATAAATGGTGCTTAAGTCAATAGTAGGGTCAATAAGATCAGCAAAGTTGTAGGATATTTAATAACTATATTAGTTCTTATTATCACCCATCCAGCCCCCAATAATAGAGTCAGAGTCCAATGGATTTATTTAATCAGCTTTAGCACAATTACTGGGCCATTACCTCTAAACTATTTTTCTATGCTAGACTGGTTATTTCCCAGCTGCACCCCCCATGTTACTTCCTGGTTGAGTCTCACCTTGGTTATTTCTGCTCCATCAGTCTGAGATACACTTCTCTCCCTAGGCCATGTCCCCTCTAACTGAGACTTCTCTCTCCATCTGCTTTTTCCTCTCCCTTGTGGATCCTACCTGCAATCCTCAGCCCAGGAACAGAAGTCCCGCCTACCTCTGCTCTCCCCAGTAATTGGCTGTCAGCCACTTTTATTCAACCAATCAGAGAACACAGGCGAGCATAGTTTGCTGAGCATCATTTGGTGTGCCTGAGAACTTCCTCTAGGCTGCCACCAGGTCTTGGGGGCCAGTATTTAGCATTAGAATACATAGCAGCACCAGACCAACTCCCAACAAAAGACTGATTTAAAAAATAACCCAGCCACATGTGGTCTTACGGGGTTGGAGGCTGAGGAGGCCAGAGGGTCATGAAGTGGAGGGCAACCTAAAGCACATCTGTTGGCTCTCATAACAGCCAACCAAAGAACTTTTAAATCGCTTCATTGGAAATAAGTGCCATTCACCATGTGACACAAATGACAGAATCTTCCAGAAGATGTGATGTAGCAGCCTAAGGAGAGAGTCCTGGATCAGTGCTCCACACAGCTGTATCATTACAAATGAGTGGGGTGGGGGGCTTGGTCAATGGGGCAATAAAACGGATATATTCATCTATATTTTAGTATGTATATTAAAAGTTGTACAGATTAAAAATACCTGAAAATGTATACAAGTAAACATAGGGGTGTTTTTTTCTTTTTTTTTTTATGACTTTTAAGGTAAAATATTTCTTGACAAGAAAAGGCAGAAACCAAAAGTGTTTAAAGTCCAGAACCATCCATGAAATACGCTCCAGTGTGTGTGTCCTCGTGCCATGTCAGGTTGGCACAGAGTAAATTTGTCAGTTCCAGCTCTTTGTAAGGGCATGAAGCAATAGGGAGTCAATAGACTGCCCCTCTTGGCTGCTGTAAACGTTTGAAACCATTTGAAAAACTATTTTGCAATACCTGGTGAAACTGAAGATAAATATGCCATTACCTCAGAGTTTCAGTGTCTCCTTACAGACACTGAACATGTGTGGGCAGAGAGACCCAGAAACTGTGAGCACATGTGGGTGGGGAGCCCCTCCAGGAACCATGAATGGGGAGGGGGCTGAGCACGTCAAGTTCAAATCAAAGTAACTGCTGGAGATGCTGGGGAGGGCGAGCCCACGGGAGCCCTGCCCATCCTGAGAGAATCTTAAGTCAACAGAAAGTTAGCTATAGTTGGGTGGTTTCTTGTCACATGGTCCAGCAGCATGCCTAACTACATATTATGGGATATGTAGTTACGTTTCTGGCATTCAGTAAAGTTTGTTTTTGTTTATTTGGGAGTTTTTGTGTGGGCTTGTGGGTTTTGTTGTTTTTGAGACAGTCTCAGAATTGGCTCCAAACTCAGTATATCCCAAAGGTTGGCCTTGAACTCCTGATCGCTTATCTCTACATTATCTCTACATGCTAGAATCAAAAGCATGCACCCACGAGCCTGGCTCAAAGTTGTTTTTGATTCTGTGTTTTTAAAGATATCCCCTTGGTGTAGCTTTTTTTGCTTGTGGTGTTTTAAAACAGCACACAGAGTAATGAGCTACACGGTGGAATTTTCTTGTTCTTACATATATAGCAATATACTTTGTTCATATTTGCATCCTTACTTCAAAAACCCAGTAAGCTCCACGGGATACATCTTGAAACAAAGGGAAGCATGGGGACTCATGTCATCCTCATACTCTAGGGACTGAGGCAGGAGGATTGAGGGCTCCAAACAGAACACATCAGTGCTTACACACAGGAAAATGTCCTTGCCAGCCAGGATGGAGGCCAAGTGGAATCTGTCCCACCCCTTGTCACACTGGCTAACCTGCCTGTCTGGGGTAAGCAGTGACCGTACAGCTGTGTCCTGGGAGTTTAGGGGAAGGTGATCCCAGGAAGGCTGTCCCAAGTGAGTTGATGTATGTGTGATGCCCTCCTGCTTTGTGGTCTCCGCATGCAGAGCTACCAGGATGAGCATCTCTCTCCTGTACACTGTGGGTGGGGTTCCTCGGAGCTGTTGAGAGCAGTTGGATGCTGTTACCTTTCCTGCTTTGAGTCTCCTTCCCTCCCTGTCTTGCAGTACCCGGGTTCTAACCTGCTGGCTCCTGTGTGCCAGCACAGAGGCCTTCAGTTCCATCTGAGTGGTGAGTTCAAGCCAGCATAACATCTCCATCTTTTCCCTTGGGTTCCTCTTTTAGCGATGTACAATGCCTGCCGTGATGTGGAGGCGCCTTCCAGTAACGAGAAGGCCTTAGGACTCTTGTGTGGGAGGGATGCCCGTGCCTGCAATGCCACCAACTGGATTGAGTACATGTTCAATAAAGACAACGGACAAGCGCCATTTACCATCATTCCCATGTTTTCAGGTAGGAATGGCAGCTCTCAAATTTGCTGAAGTTATTATTTTGCTTTAAAACTCAAGAATCACAGTCAGCTATAGAAATATAAATTCAGAGAGAAAAGTCGGACATGTCCTGCCTGGTTTAACTTGGGAGGGCTGGGTGAGAAAGGAATTGTTCTTAGGGATTGATAGTGTTACTAAAACGTGTGTGTGTGTGTGTGTGTGTGTGTGTGTGTGTGTGTGTGTGTGTGTGAGAAAAGCTGAGACACATCTACTGTGGTATTAGACTACCACAGAGGAGGGACGAAATAGGAAGTAGGAGAGAGAAGTGGAGTGCGAGACCCAGCTGGGCAACTTGGAGCCCCTGCCTTAACAGACAGGGGTGTAGCTAGTGGTTGTTCAACACTCGGAGTGGAAGCCAGACACACTGAGGATCCACCTTATATGGTTGGTGGAAGATCGGGGCACACGCTGTACACAGAGTTGTTGACATCACAGCAGATTAGGGATGGGCAACTTAGCTGAGAGTGCTCGCCTTGGGGCCTTCAGGCTTGCACTGCACAAAACCACCTGTGCTTAGGAGATGCAGGGAAGAGGCAGGAGCTCAGCTATACTGAGCTGCATATGTCCTCGGCCAGCCTGGCCTTCGTAAGACATTGTCAGTACCCACCTCACTCCCCCAAAATCCTAAGAGACAGCAACAGAGCATAATGCGTGGCCACACAGCAGCTCTCTGCCCTGGGTGCTCAGCTGTGCCATGCTGTACCCTTGTTGCTTCCCATTGGGTTTGAATGTGAGCAGATACAAAACTTGGAACGTATTTTCAGAGGTTCTAATTCAGCATTATTTCTTCTTGTAGATCTTTCAATCCTTGGGATGGAGCCCATGAGAAATGCCACCAAAGGCTGCAACGAGTCTATAGATGAGGTCACGGGGCCATGTAGCTGCCAGGACTGTTCCGTCGTCTGTGGCCCCAAGCCCCAGCCCCCACCCCCTCCTATGCCCTGGAGGATCTGGGGCTTGGATGCCATGTATGTCATCATGTGGGTCACCTACGTGGCATTTCTGTTTGTGTTTTTTGGAGCACTGTTGGCAGTGTGGTGCCACAGGTAAGCTGGTTGATTGATTGGTTTTCTTCAAGAGAAGAACAACAAAATTGCCCATGTGGCACCTAAGGCTCGCAAGTGACTTTAGTTAATCCAGACAGGAAGTAAATATCAATATGGGCAACATCCCCTGGATGGCTTGTGCCTACAGCTAGTAAATCAGGTTTTGTTTATATATTTAACCATTTGAAGTAAATTATACCGATGTATTCAAAACGGTGTGTGATTTAAGGCACCTTGTAATAGCCAGTCTGTAAACCACATCTGATCAAAATCTAGTTACATGTATCTTGTTTTAAGGCTCTGTGTGTGTGTGTGTGTGTGTATTTGATCATATGTGTACATGTGTGTGCACATGTGCGCACAAAGGCCAATTTGATCAGTTGCCTTCCATTTTGGCTGCTAATACTGTTTCTCCTTAGGCCCGCCCCTGCTCTCCACTGGTGGGTCCTTTGAATCTGTGCTGTTTGCCCCAGGGTGATGGGGGGGGGGGGGCTTGCCCCTCTCCCTCCTCCACCTCCCTGTCTGTCTTCTTTGAAATTTACTAATGGGCCCCTTCGTCTGCTCACACAGTAGTGTACCTTTTACATTTATCCGCTCTGTGGACTGTGTCCAGGATTGGGGCACTGGAGTTCCTTTCCATTGGTTCCAGTGTTCTTTGGCTGGGCTCCCACCCAGGCTCTTCTCTTCCCCAGGCCTGGCATCCATCATTCTGCTCAAGCCGTTTCTGGTCCCTTTGTTAGACATGGCATTGAGGGGCCCTGTCTGGGCACTGGGGTGCTCATTGCTACTAGAAATAAGTTTTCAAAGGATCTAAAAGTGACTCCTGTGGATTCCAACATGAGGTTACCTGTCAGTGCTTTGTCACCTTAATGCCCTCCTAGATCTTTCTGAGGCTGGTGAGCCCAGGCAGGGAAACTGGCGATGGGACAGGGGACCGAGTGAAGAGTGAGCTACACTGTAACACTGTAACTAAGTCTGCCATCTCTAAGGCACCACCTCTGTGCTTCTGTTTCAGAAGGCGGTACTTTGTGTCTGAGTACACTCCCATTGACAGTAACATCGCCTTTTCTGTGAATAGCAGTGACAAAGGTAGGCATGTTTGCGTAAGTCAGGGGATCCGATTATGTTGGCCTGAGAGCCTGTGTGAGGCAGTACTATTGCTGAGGACGCAGCCATAGTGAAGGCAGACGTAGCACTTGCCTTCTGGCAGTGACTAGGCATCAGTGAGGTACCTGTCATTAAGTAGTTAATGACAGAATTCTGGGCTGAGGGAGGAGTCACAGAAGCCCTGAGGGCAGAGTTGAGTGAAATGAAGTCACCAGAGGGTCTATCCCAAGCAGCCAAGGAGAGCAAGGTAGGCTTTGGGGTTCCCTGTCCACGGCTTTGGGAATGGCTAGTGACCTCCTTTCCTTTCCTCTCCCCCCAGGGGAAGCCTCATGCTGTGACCCACTTGGTGCAGCATTTGATGACTGTCTGAGGCGCATGTTCACAAAGTGGGGGGCTTTCTGTGTCCGAAATCCCACCTGCATCATTTTCTTCTCATTGGCCTTCATCACTGTGTGCTCTTCTGGCCTGGTGTTTGTCCAGGTCACCACCAATCCTGTAGAGCTCTGGTCAGCCCCTCACAGTCAGGCCCGCTTGGAAAAGGAGTACTTTGACAAGCACTTTGGGCCTTTCTTTCGCACGGAGCAGCTTATCATCCAGGCCCCCAACACCAGTGTTCATATCTACGAACCGTACCCCGCAGGAGCCGATGTACCCTTTGGGCCTCCATTGAACAAAGAGATCCTGCACCAGGTAAGCTGCCATTCTGGTCATCGTACCAAGGACATTGGTGATTTGTTCTTTTTATTTCTGTTGTGATAACCAACCTGACCCAAAGCCACATAGGGAAAGAAAGCCTTATATGGCTTAAAGTTGCAGAACACACAGTTTGTCACTAAGGAATGTCAAGCAGGAATGCAAGGCAGGAACTTGAAGGCAGCCTGCTTGCTTTTCCACACAGCGTTACTCCCAGTGTGTTCCAAGGGACTCACATCACGGCCTAACAAGTACAGCAGGAACTGTGAGGTGCTACTTGGTAGTTGTCAGGTAGGCTTATGCTCAGCTAGCTTCCTTACTATAAAGTTTAGGACCACCTGCCTAGGGCATGGTGCTGCCCACAAGGGCATGAGCTATTCTATATTATTAATAATTAAAGACTGTCCCCTACCCATATGCACACAGGCCAATCTGACCAAGGCAATTTTTCAATTTTTCTTCCTAGATAATATTCTCTATCAGAAAATACACACACACCACACACATACACACACACACAAATGGTCACAGGGCAGAGCAAGGCAGGGAGTGGTATTATTGGCAAGGGACAATGTCGAGAAGACTAGAAATTTGATTCAAAGCTGGAGCCTTGCTGGTGGACACTGGAATAGGGTGAGGGGTGATTTTTTTGGTCTCCTGTTCATATATATCATGGAAATGATGTCTCCTTCTCAGACTCTGCAAATCAGACTTCTTCCCCCTGGGGCCTTTGGCTCTCTCCAGCCTGTTGAATACCCTTCCCCAATCCTAGGAAATATCCCCTCCGAGCATCCTTCTCACCCGCGCTCTCGGGCCGTGCTGGTTAGTGAAGGCCAAGGAATGCTTTTCTGGGTTTGCTTACTTTCCAAATCTTTCAGGTTCTGGACTTACAGATCGCCATTGAAAGCATTACCGCATCTTACAACAATGAAACCGTGACACTGCAGGACATTTGTGTGGCCCCTCTCTCTCCATACAACAAGAACTGCACCATTATGAGTGTGTTAAATTACTTCCAGAACAGCCATGCGGTGCTGGACAGCCAAGTAGGCGATGACTTCTTTATCTACGCCGATTACCACACACACTTTCTGTACTGTGTACGGTAAGTGGTGCGGCCGTTCATATGCCCTCTCGGTATTTGAGAACTTCTGTTACTTTGAAAATCAAATCATTTTAATACAATATACTTCAAATATATACTATTATAATTTGATACATGGTGGGGAATGATCTGGACAGAAATACTCAAAGGTTTTATTTTCCTTAGAAGAGCAAAAAAACTGTGTGCTCAGTAAAATACTGCAGTCTGTAACATGCAGGAGTCTTGGATCAGGCTGTGTCTGTAGGTCTGTTTGCTATGCCAAGTATACACATGTCCAGAACCCAGGCTGCAGTGAAGTCGCACATCACATCAGGACGTGAGGGAACACTATCACAAACACATTGGATTCTTTATGTGTTTGGGTTTCTAGTAACTTTGGTAGTTGAAAGTTTACAAACTTTTATTGTTGACGGGTTTTTTTGTGACCCCCCCACATTTATTTGACCCCATGTGGACTCAACAGCCCACAGGTTAAGAGTCTGCCATGTACAACCTCCTCCCAATTCTTCCTTAGAGAGCCAGGTGGGTCTCATGGTGGCCGGCTGCCCCTTCACCCTTCATCCTGTCTATACAACCAGCATCATGTGTTACTGGCCTCACTGCGGTGATAGCTACTCCTGGCTGGTGCCCAGTGACTTGATTTCCTGGGGTGTGCGGCAGTCACACACTGTATTCACTAAGGAACCAGCGTGTACTCAGAGTGTAGATAGGCCATGCATTCTGAGTTTAGGTTGGTGTGATGACTTGGAGGTCCTAATGGTGTGTTTCTGAACTTTTGGCAGGGCTCCCGCCTCCTTGAATGATACGAGTTTGCTCCACGGTCCTTGCCTGGGTACATTTGGAGGACCGGTGTTCCCGTGGCTTGTGTTGGGTGGCTATGATGGTAAGAAGTCCTTGTTCCACAGTGCTGTCCCGGTTCTAGCCTTAGACAGCAAGGGTGCTTACTAAATTCAGAAAATGGGTAGTCTTATTCCCCTATCTATTGAGTCCCCACAATTTCTCCTTTAGCTTTGGATTTTAATTTTATCCTGAATTTTTAAAAAGTGAGCCAGGTGTGGAGGTACGTACCTAATAGACTGACAGCATTCAGGAGGTATAAGCAGGAAGGATTGTTGTTGCGGTAAATCTCCAACCCAAATAAGCCTGAGCAATGAAAACACAACTCAATTAGTATGAATACATGCTGTGCGCCTAGACTGAGCAGATCTGCCACTACACTACCATCTTCCCCCTTACAACTTGCCGTTTCTTCAGGCTAAGTGCTTTTGCTCCACTTTCCTTCTCCTCCTCCTCGGCCATCCTGTCTCTCTCCTTTTCTCCCCAAACCTTCAGCTCCACCTTCCCTCTTTCTCCACCCAACCACCAAGTCTAGCCTTTATTTTATATATTAGTGGAAAGCAGGTTTACAGGGAATCACCTGACTCACTCCTTGTTCGAAGCCCCTCACAGGAGAACAGAATTAGCATCAAACACAATTAGTCCCAGGGCTATCCACAACAGATCGTACATAGTGAGACCAGACAGCGTCTCAACAAAGCAAGGAAGTAACCCACACCAGTCAGGACAGTGGACACCCAGAGTGGAAGGGCTCTGCTGCTCGCTTGCTGCTTCCTGTGGTCCTGCTTTGGGCATAGATCTTGCTAGGTAAACATCTGCCATTGCTGCCAGCCAAACAGGTTTTTCTCCTACTGCTAGAGAGGCCAGATAGCTTTTGTTCCCTCGATCCCTGCCATGGGAGAAGTTGTGATCTGCCTTATAAAAGCTCAGTGTCATATGAAGCTCTTTTTTGCTGGGTAGTGGTGGCTCAAGCCTTGGGAGGCAGAGGCAGAGGCAGAGGCAGAGGCAGAGGCAGAGGCAGGTGGATCTCTGAGTTCTAGGCCAGCCTGGTCCAAAGAGCTAGTTTTAGGTTAGCCAGGGATACAGAGAGAGACCTTATTTGTGTGTAGGGAGCCCTTTCTTATGGGGTGGGAGGGGGTGATGTCAGTACCTGGCCTTCCCACCAGGAAAATGGATCTGGGTTTTTATTCCTTCCATCAGAATAAACTCCAGGAAATCAAAGGTGGGTATGTGAAAAATGAAACTATTAAAGAATTGGAAGAAAACATAAGACAGACTTTTTTTTTTTTAAAAGATTTATTTATTAATTATATGTAAGTACACTGTAGCTGTCTTCAGACACTCCAGAAGAGGGCGCCAGATCTCGTTACAGATGGTTGTGAGCCACCATGTGGTTGCTGGGATTTGAACTCTGGACCTTTGGAAGAGCAGTCAGGTGCTCTTACCCACTGAGCCATCTCACCAGCCCAGGACAGACTTTTAAAAATAATTTTTAAGATGGAGTATGCATTTATAAGCAACAAAGATAACACAAAAGCTACAAAAGGAAAGATTGAATTTGACTAGGATTTTAAAGTCATGTAGTTTGTTTGAAGGCAAGAGGAAAATTCATTTTTAGTACTTTTCTGGCTACAGGGAGCTATTTTTTCTCGATAAAATTTGTTTGCTTCCTTTGGAAAAAATTAAAAGTAAATGGCAGGGGGCCTAGAGAGCTGGCTCGGCGAGTAAGAGCACTGACTGCTCTTCCAGAGGTCCTGAGTTCAAATCCCAGCAACCACATAGAGGCTCACAACCATCTGTAATGGGATCTGATGCCCCCTTCTGGTGCTTCTGAAGACAGCTACAGTGTACTCACATATATAAAATAAATAATTCTTAAAAAAAAAAAGTTAACAAGAAACTGCATACACACACACACACAAACGTATAACTACTTATAACAGACAACATTCTACTATTAATAAAAAAGAGCTGTATGGTGAGGAAGGGGATCAAGTTTTAAAGTACATGGAAGTTAAAAGAAGCAATATAGGTGCTGTGTGCCATGGCACTAACTCGTGTGTGTGTGTGTGTGTGTGTGTGTGTGTGTGTCTCAAGTGGCAGGGTGAGGACAGAGTGCCTGTGTGTGTGTCTCAAGTGGCAGGGTGAGGACAGAGTGCCTGTTTGTGTGTACAGAGGCCAGAGGAGGACCTCAGGTGTCCTGCCCCATCGCTGCCTCCTTTATTCCTTTGAGACAGAGTCTCTCACTGACGCTGGAGCTACGCTGGTGGCCAGCAAGCTCCAGAGATCCTGCTTTCTCCCCACACAATGCTGGGTAATAGGCAGGATGAGTGACCTATTCCCACCTTCTTAGGGGGTTCTGGAGTCCAAACTCAGGTCTTCATGTTTGTATAGCAAGTGTGTCTCACCTGCTAAGCCATCTCTGCAGACCACGGATGCCTTTAGTTATATAAGGAAATACTCACGTTCACCCTTTTTGTGAAGTGCATCTCACTTCTGTCTTTGTACAGAACTGGCATAGGCCAGATCTTGAGAAAACACGGCAAGGGCTGCCTAGTTACTAGACTGGAAGCCCCAGGCAGGAATGGCTAAAACCTGGCCCAAGGTAGGACTCAGTTACTATTTTGTTAAATACAGGATCAAAACTTTGGAAGGAATTTTGACAGAACTTATCAAAAATTATATATGTCCATAGTTTTCACTCAAAGATGACAGGTAAAAATTGATTCTACAGATATGAGATGTATATATTAAAATTTTGTAGGGCCTTTATTTTGTTTGTAATTTTTTAAAACTTGGAAAGATCTCCAGCAGTGAGGACCTGGTTAAATTATCCTGGAATATATGGTACTGCAGAAAAGAGTAAGCACACATTCTGTGTCTTTATAGACAGAGCAGTCTCTTTAAGGCACGATTTTCTGTTTTGAGTTTTATTTTGTGTTTGGAGACAGGACCTTGCTCTGTAGCTCAGGGTGGCCTAGAACTTGGCCAGGTGACCCTGGCTAGCTACAACTTTACCTTCCTTAGTCTCCAAATTCCTGAGGTGTGTGACACAGTAAGTTTATACTGTTGTAGAGCCAATGTTCTTTTGTGAAAGAGGCAAAGGGAGAAGACACACGTGTGTTTGCCTGGTGTGCAGCAAAAGCATCCATAGCCGACTGCTTACCTCTTGAAGAGAACTAAGAATAGAATGAAAATTTGAAATGGATTTGGAAATTTGGAAATTGTACAATGCTCATTTGCCAGGCATGGTAGCACAGGCCTTCGATCGCAGCACTGGGAGGCAGAGGCAGGTGGATCTTTGTGAGTTTGAGGACAGCCAGGGCTATAGAGAGACCCTGTCTGAGATACAGAGAGACTAGAAGAGGATGGATCAGCATGGGGGTGTGGTGGGGGGCGGGGGAGATCATTTAACCCATCATGTGAAATTAATAAGAATACGTAGAAGAAGAAAGTGAACAGGAATTGGTTCTTCTGCTTGTTAGAGTGGAGAGGTCACTCTTTCCTGGATAACGGATGCCAGGATCCTTTGCATTTCTAGCTGAAATAGCACAGACCAGTTCTGTGCCAGCCACTCACTGAGTCAGGAAACCAGAGGCAGCAGTGGAGTGTAAGGCGACTCATGTTTGTCTGACTTTGCATTCTAATACTTGGTTTTTTGATGTCATATTTTGCTTTCCAGATCAGAACTACAACAATGCCACCGCACTTGTGATTACCTTCCCTGTGAATAATTACTACAATGACACAGAGAAGCTCCAGAGGGCCTGGGCCTGGGAGAAAGAGTGAGTCACTCATGGGGCTCGACCTGGGCAGCGCGTGCACTTGCTTGGACCTCACTCTGTATTGCAGCAGAGCTAGGTTCCAGGATCCTTTGCAGTTGGTAGGAGCTATGCTAAAAAGTCTTTGAACAGATTGCCTAGAAGCAGAGGGCTTAAGCAGGCACCCAGGAATACAGAAGTATTGGTAAAGCATACAGGCCGCTCATTTTGAGTATCCCACTTAAGGCCTCAGAGATAGACAGTTTTGATTATGTTAGGATAAATGCTGTTCCCTTTAGCTGCCTGGTGCACCCCGTCTCAGCCTCTCACCCACAGCAGTAGGCAGCCACAGATCTTTTTGTCCTGTGTTATTTTTATGCTGTAAATGTTACGTGAATATGGTTATGTATGGGGATGTTCATGGCTGGCTTACTCTGCATACCATAATGTGTCCAGGTTGTGACATGTCAGCGCTGTACTTCTCATTTTGTCCAAACGCCCCACTGCGTATCACTCTACCTCATCTTTTCCATGCATTTGTCATCCACATCCAGTTGGGGTGCCTGTCTTTTGGCTATCACAGAGAACGGCTCTGTGCGTGTCTGTATACACGTTTTTGGCAGGCGTGGTTTCCTTTCCTTTGGAGATATAGATATCTGTAGGAGTAGAATCACTGCATCTTAGAATAACTCTGCGCTAGCCATCTGAAGACCTGATTGACAATTTCCCACCGTGCGGTGACACCAGTCTGTGCTTGCGTGCTTTATCAGACATCCCAGCTGTCCTGATGGATGACACTGGGTTATGCTTTCTAATTTCCTTTTTGTGTTTTAGACAGTCCTGTGTGGCAGAGGCTGGCCTTGAACTTCTGATCCTCTAGGATTACAGGCGTGCTGCCCCACCATGCCCTGTTCATGCAGTGCTGGGATAGAACCTAGGGCATTGTGCGTGCTCACTCAGTGTTCCACTATGGGAGCAATGGCCTCAGCTCTGTGATTTGCATTTTCTTGATGATTAAAAATTTTAAGCATCTTTTTATAAACTTATTCTCCATATCCTTTGCCCATTTGACTTGGATAATTTGTGCTTCTTCTATTTAGAGTTATAAACTTTTGTTGCATATCCTTAGTAGATACATGATTAGTAGATACATACCCTCACCAGATACATGATTTCAAGATTTTTTTCCTCTATTTCTGTGGTCCCTCCCCTTTGGGTTTTCCTCCCCTTTGGGTTTTTCATTTTGAAGTTCAGTTTCCATCCTTCTGTTGCCTGTGCGTTTGGTGGGTCTATGGCTTGATAGGAGCTTTAGTCTTGTGTATTATTTTGAGAATTTTATAATTTTAAGTCCTCTTATTTTGGCCTTTCAAAGCCAGGCCCCAGCTCGCTAGGCAAACGCTCTGCTGTGGAGCTGGCTGCCCTTGGTTTTTTGAGACCAGGTCCTGCCAGCCTTTAGCGGTCCAGGTCGTTCACTTTTGTCCATGGTGTGAGGTGAGGGTCCGGCTTCATTCTTTGCACACAGCTGCCATCTATGGTTTTAACCATTTGCTAGAAAGATTTTTCCCTCTACTGTTGAGTGGTCATAGTACTTACAGAAGTCAGTCCTTCAGACACGGGTGTCTGTCGTTCTTACTTCTGAGCATTTCTGTCTGTCTGCCCTTGTGCCGGGGTCAGGCTTTCTGGATTACTGTGATAATTTGGAATTAGAAAATGATTTTACTTTGTTCGTCTCAGCACTGTTATGGCTGCTTGGGACCCTAATTGTATGGGAGTTTGGGAAGTAGCTGATCATTTCCTGTAAAGAAATCAGACTGGTCTGACAGATTGTGTTCGACTTAGATGCCCACTTTTTTTGTTCCATGTATATATATATATATATATATATATATATATATATATATTCACATGTGTTCCATTTCAGTCTAACATGGCACTACATGCCAGTGATCCTAGTACGCAGAGACTGAGGCGGAAGGATCACGTTAGCTCAGAAATTCTAGACCAGCTTGGGCACATAGTGAGACGTGTCTCTGAAAACAGGACAGAACAGAACAAAATGAGCCAATTTTAAACACGTTCTAAACTATAAACAACTTCAGGACTGGGGTTATGGCTTTGAGGTTGAGAGCTTGCCTTACAGTGCCCAGGGGCTTGTGTTTTATTCCCAGCACCTCCATCAAGGGTGGGGCAGTCAGCCTGACTGGAGTTCCTGTGCTCTGAGAGCGTCTTGCCTGGGCTCCTGGGCTGGGGCCAAGCAGGCTGGCCTTTGTGTCCTACACTCCTCTAGCCTGTCGTTTTTAATTAAAAATATAAAATGTGCTTGCTCTTTAGGTTTATTAGTTTTGTGAGAAACTACAAGAATCCAAATCTGACCATTTCTTTCACGGCTGAGCGAAGCATCGAAGACGAGCTCAATCGGGAAAGTAACAGTGACGTGTTCACCGTCATCATCAGCTACGTCGTGATGTTTTTGTACATTTCCCTCGCCCTGGGTCACATCCAGAGCTGCAGCAGGCTCCTGGTGAGCATGAGGAGGATGGTAGACGACATGGCTTCTCCCTTCCCTCAGTCAGACCTTCCTCACCAAGTTACCTCTGATGTGGTCTTTCTGTGACATCCTGTTAACTCTATAACTTTGCTGTCTTCTGCGTCTACTTTCTTCACTTCCTAAGGTTTACTTCACATAATTCACACAAACCACTTCCTTTTAAGCCCTCAGTTTTGTCCATTCCAGTACCCAGAAGTGCAGGAACTTTGTTGCTAGGGAGAAACCTACAAGTTTTTCCTGTGTTCCCTCACACTGTGGGTTGTACATTTAACACTTTTAGAGTGAGCCCTGTGACAGGGAGGACAGAAAGCTCTCTGCTGACCTGTGATTTTGTCCCACATCAGGTGGATTCTAAGATCTCGCTGGGCATTGCGGGGATTCTGATCGTGCTGAGCTCGGTGGCCTGCTCGCTGGGCATCTTCAGCTACATGGGGATGCCGCTGACCCTCATCGTCATTGAGGTCATCCCATTCCTGGTGCTGGCTGTCGGGGTAGACAACATCTTCATTCTAGTGCAGACCTACCAGGTAAGCTCGGCATCTTCTCGGGAGCTCGGCGTCTGTCTAAGCACTCAGAGTTGTAAGTGACTGCTCAACACTGCCTATGAGAACACAGCCTTTCCTCCATGTAGCCTTTCCTCCATGGCTCTGGGGCCTCTTTGATTTGATCTGCACACTTGGAACTGAGAATCTCAGCCCTCTCTTATTTAGTGAAGGAGCTACAAAATGAGAACTTGGTATTAGATACCATTGTCACATATGTGCAGTAGGAATTAACACACTTAGGGGAATTCAGGTATTAATGCTACTAAAGTGATTCCTAGCACACAGCAGACACAACAGATTTGCTGGGCTCTGAGACGCTGCTCAAGGCAGTGTCAACATAGTCTGCCATCGTAGGATTTGGTCTGAGTTGTTTGAAGTCCTTGTCTGAGTGGAAACTCAATGACATACAAGTGTCATGTGTTGGTCCATCTTCTTGCAACCCATGTATACCAGGCAGTTGTCTGATAACATGACTCAGTTTTGCGGAGTTTCCCACCTGGTGCCCCATCAGTGATCCATCTCAACTAACGGCATTAATCAGCTGCTGCAGCTACCAGAAGACAGAAACCAGATGGCTCTGCTACTGAGAAATTTTAATAATGCATTTTTTTTCTTTAAGAGAGATGAGCGTCTTCAGGAGGAAACGCTGGATCAGCAGCTGGGCAGGATCCTTGGAGAAGTGGCCCCTACCATGTTCCTTTCATCCTTTTCTGAGACCTCAGCATTTTTCTTTGGTAAATTTACTGTAGATCATACCAGGCCTGTGGCTTGCTGAGTATTTGATTATACCCCTTGTCGCTCCCTTTTGAGAGCTTGCTTCACCCTTGGAGTGTCGCTTGCTGGACCGCAGTGTCTTGGCTGACTGGCAGTGTCTCTGGAGTCAGCTTTTACATCTTCTCTGTCCCAGCACAGTACTGATGCTGGCATAGAGGATGACAGAGACTCGGGCTCTTCTGACATCTCCCCTCGGCAGTGCCATGCAAGCTGGCTTGCAGGATGCTCTGCCTTTGTTTTTACCCAGGCTTTCTCTCCTGAGCATAAACTCCCAGGGGAAACAGGCTTATTAGTGAGCAGAGCTTCTTGGAGTGCTTCAGTACAAGGAGCTATAATGAGCTAGAACAAAAATCCTTGGGGTTCTTTTGTGCAAAGCTGTCACCGAATCATGGTGTTGTCCACCCAGTCTGTCTCCAAAGTGCAGAAAGAGAAAAGTGGCTTGATCCTTGTAGAAACTGAATGAGGCCAGAAATGTGTGCGGAGAAGACAGTCTTCATTGTCTGAGGTCACAGCTGCAGTGCCCATGTGACCGCCAGCTCTTACACGGGCCGTTGTAGGCAGGTTCAGGAGGCTGGCACCATGTCACTTCTTGTTTCTCTGGAGCCCACAGGAAACCTGTGCTCTTTCATGCCTTTGAGAGTCACAGATGCAGGGATGGATACCTTTATACTCTGCTAAGAAAACCAGCAGCTCCTACTGCGCCTCAGGGTCAGGGTGGATTTACAAACTTGGGGGCAGGATGCTGCTGCATCCTGAAGACTGCATACGCCCCATCTAATGTCCCATCTATGGAGAGGCCGACGTCCTCATTTGTTTCAAGGATCATGTCACTGGCCCAGCATCACAAAGGTTTTCCTCTAAAATAATATGGTGAATCTAGATTTTTTTTGTTTAAACTTTATTCTACTATTAAATACTGACAACTTATTACAAATATTTTTGATCCTAAAATGGATCAGTATAATGTGGGTCAAGAGATTTGAAAAGGCACATGTGCACAGGAACATAACCTGAGACCTGTGGTCCTCTGGGTGGCGTGACAGTGCTTTTCTCTCCCTATAGGGGCGCTGTCCTCCATGCCAGCTGTGCACACCTTCTCTCTGTTTGCGGGAATGGCCGTCCTCATTGACTTCCTCCTTCAGATTACCTGCTTTGTGAGCCTGTTGGGGTTAGATATTAAGAGGCAAGAGGTAAGGACAAGGATCTATTTGAGTCTGGAGTCTAGGTGAAGTTGGAGATTGTTTCCATACCCTCCCTTCATCTCTGTGCTCTCAGAAAAACCACCTGGACATCCTGTGCTGTGTCAGAGGCGCTGACGACGGACAAGGCACCCACGCCTCCGAAAGCTACCTGTTTCGCTTCTTCAAAAACTACTTTGCCCCCCTTCTGCTGAAGGACTGGCTGAGGCCAATTGTGGTACGAACTTTTCTGTGGTTTCTCTCTCTACACAGATGCCTTCTGAGAGGCCTAGGAGGGCAATTCCAACAACTGTTAGTACAGTGTGAAAACACAAAGGCAAATCCATACAATAGCAGGGCCCTTTTCTAGCGCAATTTTTAAAAACATTTTTAGTTTGTTTATTTATCTTTTATGTGCCTTGGTGTTTTGTCTGCATGCGTGTCTACAGTCAGTCCTCTCATCTGCTGAGCCATCTCTCCTGCACCTCTAGTGCAGTTGTAAATCAGTCAGCATTGGCAAGAGTTTTGGTAACATTGGGTTTGAGTTGGGGGGTTTTTGTTTTGTTTTTGTGCCCAAACCCTAAGTTTTTGTTTTAAAATAGTCGTAGTTTTGCAGAATGTTGCAAAGAAAGCCAGTGGAACCTTGTTTCATCTAGTACATACTGTGTCTCACACACACAATTGAAATAATCCATACACAGAATTATAGTGTGCTATTAGGGTTAGGCTTGTGTGCATGTGATGCACATCGAGTGTGCAAGAGCGGTAAAGCCCTATACGTGCTGTAAGAAGTCTGGCTTTGGACTGGGAGCAGTGGTAGAGTCCTTGCCTAGCAAGGCATGGTGTTCAACCTCTAATGCTCCCCCAAAATAAGTCAATGGCGTCATGTCTTTGGGGTGTAAGACTATTTCTCTTCTTCAGTTTATGGTTCCATCAGCAACCGTCTCTCGGTTTGCTTTTCCAGGTAGCGGTGTTTGTGGGCGTCCTGTCATTCAGTGTTGCGGTGCTGAACAAAGTAGACATCGGGCTGGACCAGTCTCTCTCAATGCCAAACGTAAGCGCCTTCTTTCCCTTAGCTCTGTTAGCTGCTGTTGAGTAGAGTTTTCAGAGCATGTGTGCAGGTGCTAGTGCTTGCTTCTGCATGCGAATCATGCGAGGGGCAACAGTGATGAGCTGCAGGACTCGGCTGCAGGACTGGGCTGCTGGCCTGTGAACGCATAACTCTTCATGATGTCGCCTTAAAGGGGAGCAGCCAGTCTCGTGAGAGCCCTTCTGTCTGGGGCTTAGCAACAGGTGCACTCTGGGACCTCGGAGGAGAGAACCATGCGTCACCTAGGTTGGCGGCTTGGGCCCTAGCACCCTCTATTCTTAGCATCTCCCATCCAACCGTACTTCACGCTTTAATCTTCTTTTCAGGATTCGTATGTGATTGACTATTTCAAATCACTCGGTCAGTACCTGCACTCGGGCCCACCCGTGTACTTTGTCCTGGAGGAAGGCTATAACTACAGTTCACGCAGAGGGCAGAACATGGTGTGCGGCGGCATGGGCTGTGACAATGACTCCCTGGTGCAGCAGATATTTAACGCAGCTGAGCTGGACACCTAGTTAGTATCCGAACTGTCTGGTCCTTTGTACTTCTTTTTCTCTTTAATTAATGCTTCGTTTGAGATATGTTCTCCCTGTATGGTCTCCAAGTTGACCATGAACCTGGAGTGGGCCCTATCTCAGCCTCCTGAGTGTTAGGGTTAGACTAGTTCTCGTCACCTGCCTGGGTTTGGTCCTTTTCAGTCATGAACAGAAAGGTAGAAGGGGCTGGAGAGATGGCTCAGTGGTTAAGAGCACTGACTGCTTTTCCAAAGGTCCTGAGTTCAAATCCCAGCAACCACATGGTGACTCACAGCCATCTGTAATGAGATCCGATGCTCTCTTCTGGAGTGTCTGAAGAGACCGACAGTATACTCATGTATATTAAATAAATAAATCTTTGAGAGAGAGAGAGAGGGGAAGAGAGGAAGAAAGAAAAGGAAGAGGTAGAAGGAGGAACTCGTGGCCAGGATCAACTCGGGCCTGAAATTTCTCACTAAAACCAGATTTTCTTTCGGGAAGGTTGCTTTTTGTTGTCATTTTAAAAAGAGTTAGAGCAAGTTTCCTGTGAGCAAAGTGGGCTTATTGGCCGTGGGTTTTCTTGAAGGTTTGGTCAGTCGTGCAGCAGTGTCAAGTGGAGGGAAGGAACTAGAGTTTGCAAGAGTCCCAACAAGCCTGTTACTGTCTCTCCTCTGTCCAGCACCCGAGTAGGCTTCGCTCCCTCGTCCTGGATTGATGATTACTTTGACTGGGTCTCGCCACAGTCGTCCTGCTGCAGACTCTACAACGTCACTCACCAGTTCTGCAATGCTTCTGGTACTTCATCTCCTTTTCTAGACTTTCTCATTTCAGACAAATAGTAGCATCATTTAGCCATTTCACTTTCCCTTCGTTTGTGCGTGTTTGTCAGTGTTGGAGCTGTCTCCTTCCCTCTGTCATTGTCCTGTGCTCAGTCACACATGTGACTCTCAGAGCTGCGTCAAGCAAGGGGAGCACCAAGGGCTTGGTCCCCAGTCAGACTTCTCATTTGTGCAGAGCACAGGTCTGTTCAAAGGCAGGGCTGTGCTTGTGAACATGTGAGTCCTGAGCTCTTAGGTGTTCCTCAAAACAGGGCACCTACGTCCAGGAGGGGTTTGCTATATATTATATAGCCTGCTTATAGGCTTGAGTGTGTCGCTTATTGAGACCACATGGAGCTGAAGCGTTTGGGGGTGGGGTGTTTAGCCTTAAACACACAGTCCTTAAGTGTTAAGTCTTGAGTGTTTGTTGTTGGTGCTGTTGTAAGTCTTGCTGCCCATTTTTCTAATGAATGGCTCTCCTTTTTTGTCAGTGATGGACCCAACCTGTGTCCGCTGCAGACCTCTGACTCCAGAGGGTAAACAGAGGCCTCAGGGGAAAGAATTCATGAAATTCCTGCCCATGTTCCTTTCTGATAACCCCAACCCCAAGTGCGGCAAAGGGTAAGTGCTGGCCAGGGAGCTCTGAGCTAAGCAGTCACTGCTGCTTCAACTTGAAGCGAGAAGCAGAGTTTGGATTGAGCAGGCTTGTACAAAAGGGGGTCCTCTGCCCTGCCCTAGTCCTGTAAGGCAGAGACACGGTTTAAAGAAACTCCTTCGGCTTCAGAAGGGTTAATCCTCACTGGGCACTCATTCTCCATGCTTGCTTCCCGTCCTTACCCCAGGCTATGGATGGAGGCAGATTTCCCATGCATATCACGAAGGAGTAGAGAGTTAAGAGGCCCAGTCAGTCCCATTGTGCCAGCAGGCTTAGAGACAGCATCTTTGCTTTGGTAAGGTTACCACAGTTTAAGGTTTAGGTTCTAATCCCTGCTACCCCAGCCTTGTGAGAGGGAGATGAGCTATGTAAATGCCCAGTCTGTCTGACCACCCATTGGCCACAGGGACAGGAGCAGGATGTCCGGCCCAGAAATAGTAAAGATAAGAGGTACTTTGTCCTGAGGAAAGCTTTATAGGTGAAAGTTGAATACCGCCTGTGTGTGATGTAACCAACACGGATGGGCTTGCTTTTATAAGAAGCCACATTTGAGCCAGGTGGTGGTGCCAAATGCCTTTAGTCCTAGCACTAGGGAATTTGAGGCCAGCCTGGTCTACAGAGTGAGTTCCAGGACAGCCAGGGATACACAGAAGCCCTGTCTGGAAGAGCAGCCAGGGGGCCTCCGCTGAGCAGTCCTGTCACTTGTGAGTGCCATATCTGTTCTGAAACTTTTGCTAGTTCTAACAAAGACTGCCTCTAAAAATTGAGGATAGATATTAGGACTCTCTTTGCTTTTTAATATTGAGGTTATTCTGGAATTTTCTTCATGAAAGCATGGAAGTTCTTTGGAATTTAGGAAGCAAAAGCCAAAGGGAGCATCCACTGTGCAGTGTCCTTGACTGGTTAGCACTCCCAGGCTGCGAGTGTGGTGGTATGCCCATCCACAGCAGCTAAGGTGAGGGACCTTTGCCAGGAGGCCTGGGCTTGCGTCCAGGTTCTTGTCCTTTCTCACTTCCTGTTACACAGCAGTAACATGTCAGCTCTGCATCATGTTTGGTTTTGAATTGGAACCAGCTAGAGAAACAATAGTGGCCGTGCACAAGACAAAGCACAGCAGTACTGTAAGGCAGTGCTTCCTTCCAGGCCCTTCTTCATAGGAGGCCTCCTTCATCCGTGTGGCCTCTGAGCCGTGTGTGTGACTCCACTCACAGTGCTCATATTCTGCCCATAGCCTTCCTGACACCCATACCTCTTCCTCAGGGGACATGCTGCTTACGGTTCAGCTGTTAACATTGTGGGAGATGACACTTATATTGGGGCCACTTACTTCATGACCTACCACACCATACTTAAGACCTCTGCTGACTATATTGATGCCATGAAGAAAGCTCGGCTAATAGCCAGTAACATCACAGAAACCATGCGTTCTAAGGGGAGTGACTACCGCGTATTCCCTTACAGGTAAAGCAGGGAGGGCGGGCTCTAGGGGGTAGGGTAGGGACTGCAGATCCTTCGCTCTCATTCTGACAGCTGCTTTATCCTCAACCAAGAGTAGTGTATGAGGGGCATTTGAGGTGAGCAGGCCAGTGTCTTTAGCCTCTGCTGTGCTCTGAGGACTGAACACAGACCTTGGTGTGTTGTCCCAGCCCAGAGAGACACAGGAGAGTAAGCCTTGCACAAGGGACATGGTGGCAAGGATCCCTGCTGCCTGCTCATTCCTTGGGACATTGCTCTGATATAGACTTCATTGGCTGGGGTCAGTGTTTGTTTTGTTGCTGCTGCTGCTTTCTCTGTGGAAAGTCAGGAAGGCAGAGCAATCAAATGATTGCTCTTCTCAAACTGTGTGGTTAAATAATTCCAGCCTTTACGTGCAGACTTCTGGAGTAGGTGTCCTAATTCTTGGGCAGTTCCCAGAACAGACCTGATTGGTTTCTTTCTTTTCCAAATATCCTATGGAAGTTTTCTGGAAGTATTTATAAGGTAGCAAAAATTGAGCTTACAAATAAAAAGTCTATGTCAGCACGCATTTGGGGTTACTATCAGGCTGTCTTTGGATGTCAGTGGCTTTGCTCTAGGTGTATGGTGCCTGTGTGGGGTGGTTTTCTGGGGTGTCTGTCAGGGTGGGATAGAGGGAAGACCCCGGGAGGACAAGCTCTAACCAGATGACTCTTCCTCTCCCCACCCCCCAGTGTGTTCTACGTCTTCTACGAACAGTACCTGACCATTATTGATGACACCATCTTTAACCTCAGTGTGTCTCTGGGCTCCATATTTCTGGTGACCTTGGTGGTTCTGGGCTGTGAGCTGTGGTCTGCGGTCATCATGTGTATCACCATAGCCATGATCCTGGTCAACATGTTCGGTGTCATGTGGCTGTGGGGCATCAGTCTGAATGCTGTCTCCTTGGTCAACTTGGTGATGGTTAGTCCTGGTCTTCTCTCACTTTGTCCCTAGCTCCTGTGAGTCTTGCATGAATTGTTCCTTGGATTTCATGTAAGTCCTAAAGTGGCCTGAAACACAGGTGCCACTTAGCCACATGGCAAATATGAGGTCAGCCAGAAGTAAATGAAATTGTTTGAAAACAAAAAACCATGTAGCCTAGTGACATTAAGACACTCAAGTTTGACTTACCAGGTTATTCTGTAGGGTTTCCTGTACAAGTTGTCCAGCATGCAAGTACTTAGGAAGTATTGAAGATGTGGTCAGGCCTGGTGATGCACACCTTTAGTCCTAGTACTCAGGAGGCAGAGGCAGGTGGAGTTTGAGATCAGTCTGGTCTACACAGGGAGTTCCAGGACAGCCAGAGCTACAGAGAAAAATGGAGGGGGCAGCTTGAAACATACTAAAGGGAGGTAAACCCCCAGAACACGTTCAGCATGGTGGGTTGGCGGTATGCTGTCTCAGTGGGGAAGGACAGGTAACCTTGGCAAGTTTCCAGAAATGTCCTTAATCAAAACCAAGATACTGTAGAAAAGTAGAGGCCTGGGTAGAGCCTTCAGGACCCAGGGTTTCCTCCTGTAGTTTAGAAGACTTTTCAACCGGAAAAGCTCTGTTCTCATGGGGACGCTTTATTCCAGAGCTGCGGCATTTCTGTGGAGTTCTGCAGCCATATAACGAGAGCATTCACGATGAGTACCAAAGGAAGCCGAGTGAGCCGGGCGGAAGAGGCACTGGCCCACATGGGTAGTTCTGTGAGTATTGTTGGTCCCAGGGTGGGTGGCCTTGCAATGGGAATGCTTCTTCAGTGACTGGCTATACTTCTCAGAAAAAAAACACAAATTCAGAGGATAAAACAATTTGGATCCATTCTGTAAATGGCAGCTCCCAGCAATGACAAATTCTCACGTGATTCACTAAATAGCTATGTCTGAAACAGACCTGAAATCCCTCAGATTTGTCCTTGCTGTGTGCTCTCTCAGACAATCAGATGGCTTAATCAGGAAAGCTAGGAAACGTTAGGCTTGAGAGAGCTGGAAGCCAGTGTTAGGGTGACACAAGGGGTCTCGTGAGTTCCAGGTGGCACTGGGTTGTCTGTAGTTAATGCCCTGAGGTCCTGATCCAGCCCTTTATCCTGCTGTTCCCCATCACTCACTCCGCCACTCTGGAAAGTATCAGTGAAAACGTAAGCCTCTGCTCTGCAACAACTCCAGGCCAGCAAGATAGCCAGCAGGTCCGAGGGGAGCTTGCTCGGCAAGCCTGGTTTTGATCCCCAAACCCACATGAGAGATAGAAGAGGGGATTGTATAGAGTTGACCTCTGACCTCAATGTGTGCTGCAGACACCCCCCCCCCCAAACACACACACACACACAAAATCTTCTAAATTTCCATCTAAGAATCTACCTTGGTTCAGACTGCCTGCTTGCTTGCTTATTTATTTATTTATGTATTTTGGTTTTTTGAGACAGGGTTTCTCTGTAGCCCTGGCTGTCCTGGAACTCACTTTGTAGACCAAGCTGGCCTTGAACTCAGAAATCCGCCTGCCTCTGCCTCCCAATGCTTATTTATTTTTTAAAGATTTATTTATTTACTATTATATGTAAGTACACTGTCACTGTCTTAAGACAACTTCAGAAGAGAGGGCGTCAGATCTCATTACGGATGGTTGTGAGCCACCATGTGGTTGCTGGGATTTGAACTCAGGACCTTTGAAAGAACAGTCAGTGCTCCAATTTCAGAGAGACTGTCTCAAAGCATAAAGTGGGGAGTTGAGGAAGACATCCGAAGTTGGCCTTTGACCGCCACCCATTTGCACTCAAACATCCTTGGATTCACACATGCTCATAAAGCAGCAGGCCAGACAGTTTGGGTACGGGGCACTGTGTGAGTGGCTGGGCAGCTGCCCCAAAGCCCTTTGGACACTCACTGCTGAGGAAGGTTTGTGTGGCAGTAGATGCTTACGTATAATAGGCTAACAGCTCACTTCTGCCTCTCCAGGTATTCAGTGGAATCACACTTACGAAATTTGGAGGGATCGTGGTGTTGGCCTTTGCTAAATCTCAAATTTTTGAGATATTTTACTTCAGGATGTACTTAGCCATGGTCTTACTCGGAGCCACTCATGGACTAATATTTCTTCCCGTCTTACTCAGTTACATAGGTAAGAGCAGTTCTTTCTTCTCGCGGGTGTGGGAGGAACGACATTTACTTAACTGGGCATGGTGTCACAAGCCTGAAATCCCAGGGAGTGGAAGCAGGAAGGATCCAAAGTTCAAGGTCATTAACAGTGAGTTTGAGATTAATCTAAGCTAAAAGACCCTGGCTCAAAGAAAATTTTAAACTTGGACTTTCCTAAAGTATTTGAGTTTGTACTGACAGCATAGCTCGTACTGCATTAAAACCATAGAAGGAAACAGTAAAACCTCCCCAGGGCATCTCGGTTGGCCAGGGCATTTCCTTAGGCATCCTGGAGGCCTGGGCTCACTCCACCTCATACAGTGAGGCCCAGTTGAAAAGGTAACAGGATGAGTCTGCCTTACAGCTTTGTTACTAAGTCACTGGAGGCTGGAGAGACAGCTCATCGGTTAAGAAAGACACTAGCTACTCTTCCAGAGAACCCAAGTTCAGTCCCCAGCACCCCTATGGCGGCTCACAACTATAACTCCAGTCTGAAGGAATCTGACAGCCTCTTCTGGCCTCTGGAACGCTGCATAGATGCTGTACATAGGCTAGGCGTGCATGCAGACAAAACACCCACACACAAAAATAAAATAGAAAAAAGCAACAAGAGCATGGCTGGTTTCCACGCCTAGGTTACTTACGCCTTCTCTTGTCTCATACAGGGCCGTCGGTGAATAAAGCTAAGAGACATACCACTTATGAGCGCTACAGAGGGACAGAGAGAGAACGGCTCCTCAATTTTTAGCCTTGTAGCAGGCTTTGGTGACTGTGTTTATGGATAGGTCACGTTTACTGCAAGACAGCTGCACTGTCAAGACTGAGCTGGCTTCTGGCTGTTCCCAGGAGTCAGGCTGTGTCAGAGCTGTGTCACATGCAGCTCTGCCCACGCTTTTAAACTCAGGAATGCACACCTAACTTGTGAAGCAGTATTATGGATCTGAAAGCAGCAATCGCCAGCCCCTACTGGCGCACCAGGAGGAACCTCATCTTGGGTACAAGGAAGGATAGTTCTGTCACTTTAATTTTCTTCAATGCCTACTTTTAGTGAAGGTCATTAAACACTTTAACCTCCCTTCTAGCCCACCACCAACCAGAGATAGTGGGAAAGAAAGGATACAGGGGAAGTGGACCTGTTCTTTGGAGCAGATCCTGTCTGCATTATCAGGAAACCAGCAATTCAGTTCACAGGTCAGCAGGCAGCTCCACCCACTCGCAAACACTTCACGGATACACCAGCAGTGTTGGGGTAGGAACAGCCAGGCCTCAGCAGGAGGGACCAGGGCCGACAGGAACACCAGAAGTTCTTGGCTGTTCCCCTCTCAGCAAAGACTGGAGACCAACAAACATTACACAGCTAGCTCTATATTCTCTCTGTGGAGTCCCAACAAATGGAGCTCAACTACACAATATAAGGCAGACCAACCAATCCATGCCTGTCATTCACGTGTCCTGTGCTTGCTTTAGGGAAACAGTCCTTCACAAGTCTGCCTTTCACCTGTGTCTGCTTCAGCAAAATGTTCTTTCACATTTGCCCCAGCAAAACACCATCCAACACAACTGACTTTCCAAAGAACCCTTAAGTTTCCATTTCACAGTGGCAATAACTGTGACCTGATCCCCAGTTCTGAAAAGCCAGCCCACATGCTGTCTCCTTTTTTCGGGAGTTAGCAACATTTGAGGATGTTGTAGGTACTTTATTACATTTTTTGTAGTTTAAAGAGCTTTATTAATGCAATAAATTAACTTTGTACATTTTTATATTTAAAAAAAAGACTATTAAGGGACTTCAGAATGTTGTAGGCCTCATTAGAGCTTGTTCTCCAAAAACCTGCTTGAAAAAGGCAACGTGTTCTTCACAGTGTTCTCCTGTAGGGACAATGCAGCTCAATCAGCAGCTCGTTAGGGCACGGGAAGGCAGAATGCAGGCAACGCTCATGGATTTTAACTTATTTTTCTTTAATAAAATACCTCCTCCTCCATTTTGAGGTCTTTTATTGCAGAGCTCACACCTTCAGCAGCCAGAGCATCTCTGACCTGTCACTCATACCGTCTGTGCTGTGTATACACAGCATAAGCTCATCCTCTTGCATCCTGTCTTATCACTACTTGCTTAAACCTGAAGCATTCAAAGCCCAAGCCATTTCAAATGCTTCGCCACCATGTGCATTCCTGTTCTGATTCTATAGAGAGATCCCAAAGTCAGATATAAATATGCCCTTCAGCCCTGAACTTCATGAAAGCTTCCATTGTCTATGGTCACCCTGGGCATTCCCTTACCTGGTGTGAAGTTAGGGTTCCCTCGCAGACGCTGGTTTCGCTGTTCAAAGAAGCGGAATATGGTATAGAAAAGCATGACATCATCAGTCTGCTTCGCAGCATCTAAGAATTTGCGAGCAGAAATGTTGTCATGGCCACCAATACCCCGGATGAACCTCAGGGCAGCCAACACCTGGTGTTTAGACAGAAGAACTTCTACTATCTCATCATTTGCTGTTGAAAGTCTCTGGAAGTAAGAGAGAGAGGGGTAAGGCAACCACAGGAAGGAATGCTGGTGATACCTGAAGCTGTGGCAGGGCAGTTACCTTCAACATGTCCAGAGATAGCTGGTGGGCGGGAGGATAAAAGCTTTCTAGGGACAGCAGCAAGCAAGCCTGAAAGATAGGGTTTCGGCTAGCTTCAGTTTGAAGGTTCCCACTGGAAGGTTTAGTGACTACAAAATGGGCATCCAGTGGTACAGACCAAAGGCTTGGAGTCGCTGAGCACGTGGTACTGCAGGAACTGGTGCAGCATGTAGAAGAGGTTATGCTGGACAAGTGTCTTGATGACAAGTTCATGTAAGTAGTGCTGGGGACACAGGAGGAAGTAAATTATATCGCTGAGTCACTGGACCATGGCTGGCCACACCCATTCCCACTGAGAACCAACTGGCATGGTTAAGGCACCCGGGGTCTGCAGATTCTTTGGCCATCTCTTCTGATCTCATTCCTCTCTCTAACTTAAGATGGCAAATACCCCGCTGAAAGTACCTGCACTGGAATCTGAAACTGGTTCAGAGAACGAATATATTCCATCAGCACAGCTATCACAAACTTGTGTGGCATCTCCTAGGGAGGAAGAAGGAGGTCTTGTAATGTCAGTTGCAAAAGGAGCTACAGGCAGCCCACTGATCCCCAGTAAAGTCCAGTGTTCTGGGTACTGGTGTTAGACAAATCCTTATGAACTAGACGCCAACCACACAACCCCAGATCCTCCCCCAGGGCAATACCGCTCACTTAACCATAGTGTGGATCCTGTTGCTCCCCACAGTAGCCCACTCAGGGACCACACTCACATACCTTGTTTTCCACGAATGGTGACAGCACCTGTGTGTACACGTCAGACTGGTCCACCACTGCTTGGGGTCGCACTGGCCTTTTGAGAGGAGGGTTGCTCCGGCTTTGCCCTGCTTCTACTGCCTAAAGTGGAACAACTTGTGACCTTGGTCACCTTCCACAGACATGGTACTCACTACAGTTAACCCAAGACTTAAATTTCTAGACACAAGTCTATCACAAGCCAGACACGTGACAAGAATGACAAAACTCTTCCCATGGCAGACCTGTGCTCTGGCAAACACTCCAGGGTTTGTGGGAGACTGCAACTAAATAACCAAGCCAATCACGCTTTTTCCAACCTCTGAAGACGTGTAACTGACCTCAGCTTTTCTCACTCTTGACCAGCTGCACTGTCGTTCATGAAGCTACCAGACAGTAAAGGAGCGCAGTGTGCACTGGATCCATGTTGGCATTTTAAAATTCATTTTTGTAGTCTTTGAAATGGATCCAGGGCCTCACCAATCTCTACATTCCGACCACCAAGTCACAGCCTCTGGCCAGTGTAATGGGAATTATTGGACAGTAAGCCAGAGTTCCCCAAAGATGACAGAGCTGTGAGCTGCACCAGCTGTGTGATCTCTAAAGAGCAGGCACAGCCTCAGTGCGGACAGCCTGACCATGACATCAGTCTGACAAAGCCCAGGGTCTGCCACTGGGCTCAAACCCGCTGACTCCACAGCCCAGGACACCACCAGAAGGACCAAGAGGAGGAAGGAGACAGAAAAAGGACAGAGGTGATGTAGGCAGCCTGGCCTTCAGTGGTCCATCAGACTAACTTCAAAGAGCCAAGCAAAGTGGGATTCTCAGCTTGTTTAAACGATGTCCACTGTTGCTAAGCATGTCCTTGAAGTAATTTCTTCCACTGATCCCAAATTTATTTCTTGCTTTAGAAAAACAGAAATACTAAGTTCTGAACCTAATAAGCCACAGTAATTTTCCCTCCCTCTCATTGAACACATGCTGTCTATTAACTGAAATGCACGGTGCTGGTGCTTAGCCAATGGCTCCCAGGACACTTACGGTGGCAGTATCCAAGGATATCCTTTGTTTCTACTCTTAGGATAAACCCTGTTGCCCTGTCAGTAAGTGTTGGTGAGTACAGACATGTGTGGCTGCTGCGGATGCTGAGGATATCTGACTGCTGAATACTCAGCCCTTTCTGAGGCTCAGAGAATATCAAAGAAGTAGTAGTAGAATGTTAAAGCCAGAAGACAGGGTAAAAGGGCTGCAAAATACCCTGACACAGACATCACAAACATCTCACGACAGCAGTCAATCACGGACCCTAAACCTCCCTGCCAGACTATCTGGGAAGAGACAGTCATGGCCTTTGGTTGAGTACCCAACAGCGATCCCACCAGGCTCCAAGGGACATTTGCAAATCTGCTAGTAGACAGTCCTCATTACAGGAAAGAGACTTGTAAGGAGGAGGAGCAAGACAAGGCTAAAGGAAGGGAGTGACCGGGGATGAAGACACAGGTAAGAGGAGTGACCGGGTATGAGGGCACAGGTAGGAGGAGTGACCGGGGATGAAGGCACAGGTAGGAGGAGTGACTGGGGATGAAGGCACAGGTAGGAGGAGTGCCCGGGTATGAGGGCACAGGTAGGAGGAGTGACCGGGGATGAAGGCACAGGTAGGAGGAGTGACTGGGGATGAAGGCACAGGTAGGAGGAGTGACCGGGTATGAGGGCATAGATAGGAGGAGTGACCAGGGATGAGGGCACAGGTAGGAGGAGTGACTGGGGATGAAGGCACAGGTAGGAGGAGTAACTGGGGATGAAGGCACAGGTAGGAGGAGTGACTGGGGATGAGGGCACAGGTAGGAGGAGTGACTGGGGATGAGGAAGCGAACAGTGGGAATGAAAGAAAACAATGTTGCAGACATACAGGAAATTGTCAAAAGATACATTTCATCAATAAAATAGTTACTTTGGCCAGGTGTAGTGGCACATGTCTTTAATCCTACACTTGGGAGGCAGGCGGGTCTCTGAGTTTACTTGGTCTACATAATCAAGTTCCAGGCCAGTCAGAGGTATATAGTACAACCCTCTCTTAAAAAAGAGAAAGAAAGAAAGAAAGAAAGAAAGAAAGAAAGAGAGAGAGAGAGAGAGAGAGAGAGAGAGAGAGAGAAAGAAAGAAAGAAAGAAAGAAAGAAAGAAAGAAAGGAAGGAAGGAAGGAAGGAAGGAAGGAAGGGGCTTCAATCCCAGCACTCAGGAGGAAAAAAACAACAAAACCAAACAAATATATACATTCATTCATTCTTATTTGAAATAAAAACCGTTTTTTAGAATACAGGTACATGTTGCATGATGTTGGACATACCTTGCCCAAATTTCCCTCTAGATAACCATGTAAATATTTGCAAAGGAGAAAGGCAGCTAACACTAGAAAGAAATCACACCTCTAACTTGCTAAGTGTAGGCTCTGTCAAAAGCCAAGGCTGATTTTCTTTCTACAAAATAGAGGCTGACCAAGAACATATGCACACATAAGCACAGATTTTAAAAGGCAGAAACTCGACGGGCGTGGTGGTGCACGCCTTTAATCCCAGCACTCGGGAGGCAGAGGCAGGCGCCAGCCTGGTCTACAAAGTGAGTTCCCGAACAGCCAGGGCTATAAAGAGAAACCCTGTCTCGAAAAACCAAAAAAAAAAAAAAAAAAGCAGAAACAGGGCTGGTGAGATGGCTCAGCGGTTAAGAGCACCGACTGTTCTTCCAAAGGTCCTGAGTTCAAATCTCAGAAACCACATGGTGGCTCACAACCATCCGTAACAAAAATCTGATGCCCTCTTCTGGAGTGACTGAAGACAGCTACAATGTACACACATATAATAAATAAATAAACAAATAAATCTTTTTTTAAAAAAAGCTAGAAAACAGTGAAGGTGTTGAGTTGCAGCCTTGAGCCAGTTGCATGTGGGGACTCTGGGCATGCCGCTGGCACCTTGCCCTCTACCATTATGCCGACTAATCCTGTCACACCGCGAGACTCCTCCCACACTGTCTAGCTTACCATTGTGTAGCTCTGCTCAGCATCCAAGTACTTCTTATACTCATGGTTGAGTTTATCAAACACGGTGGCTATCACAGGCAGCGTGGCTCTGTCTGACTCACTCAGCACTGGAAAGGACAATGCAGGTCAGACTCACTGTAATCAGAATCCTCATGAGCGATCTCAGAGGGTGGCCAATGCAAACCCTGCCTTGAAGGACCCTCAAGTAAACATGAAAATCAGCCAGGATCCCTGCAAGTGACGAGGAAACCAGCAAGGCAGAAGATGTAATCAGCTTTCACTGGAGTGCCTGCCTACTGGCTGGTGTCTGTCAAAGTCTACAAGTCCTATGTGTATTTCCATCTTTCCTATGGGTTAAGAATCCATCCTTCAAGCATGTGGGCCTGACTGCAAAGGCACGATCAATTTCCAGATGTAAGTGGGAGGGGGTTGGGGAGCCTGGCAAGAAGACTTAGCAGGTAAGAAGCACAGGCCACCAGGCCTGACTGCCTGAGTTGATGGAAGGAGAGCAGAATCCTTCCTGTGAGTCATCCTCTGAGATCCAGACACAGACCATGGCATGTGCATGTGTACCATGCTGTGCCCAGATACGGACACAAGCAGGCAGAATTTAAATAAATAAATAAAGAGATGGCGCCTTCCCATAGACCGTGGGGAAGGGTCCGGGCACTTACTCTGTGAACACACAGACAGAACCACCGCCTTGCACTCCTTCCTCTGGAGGAGAAAGTCCATCAGCCTTCCTTTATCTGGCAAGAGATTCACTATGGGCTGAAGTTTCACCTGCAGGTTCCAGAGGTAACCTGGATGTTAAGAGGCAGCATGTTCATCAATGTGTGCAAGCCAGAACCAAAGCCAACAGAAAATGACTCAACCTCTCTATCACATCAAAAATAACTCAAGTGACCACTTTCTCAGTTTCCGAGATCTCGTCCTGGCGTCAGTGTACGGAAGAGAAGTGAACTAACTCCCTGTATGCAGCGGGTGTCTACCTAAGAACCCTGGAGGATGAGACTGAACACTTAAAATGATAGAGAACTGCAAAGTTCTCAGGTGCAAAGCCACAGGCCATTATCCAGGAAGAGACAACAGGCTGAAGGAGCTGTCACCAGCAAGATGAGATAAGGGACAGGTGGACACCTTAGGCAGGAACATGAGGAGTGGGGCTAGAGTGTGAGACTGTAGACCACTCATCATGGGCAGCTTTTCTGAAATGGCCATGGGAATCAAGCCAGGGTTGGCCACTTTAGTTATAAGAATCATACATGCTCATGGAAGAAAAAAAAAAAATGACCCTGCAGAGAAGTATAGGGTGAGATGCAGTGCCACTCTCAAGACAGAGGGGAGGGCCACCTCAAAGATTCATACTGAAGTGACTCTGGCAGGACTAAAGTGGGCACATGCTTTTCTAGCCTGGCAAGGGCCCTCAGACCTACCTTGGCTTGCACTGATAATGATGTCTGGTTGAAAGACGATCCATGAAGAGGAATCTGGTTGTTAAAGGAAATTCCACACTGGGAACATTGGGTCACAAAAGGGACGCCCCATTTCACTTAGCCCTTGCCCCCACCTCTTGAGGCCACAGAAGGCCTGCATCCCCAGAGTAGCTCCAGTAGTGGGGCAGGGACACATCCCCTTTGTGCACAGTGCCACCACCTTCGTGAGGATACAGAGTTTACAGGGGACAGGAGACTGGCTGGTCACGGCTGCAGGACCTGCAAACAGAGAACACGAGCGTGAGGAGGCAGTAGGGAAAGCTGCTGGAATGAGAACTGAGCCATGAAAGAGAGGCTCTGTAATGCCTCCAGCAGCCAGGACTTGACTGTAGTTAGGTGAGGAGAGGAAGGAGGGTCTTGCCTCACTAATGACACACCCGGGCAAGAGGGAGTGCGTCAGCTGCAGTCACGAAAATGTGTCAGATCTTCTCTCAACAGTGGTTGGCTGTAAGCTTTACTTTTTAAATGTTTTATGGGTTCAGTGTTTTGCACAAATATGCTTGTGTGTGTGTTTCTGCGCACGCGGATGCACACGCACACATATCACATCCAGGTCTGGTACCTGAAGAGGCCAACGAGGATGTTGGATCCCCTGAAACTGGAGCTATAGATAGTTCACCACCAGAGACCAAACCCAGATCCTCGGCAAGTTCGGCAAGTGCTCTTAACCAATGAGCCACGTCTCCATCACTGAGTTTGTTTTTACCAGAAATGACACATCACCATTTAAATGTGTACATTAAAGCCCTAAGAAATTGACCTGGAGGGCTCAACAAGAAGACGCAGATTCACCAACCTCGAAGGTTCAAATGAAGACAGCTTGTGGTTAACTGCTTAACAATGGGCTCCATTACCCACTGCCCTGCCCTGCACTGAACAAATCTAGGCATAAGAGGGCCACCTAAGGAGCATTCCCCCTCGCATGTCAGGAACTCATTCCAACCAGTTCTGCTGCCTGTCCTGCAGCCTGGGAAACTGACCATTGATTGCCCAGCTATAATCAGAAGGCAGTGCTAGTGAGCTGCATACATAGACAGCCATTCTAACACACCCCACACCCAGATGAGGAGCGTGCTGTCAGACAAGCTTCTGCAAAGTCCAGGCACACAGGACTGAAGAGGGAACTTCCAACTGCCTACCACGGGCCTCAGGAAAGCACGGGCATTTCAGTCTTCAGAGACCCGAGGTGATCTTAACACAAACACAAGCCACCTGTTCAGCAAGACAAAGCCAATACATCTCTCAAAATCAGCTTGTGAATACATACCCACCCAATGACAGGGCCAGGTGGGCACACAGTCTCAGATTTCCCAGGGGCTCATGGTCCAGCAGGAAGCACAAAGGGCAAGGCATGTTCTATCTGCCCAGACTGCCTAAAACCCCAGGAACCCATGTATTCCTGCCCTCTTACTATCATCAGTCTTTCCTGGACTAATCTGATCCACTTCAGTTAGCACCTTGGTCAAGCAAGCAGCCTGTTTATTGCTCCTTTATTGCTGGATCAGAGTTGAGGGTTTTTACATGTTTACAGTCAATAATTTGCTATCAGCCATTCCTTACTGCAATGTTATTATCCAGGAAAAGCCAGATGCCAGAAAGCACACAGAAGCCAGTTAAGGACACCAGATATCTGTGAATGCCAGCTGTTCCTTCCCACTGGACCTTTTGCTGAGCCCATAAGATAAGCCAGCTGCCCAAAGGCTTGCTGATCAATCTACCACCTAGAGCTTGGCTCTCAACTGTCTGAACAAAAAGCACAAGGAAATCAGAGGCTGAGAACTGCCACAGGGCAGCTGACAAGTGTGCCTCCTAACAAAACAGAGACTGGGGGCTTCAATCAGCTAACTGGACTGCAGTCTTCATTAAAACTACAGTAACACAGTATTGTCAGAGGCCTGGTGTGAATGGGATTATTTCTTTTCAGAGCTCCTGACCTACTACTCTCCTGAGGTCCTCACCCATCTTAGTAGGAGGAACTCAAGAACTACACCTGTCAGCTGTTACTGTGACGAATCATTGGCCACATCTGCTATAACCAAGCACGAGGGTTTGATAAGGGGGCTCTGTGGTTAAGTCTTTGTTGCCCTAACACAGGACTGAATTCAGTCCAGAGCATCCACATCCTCAGAGTCACAGCTGCATCTATCTCCAGCTCTAGGGAATCCAGCACCCTCTTCTGCCTTCTGACAACATACATGCTCACACATACATGCAGACAAATACAAACACATAAATAAAAAGCAAATCTAAAAAAAAAAAGAAAAAGAGTACGAAAATGTAGGAGCATGTAACCCCATTAAAATTATTCAGCCACAGTCAGCTGAATCCCAGGGTTACAGAAACTGAGAAACAGAAGATGTTAAGGTCCTGAGTTCAATCCCCAGCATCCCAAAACAAGAAAACAAAAGTTCCTCTGCGAAATGAAACAGATTGAGGATTCCCCGTGTTCCTTGTCCCATTCTGAGCCTGACCCTGGAAGATTCTAACAAGAACACAGCCCGTGGGGAGAGCTAGCACTGCCAGCTCACAGAACCTCTTACCTGCCAGGGGGATCTCGTAAGGTTGAATTGATCGGGCTGGAAGCACAGGATGATGGAAGGTAACCGTGCCATCGAACTCGCCCCGTAACCTGATGTCAAAAATCACTGACGTCTACAGTAGGGAAAACACATCACCTGTTGCTGGTCTGGAAGCCTGTGCTCGCAGCCATCCCCAGCCCCGCCCCCTCAGAGGACGACTGTGCACAGCACGACTCTCTTTCCCACTGTCACTGCTTTCACAGACGCTTCCCGCGTCCTCGTAAGATCTCAAAGAGATATAGACAGAGCTTTTTCATTGAACTTGAAACAGCTTCATTAGTCAGAGACATAGCAGTGGGACCCTCCAAGAAAGTAGGGGAAAGGTGTGGCATACCTATACAGATGTTCAGTTAACCATCTGGAAAAGCAGACCTGTCACAAATCCATGGGCCCAACAGTGTCCAAACATGATGGTAAACTGTTTTCTATGCCCACACACATGAAACAGGCCACGGACTCAAGTGACACCAGGATCTGCAGTAAGTCCCAGCTCAGCTGGTTCAATCAAGTAAGAATCCAAAGATCAAATCAAATGATATTTTCTCAAAGTTTTTAATTTCTTTGGTTTTTTTGAGACTTTGTTTGAACCTCTGACCCCCAGCTCTGCCTCCCAAGTGCTGAGATAACAGGTGTGTACCATCACAGCTGGTTTTTAAGCAACGCTGGGACGTGACAAGCTAGGCAAGAACTCTACCTAGCAAGCTGCATCCCCAAACTGGAATTGTTTTTAATAAACTGCTAGGGAATCGGTTAAACTGCTCACTCCTTTGAGCTTAAGCTCTTTCCCACCCTTGTGCAGGCTTGCCAGCTCTCACAATGCCTATAAAAAGGCCCCGCACAGACGATGACGACGGCTGCTTCCCACATCAGACTTTACCTCTGTGTCCTGATGGTGGACAACGACCAGGTTGTCCACTACATTGAGGGCAAACTTTCCCGTCCTATTTAACTTCAGTATGTGCATCTTTTTACATGCACCCTCTCTGTAAGACAACACAGAGGTCAGAGAAAGAGGTCAGCAAGCCTTAGTTCAACTTAAAAGCAGAGAGCGCCGAGAGCACGAGACAGACGTACCGTGGGAGATGGTACAGCACCACCTCCGCTCCCGTGCTGTTGGAGGTCCGAGAGTGATGGCGCAGGAAGAGGATGTAAAGCTGCCCGTATCTAGTCAGAGAGAGAGAGACAAGTCACCTCTGGCCATTTTACTGCTGGACAGGTAGTAGCTGGGCTGGCAGGGGAAGGCTGGCCCAGCTGCACAAAGCCCTGGGCTGAGACCCCTGCATGCCAGAAACTGAGAATGGTGGCCTATGTTCAGAATTTCACCACTCAGGAGGACCAGAAGTTCAAGCCATCTTGACTACTTGTAATGTTACAAGTTCTGACCCAGCCTTAAAGGGACAGTCCGAGTTCTCTACATACAGTTTGACTACAGTTCTCTGGAAGAACACCACACAGCCAAGCACAGAATTCCAAAGTAAGGAAGAGATACAGGTCAAGAGTCACAACACCCACTGGTTATTCCACTTCTAGCTTTGTGTTTCCTTTCATAGAACGAGGACATGTCCCATAATAAAAGGATGGGCCATACTCTCTTCACAGTAGATGTTACCCACTGGGTGCTGCTGTGCTGCCGTGGAGTGTGGATGTCAACTCCAGCAATGAGCTCGGCCCTGGCCTGCCAGTCCCCACCCCAAAACTGCACTCACTTCTAGGCTCCCTAAACTGGGTGGCCAAGTGGAAAACGAAGACGAGAAAGGAGGGAAGTACATTCTACTACACTGAGTCAGTCACACGTCCGCTCCCAGGGTCAGTTCCCAGCACCCACAGGGCAGCTAAGCCCCAGCTGTAATTCCATTTCCAGGGGACTTGACACACTCCTGTGGCCTCTCATGTGCACATACATACAGATAAAGCATACAGAGAAAAATAAATAAACCTTTTGTTAAAAGTGTCACGTTCAAAACAAAAACCAGGCAAGTCCTCGCTATTGCTTCTAAGGGTCCTTTACTCTGCGCTCCTGACACACCCTATCGCTTGTGTCGCAAAGGGCAATTACACACAGGACCCCTCTGAAGACAGACATACATGGTCGCCATCGCAATGTCTCGTTCTGAAAGGCTAAGTTTAGTTGACTTCGGTGCAGCTGGTAACTCAATCTCGAACTTGGGAAGCTTCGACATGGTGCCAGCCTGTTTAGGGAAAGCGTAGCAACCTTTAGGGCATTGCCTCCATGCTTCTGCCTGCCTGCAGACACCAAAGCAATGCAGACCCTGCCTTCGATGCTTCCCCACAGAGCATCCGTGGACTGCTGGGATGGTGAGGTGCACCCTCTAGTGGTCAGAGATTCGGGGTTCATATGACTGCCTTGCTTCAGAGCTGGGTAGACAAGTGGGCAGCGGGGTTATGTTAAGGAGCCAGGGCTAACTCTTACCCTAAAATGGAAAGGCTGCAGGACATTCTCAAGGACCGTGGTGGACAGCAGGATCACGGCGCTCTCGGGGCAGTACGTGTACCAGTTCACATTGATGTTGTGACTCTTCAGGAGTTTGAGGCTTCGTTTCTCAGGCAACACCTAGGACCATGGTCAAGAAACAGAATCTTCCCATTAAAAGACTGCTACAACAAATTAGGTAAATTAAGAGCACAAAATACTCACTGAGGTCTGGGGTAAACCCCGGTGGAAGAGAGCTTGCATAGGACATGTGAGGCTCCCGTTCAGTCACCAACACCAGCAAAACCAAGGAAATCCAGCCCAGGGTCCCACAGGAAACTGTCATTTCTATTTACTAGACACACTAGCTGTGTGCATCTTGTTTTCCACACCTCCATAATTTACCCCTTCCTACACCCTGAGAGATGAGAAACTCAGGCTGAGAAAGGCTCGGAGCAGTAGACTGGCATTTACAACCAGGGCTAAGCCTCCACATGCTCCAACACCATGCACCTAAGATCAAGGAACCACAAGTTTTCATTAAGCTGAGAAACAGTGAACGTGAAGAAACATGTAAGCCAGCCAGCTCACTCAACTTTCCAACCGTAATGATAAAAAAAGTGAAATAAGCTAGACATCTTGTAACAGGAAGTGGCAAGACAAACAGCAGATCATCCACACAGCAGAACTGTCCTCAGAACAAAATCTGGGAACAACCCCCAAAGCATACCGCTATGCAGGAAAACCCACACTACACAAGTTTATGTGCAGGACTTCCCCTTTTGTGAAAAATAACAGTAAGAAATGCATGTGTATAGAGGAAAACTGGAATTGTGCACAAACTGTGGCTGACGGTCATTTTTATGAACTTGTACTTTTTGAGGCTGGCCACAGAGCCTTTGGCGCAGCACAGGCCGCTGAACTGCCTCTGCTTCCTCTAGCAAGCCTGTAACTGATACAATACCTGGTAAAATTCGATGCCTTGATCAGTTATGAAGACGATTTCAGTAGAGCTGGTCCAGCAGAATCCTAGTATGTTGGCATTCTTGGTCTGGAAGAATCGCAGGAACAGCGTTGTCAGAGGACTGTGCTTGCGCGGTTTATATTCCCAGCACCCAGGAGGCTAAGGCAGGGCACTTGGGAATTCAAGGCCCTCCCTGGCTACATTTCAAGATGCAGGCCAGTCTGGACATGAAATACTATCTCCAAAAAATTAAATAAGTAAAAATTAACAAAAAGCAAGGGGCTAGGGAGATGCCTCTATGGGTAAGAGCCCTTGCTGACCAGCATGAGGACTTGAGTTCGAATTCCCAGTATCCACATAAAATTGCCACAAGTGCCCATAACTGTAGTGCTAGTGTGGGACATGGGGAGCAGAGACAGGAGACAAGGACAAGTCTCTGGGGCTTGCTGGCCACTAGCCTATCTCTAGGTTCAGTAAGAGACCTGCCTCAGGCGGATTTCTGAGTTCGAGGCCAGCCTGGTCTACAAAGTGAGTGCCAGGACAGCCAAGTCTACACAGAGAAACCCTGTCTCGAAAAACAAAACAAAAAACAAAAAAACAAAAAAAACAAAAAAAAAAGAGACCTGCCTCAAGGGGACACAAAGGTGCAGAGCAGGACACTCCACATCCTCCACTGACCGGCACACACTGTGTGCACACACCACACACAAGTCCATACTGTAGCTTTAGCAAGTATAAACGCTCTAGTTTGTTAACAAGAAGGCTGTGCAGCTTCTCTTCAAACCCTCAATGCTCGGCTGTCACTCATCAGGCTCTCAGAGTGGACCTCACGTTTATGACAAAGGCTGGCTGTGAGCGATGTAGCCTGGGCAGTCAGGAACTGAGCACTGTCCTGTCTCCCCCTCCCAGATGCTGGGTTACAGGGAAGTATTTCCATGCTGGAGTCAAATGCTCTTTTAAACACGGTCTTCCCCAATTTTTGTCCTACCACTTCTACTGAAGGTCCTGAATCTTAATTCCTTCCACTCTGCCCAACAGAGGCAGAAGCCTGAGTTTTATGGAAAGATAATACCCAGAGGCCAGAGATTCCTACTTCTGCCTCTCAAACTCCAACACTCTTTCAGTCATTACAATAATACAAGGGCTGAAGTTCTTCAGTGGTCACAAAGCAAGATGGCTTCCAGGGGCCTGAGACCATAGAATGGGTGGCCTAAAGACTGAAGGGGAATAGCAGGGCTCAGACAAGGAGCTGTTCCATACTTAAAGCACCTGAAGGGCTGAGTGGAGCTTGGTTAAGTCCTGAGGCTCCTCTCATAGAAAAAGACCCCATTTTAAGTGCCACTTACCGGGAACAATAAGATGCCAAAGTTACCCCCATGTATTGACAGCTCTGTTTACTCTCCCAGCTGCCCTTGGGGTGACCATGGCATGGAATGGCATGGCATAGCAGAGCTCCCTCCAGCCTCATTTATTACACCCTACAGAGGGCACAGGGATACAGGACGGAGACCCATCAAACAAAGAACACTTCAGAGAACCTCACAAGATGGAACACGTGGGATCCAAGGCCTGAGGCCCACAGAGAACCTCACAAGATGGAACACGTGGGATCCAAGGCCTGAGGCCCACAGAGAACCTCACAAGATGGAACACGTGGGATCCAAGGCCTGAGGCCCAGAAGCCTGCAAGCACGGCGAGGAAGCCCCAGACAGCACTGAAGGTGACCCTTCAGCCATCAGGCCTCCATTTTATAGCTGAAGACACAAAACTGGGTTAAACTGTCCAGTATCATAGCTGACCGCCCAGCCGACCTCTCCAGCTCATCAACAACACAGACATCTCCCCAGACAGACAGAGATTCCAGCCTATGCCCACTACCCAACCCATCGCTCACCACACACAAACAACAATGGACACTGCAGTGAGGAATGGGGCCCTGCCCCCTACACCCACACCCACACCCACCCACACACACACACACACATACCTTGCACTCTTGTGTGTACTCCAGTTGAGAGTTATCTGGAATAAAATTACAAAAGTCCTGAAAGACAGAAAAAAAAACACAAAGGGAAATTTTCAGATAGAACAGCCTACTATGAAATAAAATGGACAAATGTTTTTGGTTTTGTTCTGAGACAGGGTCTCACTAGGAAGTCCTGGCTGTCCTGGAACTCAGAGAGATCTGCCTGCCTCTGCCTTCTGAGTGCTGGGGCATCTTGAAGGTGTGTACCCCTTGAAGGTGTGACAAGCAGATTTTTAAAATGATTAAAAAACAGCTGGACAAACACCCACAGACAGAAAAGACAAAGACAATTAGGGTCAAATGATACCAGATTTCTCAGTCAACTAAGAGAAGTCCATCTAACCACTCAGTTGGAGCTCAGTCAACTAAGAGAAGTCCATCTAACCACTCAGTTGGAGCTCAGTCAACTAAGAGAAGTCCATCTAACCACTCAGTTGGAGCTCAGTCAACCAAGAGAAGTCCATCTAACCACTCAGTTGGAGCTCAGTCAACCAAGAGAAGTCCATCTAACCACTCAGTTGGAGCTCAGTCAACTAAGAGAAGTCCATCTAACCACTCAGTTGGAGCTCAGTCAACTAAGAGAAGTCCATCTAACCACTCAGTTGGAGCTCAGTCAACTAAGAGAAGTCCATCTAACCACTCAGTTGGAGCTCAGTCAACCAAGAGAAGTCCATCTAACCACTCAGTTGGAGCTCAGTCAACTAAGAGAAGTCCATCTAACCACTCAGTTGGAGCTCAGTCAACTAAGAGAAGTCCATCTAACCACTCAGTTGGAGCTCAGTCAACTAAGAGAAGTCCATCTAACCACTCAGTTGGAGCTCAGTCAACCAAGAGAAGTCCATCTAACCACTCAGTTGGAGCTCAGTCAACCAAGAGAAGTCCATCTAACCACTCAGTTGGAGCTCAGTCAACTAAGAGAAGTCCATCTAAGCACTCAGTTGGAGCTCAGTCAACTAAGAGAAGTCCATCTAACCACTCAGTTGGAGCTCAGTCAACTAAGAGAAGTCCATCTAACCACTCAGTTGGAGCTCAGTCAACTAAGAGAAGTCCATCTAACCACTCAGTTGGAGCTCAGTCAACTAAGAGAAGTCCATCTAACCACTCAGTTGGAGCTCAGTCAACTAAGAGAAGTCCATCTAAGCACTCAGTTGGAGCTCAGTCAACTAAGAGAAGTCCATCTAAGCACTCAGTTGGAGCTCAGTCAACTAAGAGAAGTCCATCTAACCACTCAGTTGGAGCTCAGTCAACTAAGAGAAGTCCATCTAACCACTCAGTTGGAGCTCAGTCAACTAAGAGAAGTCCATCTAACCACTCAGTTGGAGCTCAGTCAACTAAGAGAAGTCCATCTAACCACTCAGTTGGAGCTCAGTCAACTAAGAGAAGTCCATCTAACCACTCAGTTGGAGCTCAGTCAACTAAGAGAAGTCCATCTAACCACTCAGTTGGAGCTCAGTCAACTAAGAGAAGTCCATCTAACCACTCAGTTGGAGCTCAGTCAACCAAGAGAAGTCCATCTAACCACTCAGTTGGAGCTCAGTCAACTAAGAGAAGTCCATCTAACCACTCAGTTGGAGCTCAGTCAACTAAGAGAAGTCCATCTAAGCACTCAGTTGGAGCTCAGTCAACTAAGAGAAGTCCATCTAAGCACTCAGTTGGAGCTCAGTCAACTAAGAGAAGTCCATCTAAGCACTCAGTTGGAGCTCAGTCAACTAAGAGAAGTCCATCTAAGCACTCAGTTGGAGCTCAGTCAACCAAGAGAAGTCCATCTAAGCACTCAGTTGGAGCTCAGTCAACTAAGAGAAGTCCATCTAACCACTCAGTTGGAGCTCAGTCAACTAAGAGAAGTCCATCTAACCACTCAGTTGGAGCTCAGTCAACTAAGAGAAGTCCATCTAACCACTCAGTTGGAGCTCATGAACAGACTGGTCTTTTGAGAGAACAATTTGTTAAAATTGACCAGAAATACAAGATTGCACTGAAACTGACACTGACAAAATGTGGTTGACCTTAAACCTTCAAGAGGGTCAAATAAAGCCAGTTCAGTGGATCTGACCGGGAAGACTGCTTCTGGCTGAGCCCAGGGAACCGCACTTCAGCACGAGCAGCACACGAGCCTCCCCAGCAGTCAGCGGGTCACCAGTTACCCACTCTCGCCTCTTCTGCCACTTGTGCTACACCAACGGCTGCTTCTTCTCTATGAGAGGTGCGGAAGCCTCTTGGGCATGACAGAAAGCCAAAAGGAGAGCTTAAAAATCTTTTCTTGGCTGGAGAGATGGCTCTGCGATTAAGAGCACTGACTGCTCTTCTGAAGGTCCTGAGTTCAAATCCCAGCGACCACATGGTGGCTCACAATCATCTGTAATGAGATCTGACGCCCTCTTCTGGTGCATCTGAAGATAGCTACTGTGTACTTAGATATAATAAATAAATCTTTAAAAAAAAAAAAAATCTTTTCTTAGGGTGGAAATTCCAACTTAGCCTGTCAGCTACCATCTATGTAGTTTCAATGTAGGCAACACCAACTTTGACCAAATCAAAGTTGCTACCATGTGTAACCCATTCTGTGGCCCAGCAGCAATGCCAACATTCCCAGTTTACTACCTTCACTATCAACATAGCAAACATGCCTTTAGCTCCAGCTATTAGCAAGAAGCTTTTAAATAAAGATGTAGAACTCTATCCCAAAGACCACCCAATAGTGAAAACTCTGGCTCCTTCTGGGATCATAAAAATCAACCGAGGAGATATTTTAAAATGTCAAAAAATTACATTAAAAATGACAGGCAGGGGCTGGTGAGATGGCTCAGTGGGTAAGAGCACCCGACTGCTCTTCCGAAGGTCCAGAGTTCAAATCCCAGCAACCACATGGTGGCTCACAACCATCCGCAATGAGATCTGGCGCCCTCTTCTGGAGTGTCTGAAGACAGCTACAGTGTACTTACATATAATAAATAAATAAATCTTTAAAAAAAAATAAAATAAAATAAAAATGACAGGCAGAGGCTGGAAAACTGTTCTACTCACAAGGCCAACGCATTCCGGTCAAACAGATGCCTGGGTGACTGGATAAACAACAAAACAAACTCAACCAAATTTAAAGGAATATAGGGTTTCATATAACACAGTATCAAAAAGTAGACGGAACAGACCAAATGTACCAACTGGTGGCAGGTAAGTCCACAGCCTATTGGGACAGGTCCTTCCAGCATCAATCAGGTTTCTTCTCATGTTTTCTCAAGGTTGTTTTATAGATGTGGTGACCTTAACAAGAGTCTAACAGGTGGGCCGGCAGGCAGGCTTCAATCATTGGTTTCAGGATCTGTCTGTGCCATGTAGGCATCCAATTCAGCATTCAGGTGTCCTTTAGTTTTTGACATGTATGCATTCAAATGGTTGTCCAGCTGCTCCTTGGTCAATACAGGGCAAGTGAGGGCACCTCTTCCTCAGCCACAACCACAGCCTCTTCCCCGACCTATCATACCTTGACCCCTACCACCGATTCTGCCACAACCCATAGCTCTACACCCTGGGCCCCCTCTCCCAGGACTGCCACAACCTCAAACACCACCTCTTCCTAAGCCCATTCAGGAAGCTAAGGCTCGTCCACCTCGGAGCAGGTTTTGACCTCGGAGTGGCATCCCACCCCTAAGCAGGTTTCTGGTAACACGTCCCCCACGTGGTCCTCTCTGGATTATGGGTTGGCCTCTTCCTTCAAGTGCTCCCATGGCCAGGGCACCTATGGGTCGGCCTAACTATGCCTGGATGTTACTCTTACCCAGGCGCTGCTTTAAGCTCTTCTGCTTAAGTTTTAGTGCTGCCTGAACAGAGGGTCTATTCTCCATCTGCTGGGCCAGCCTTCTGTTTCTGGCACTGGCTAGCTGCTGCTGCTGCTGCTGCATCAAAGCCCAAATATTCACTGGCATCGGCTGTTTTGTTCTTTAGCATATTAATAAAGTGCTCATTTAGAGACATCTTGATAGTGCTTTTTAGCACAAATGTTGGCGCTGACTGTGCAGCCATCTTCAAATCCCGAGAATTTGATGGACGCCAGCGCTCCTCCCGGGGTTGTCACTAGCTGGGCGGTTGGTTTAGATGCTTAACCGGTAGGATGCGAGGCTCCCTTGTTGTGGGTTGAGTATCTAGCTAACCGATCCTCCCGCTTATCAAGCCTGCCCTTTCCTGCCTTTCGTCTGTGCCACCACAGCCGGAGTCGCCAACTCCCCCTTGGTGTCCAAAACAAAATCATGAACAGACTTTTAAAACTCATTCTTCAAGCCAAGTAGGCAGCTCACACCTAGGATTTCAGCACTCAAGAAGCTGAGACTGGAGGATTGCTCTAAGTTCAACACCAACTTGGTCTATGTAGTAAGTTCCAGGTCAACCTAGGCCATAAAAGAAGAGAGAGAGAAATGGAGAGAGAGAAAGAGGAGGAGAGAGAAAGGAGGAAGGAGGGAGAGGGGAGGGAAGGAGAAGAAGGAAGGGAAGAAAGAAGAAACACATTCTTCAAATGGGTGACATCACACTCCTCAGGCTGCCTGGAAATGCGACAAAACTAAAGCAGCAGCACACACAGCAGCCTGCCTCTCTCCCCGCCTCTCTCCCTGCCAGCCTCTCTCCCCGACAGCTTCTTTCCCTGCCTGCCTCTCTTCCTGTCAGCCTCTCACCCTGCCTGCCTCTCTCCCCGCCAGCCTCTCTCCCCACCAGCCTCTCTCCCTGCCTCTCTCCCTGCCAGCCTCTCTTCCTGTCAGCCTCTCTCCCTGCCAGCCTCTCTCCCCGACAGCCTCTCTCCCTGCCAGCCTCTCTCTCTGCCTCTCCCTGCCAGCCTCTCTCCCTGCCAGCCTCTCTCCCTGCCAGCCTCTCTCCCTGCCTCTCTCCCCACCAGCCTCTCTCCCAGCCTCTCTCCCTGCCAGCCTTTCTCCCTGCCTGCCTCTCTCCCTGCCAGCCTTTCTCCCTGCCTGCCTCTCTCCCTGCCTCTCTCCCTGCCTGCCTCTCTCCCCACCAGCCTCTCTCCCAGCCTCTCTCCCTGCCTGCCTCTCTCCCCACCAGCCTCTCTCCCTGCCTCTCTCCTCGCCAGCCTCTTCTCTACTTTGCTGATGACAACAGTGACCAGGAGGAGTAACTGACTGACACGTGACGCTAGGAGAAACCCAGGACCTCTTCATGCTAGGCTAAGGACCACTGCATCCCACCGCACAGCAAGCAATGGTGAGGATGTTCAAGAGATGAAGTACCAGCAAGCTGCCCCAACTGTGTCTATCTGCCTGTTCCTACCCAATCCCACATGCAATGGAGATATACCAGATGCTGAAGTGACTAAAACATCATTCATTCACCAAGTAATCAAAATATACCTCCCATAATCTATGTTGCCAGTCAGCAAGCAACATAAAGATGTATGATAACCCGAATTACTTAAAAACAAAATGGAGACAAGAGAGATGTCTCGACAGTTAAGAACACAGGAGCTGGATTCAATTGCCAGCACCCAACCACCTCTATCTAGTTCCTGTTGCAGGGGATCCTATACCCTCTTCTGGCCTCCTCAGGTACTGCACACACATGGTTCACAGGCAAACAATGGGCAGAACATCCATACACATAAAAATAATCAGAGTAGAAAATGGACTACTTAGCAAAAGGAGGGAAAGCAGAGCAGTGGAGGTGCACGCCTTTAATCCCAGCACTTGGGAGGCAGAGGCAGGCGGATTTCTGAGTTCAAGGCCAGCCTGGTCTACAAAGTGGAGTTCCAGGACAGCCAAGGCTATACAGAGAAACCCTGTCTCAAAAAACCAAAAAAAGAAAAAAAGGGAGAAAGAAAGAGGAGGGGAGCCAGGAGAGAAGCCAGGAGAGGGCAATGGGGACAGAGCATGACCATGGGACATAATAAACATGAAAATGTCATGATGAAGTTCACCATTTCAGGTCATAAGTATATACTGCAGGCTCTCAGCAGCCCCACATCACTGACCCTCTGAGGGTGAGCAAACAAGCAGAATTCAGCCTCTGCCTCCCCCAAGCACCTCTCTCTTGCCGGGGCTGTTCGAAGCTCTGTCTTACCACAGCCTTTGAGGTCCTCTGCACAGCCAGGATTTTGTTTTCTAAAGAAAACTTGATACACTTCACTTCTCCTCTGTCATCCATCCTGCAGAAGAGAGCGCACGTCAGGAGGGCAACCGCCCGCAACTCCAGCTCTTCCCCCCACTGACAAGAAGCAGCCAGGACTCTCTGGGAAGCAGCAGACCCAAGCCTAATGTTACAATTGCATGTCTGAAGCTGTGACCAAAATCTACAGGTAACAACTTGCTAGTGAGGTGGACAGATGACACAGCCAAGTGGCTGGAGAATTTAGGGTCACACACGTCACTGAGGACTACTGGACACCTGGTGGGAGAGATGCACGCATTGCCTTAATTGTACCGATAGTTTCCTGGGTGTATCAATATATCAATGCATGGTAATTGTTCAATTAATTATGAGCCAATTATAACTTAGTAAAGCTGTTTTTAAAATAAAGTTAGGGCTCAGCTGGCTCGCTGACACCTGAGTATGATCTCCAGGGTATGAGCCTATGTAAAAACAATCTCACAGTGTGGCTGGCATTCCCTTCTAATCCCAGTACTGGGAAGGCAGAGACAAGCCAGCCCTGAAGGATCACTTGCCATGCCAATGTCCCAATGAGACAGCATCTCACAACACACGGAGGAAATAAAAACGTGGCACACATATACAAGTTAAATGCTGTATCCTACCAAGACTTCAAGCTCCTCAGATCTCTGAAATGGAGCCTGTGATAGGCAGTTCCCCCTCTTTTTTTGTTTGTTTGTTTGTTTTGGTTTTGGTTTTTTTTAGTCTCACAGGGCATCTCACCCACTAACCTCTGTCATGCCTCTATCAGATGTCCAAAGGAAGGCAGTTTGCATCTCAGAGCCCTGTGGCTTTGGGCAACACGTAGCTGAACTACTCAGTGTCCTTACTATCTCTGTTCCCAACAACCCAGCCTCCAGAATGCAGACATATAGGATTTCCAATCCCATAGAACATATAATGTTCAAGGGAGGTCCTGCTAGCTCACCTTCCCTGTTTTCCTCCCTACACAAATAATGTGACCAAGAGCCCCCCACAACACCATGCCTATGCTCCTGATGTTATCCAGGGCTGGCCTCCAACCAGAAACCTCTCTCTTCCCACCTTGAAGCCTTGCTCAACCCCATTATTATTACTGAGGTCAAAGCTGTACCCCTTAAGTGCTCCCACACTCTGAACAGAGCTTTAGCATAGACTATCTCTTCTCTCCAGTTAAAAATGAATTCCCCAAAGGAGTCTGGGCTAATTCAAAGCCTTCCCTTGTCTACTGCTTTCAGTGTGTGCTGAGTAAGGGCCAACAAAAGAAAAGCCAGGCAGTGGTGGCTCACTCCTTTAATCCCAGCACTTTTGAGTCAGAGGTAGGAGGATCTTTGAGTTCGAGGCCAGCATGGTCTACAGAATGAGTTACCTGACAGCCAGGGCTACACTGAGAAACCCTGTCTCAAAAAAATAAAGAAAGAAGGAAGAAAATGGCAAAGGAAAAGAAAACAAAGTTGGCTGTTTTCTTGAAGTAAGCTTCAAACAGCTGACACATATTAAATGCAATTTTTATTTATTTTTATTATATATATGTATATATATATATATGTATGTATATATATATATATATATATATATGTATGTATGTATGTATATATATATATTGGAAACAGGGTCTTGTTACACCACCACTAACCTGGGAGCTATTTGCTACTTAGCTCTGCAGAGGGCTGGGATAGGCCTGTTGAGGGACTTGTGAAAATGAAAGGGACTGCTATTGTCAATCATGCTGTCAACCAGAAAGCCAGTCTGTCACTTAAACTCAGTGGAAGCCCGGATTTTTCTCCATTACACGAGAACACTGGATTTTCCACCACCCAGCAAAAACTCTAGAAGAGCTGGGATAAATGAGTAAATGTGTCTCCAGGCCCAGCTCTGCAGAAATGAGCGCACGGACTCAATAACTTCAAGAACCAGGAAGTGGGTGCCCTAGGAGATCTTCGGTTCCCACTTGAACTGCTACCCATATTTCACTCTTGACATTTGTGCTGTGCCCAAACTGCACCAGCAAATGTCCACTGCTCTGTCCTACTGACACGTCAGGCCGCTTAGAGGAGGCGATACAAAACGATTCAACTTTCTGAGTTAGAAAACCGCCGGTGTTTACATGTGTTTATTACTCTGAAAGCGCAAATTACCTAAAAGAGATGGGATTCCTATCATCTGGGCCTTTAACGACCACTCCTGTAGCTCCACCCGACCGAACAGCAAAAACCTGAGGAAAAGAGACACCGTTAATGGTCAGACTTTCTAAGGACCTAGACTCGTCTTTCAAGGATCACGTCTCCCGTACCACATCCTCGATTGGTACGGTACAAACTAACAGGGCATGCTCATAGATGGGTGCTTGAACGAATTTTAAGACGGTGCAAGGGCAGGCCAGACACTAAGACTGGGCGTCTGAAAGCCAGCTCGCACACTGGCACCTCCCATGCGCTTGCACACTCGTCTCTGCCCCGGTACAGTACACCGGGCACTCTCGGCGAGGGTGCGGCGACGCTAAGGCGTCTGGGCGCCGGGCCCTCGCCGCGGCCGCCGCTCACCTGCTTGTTGGCCTCGTCGAAGAACACGCAGTTAACCGGGTTCGCCTTCTCGAACTGCACCGGCCGCTCGCACAGCTCCAGGTAGTAGTCCTCGCCGCCCATGGCTGGGACCCGCACAGCTCTTCCGCAGAGGTTGCAGTCCGCGATCCCGGCCGCCGCTCGCCGCTGTCCTAGGCCCCGCCCCGTGCTCCACGTGACCCGGCCGTCCGCGCATCCGTGGGCGGGGGAGGGTCCCACCAGAAGACACGCCCCTTCCAGGAGGGGAGGGTGAGTCACGTGACCCCGACGCCTGCCGGCTGCTGGGTGGCCAGCCTGGTTTCTAACTTGCTTACCAATGGTGACATATTTGCCGACACCCAGGGTCCCTTCCTCTGTCCGATTAGTCAGAGATGAGTCAGGAGGCTGACTGTAAGCGTGCAGCAGAGAAGACCTGCGAGGCGAAGATTGATTTCTGTGTTCACCTCAGGACCCTCCCTCACGCCAGGCAGCAACGTTTCTCGAGGAATTCCCTGTCTAGCCCCAGAAACTGAGTTTTGAGCAGTCTGCCTCAGCCATACCAGTAGGCAAGTGCTGTGATCTGCCAGGATGTTAGGGACTAAATTTTGCCCCTCCCCTAGAGATTACGTGTTGAAATTTTAACCCCCAATATCTCAGAATGTGCTTGAAGCTTTAAAGGTAAACTGAAGTCATCAGAGGGGTCCCTAAACTAATGTGACTGGTGCCTTTATTTAAAGAAGAAAATGAAGAGAGATTAGGGCATTAAATTCCCAGCCAGTCAAGTGGCCATATACAAGCCAGAGAGGCCTAGAAGAAATAGCCCTGGTCCAGCGAGATGGCTCTGTAAGTAAGGCATCTACTACCCAGTATGATGACCTGAGTTTGAGGAGCGGTGCCTTTCTGTGGCGCCCTCTTCTGGCCTGACATGAATTTCTGTTTTTCCAGAGGGCTGTCTACATAGGCAAATACCTTTTTTTCTTTTTTTGATTTTTTCGAGACAGAGTTTCTCTGTGTAGCCCTGGCTGTCCTGGAACTCACTCTGTAGACCAGACTGGCCTCAAACTCAGAAGTCCACCTGCCTCTGCCTCCCAAGTGCTGGGATTAAAGGCGTGTGCCACCACCACCCGGCCCTTTTTTTCTTATTTCACTTTCTTTTACAGATTTATTTGTTTTCTTTTTTAAGTTTGGTAGTGGGCGCGCGCACATGTGTGTTGGTGGGTATGTCCACGTGAGTGCAGGTGAGTTTGGAAGCCAGAAGAGGGTATGCATTTAGGCAGGCACTGTAGCACTCACCTCCCAAGAACTGGGATTCCAAGACTGCTCAACAACGTTTGTTCCTTCTGAAAGCTTAAAGTCTTTGGAATATAGAACAAGAGTTAGCAAATTAAAATCCTAGCTGCATTCACTGTGAACTCCTTTTACCTCTCATGAAGGGGCTGGAAGAGACCCAAGGCAGCCAGGACGTTAGGAGGGTGACGTGAGTGCTGGACACTAGCTACTCCTCTGCTATATCAGAGCTGTGCTGTTTTGACGGCGATAAGCAAGGGGAGGGGTTGAGCAGAACAGGAAAGATAAGAAAGAATGTGAAGAACTAACCAAAACACATTGAGCTGTAGTTTTTAAAAACAAAAACAAAAACAACAGCTACAAAACAACAGAAAATGGGGTTCAGAGTCAGCTGAGCTTCTGAGCTTGCTAGCACCAGGCTTTCTATGGGGGCTCTAGGGGGGAGTCCTCCATGGGAAGAAGTGAGCTCAGATTCCTGGGGAGGCAGACTGAGTAGCAGCCCTCAGGCAGCTCAGCCAAGGATTGGAGCACTTCCTGCCCTGATGGTTCGCTGGCTGGGTGGCTCCTTCTCTTCAGTATTTTACACCTGTGTTTTCCAGAGCTCAGAAGCTCTGGCCTGTGAGATAGGCAGCTGTGCATGCTTGTCCAAGGATCCTAGCCGGTGCTTCTTACACTTCCTAGAACCTAGAAGTAGCACACAGCCTTTCCTGTTGCTGTCTCTGTTTTGACTTTTGTTGCCTAGTCTTTGTCAGACTACATGACAGATGACTAAAGGACCATTTGCCATAGTTCCTAGAGAGCTTCTCACTGCTTAACTGCTGTTTGGATGACCTCTGTTTTCTTCTTTGAACTTTCTAAATTCCCTTTGGTTAGAAAATGAGCATTGATAATATAAGAGGAGCTAATTTTAGAAATATATTTGTTGCAGGGTGGTTGTGGTGCAAACCTTTAATCCCAGCACTCAGGGAGGCAGAGGCAGGCAGATCTTTGAGTTCAAGGCCAGCTTGATTTACAGAGTGAGTTCTAGGACAGCCAGGGCTACACAGAAAAACCCTGTCTCAAAAAGCAAAACTACACAAAAAAGCCTATGTGGGAGATAGAGCCCAGCATTGCCTCCAGCTGTCCGGAGGAGTTGCCCTCCCACTGAGGGGGCTTCAGGCAGAAGCTGGATCCTTGACAGTGAGGTAGAAAAAGATGTTCAGGGATGGGGGTTTGGGGCTGAGGGTAGAGGTTAAGAAATTCCTGCCCTAAGCAAGCCTAGCTCGCTTGCTGTGCTTAACCCCCTTGCTTGGAATGCTGGGAAAGGAAACACACATCATCTGCTGGGCTTTTGTGTTCTTTCAATTGTGTTGAAGCTTCCTGTCAGTCTCCAGGAAAGACAAACTTGATCCTAGCAGTAGCGTTTCCTTCCTTACCCTCTTACTACTCCCCATCTTCCCACTTTGCCTCATGTACACCTGTATCTAGTCCCTGTATATTACGAACTCTTCCTAGCAAGCTTTGAACGTGTGCCCCTGCTTTCTGACCCGCCGTACTGAGATGTTCTGGATCCCAATGCAAGTGTCTCTGCAGAGTTGTGTATATACAAAGTATGATGAGGAATAGATAAGGTGGTTGTCTTGGACTCTGGGGTGATTTGGGTTTCTCTTTCTCATTTTTAGTATTGTTTGCATTTTTTAACCGGAAGTGTGTCATTTTCAGTCTAGATGGAAAGAGTTTAAACTGCACCATGTTAGCCCAGTGTCCTTTTTAATGAAAACAAATCCAGGACCACCCTCAACTCATTTGTCTTGTTCTCAGCTGCAGTGCTGGAAACAGTGTGCCAAGCTGAGGGCATGAGGGTAAAAGTATTTAGCATACCAGAACAGACACGGGAAATATTTATTAAAGAAAATCCTGCAGGGCTGGACAGATGGTTCAGCAGTTGAAGCACTCCCTGTGCAAGCATGAGGTCTGGAGTCTAGATCTCCACCCATGTAAATGCCAGGTGGGCATGGTAGCCCTCTGTAATTCTAGGAAGGTGTGCTGGCTAGTTTTATGTCAATTTGACACATTTTGGAAGAGGGAACCTCAATTGGAAAAATGTCCCTACAAGATTGGCCTGAGGACAAGCATGTGGTGCACACTCTTGACTGATAATTGATCTTGTTGTGCCAGAGAAATGTTAGTGATCCCCCAAAACACACACAGGAACCAATCTGATACAACTCACAGCAGGGTCTTTATTCTATTCGAGCTAGCTCAGTGGTGCCCCCCAACGCTGTAAGCTAGCAGGGATTATGTGTGCAAGCATCTAACTGGAAAGCTCCTGTGAACTTTAATATAATTGGCTGGTGCTGGGAGTTATATCATAAACTTAACTTCTGTTCCCCTCTGCATTGGTGGTCATTAGGCAATGGGTGGGCTTGTAACCTGGGGTACAGGTTTGTTGGGGGAATAACCAGGAGACACTGGTCTTGTTAAGGGTGTAACCTGGAAACTCTGCTCTTGTTGGGGATTAGCCTAGAGACTGGAGCTAGGCTCAGGTTCTGTTGGGGGGCAACTTGGAAACTAATGCTAGATACCAGCCTGCTAGTCTACCCAAGATTAAACTTGGTCAGGTTCTCTAAAATGGAGCCTGAAGCTGGGCGTGGTGGCGTACACCTTTAATCCCAGCACTTGGGAGGCAGAGGCAGATGGATTTCTGAGTTCAAGGCCAGCCTCGTCTACAGAGTGAGTTCCAGGACAGCCAGGGCTATACAGAGAAACCCTGTCTCAAAAAAAAAAAAAAAAAAGAAAGAAAGAAAAAAAAAATGGAGGCTGAATTTAAAAGCTTTGGCATCTCGATCTAGGATGACTTAGCCCACTGTGGGTGGTGCCATTCCTGGGCTTGTGATTTTGGGTGCTATAAGAAAGCAGGCTGAAGCCGGGCGTGGTGGCGCACGCCTTTAATCCCAGCACTCGGGAGGCAGAGGCAGGCGGATTTCTGAGTTCGAGGCCGGCCTGGGGTACAGAGTGAGTTCCAGGACAGCCACGACTACACAGAGAAACCCTGTCTCGAAAAACCAAAAAAAAAAAAAAAAAAAAAAGAAAGCAGGCTGAGGAAGCCTTCAGGGGCAAGCCAGGAAGCAGCTTTCTTCCAAGGCGTCTGCTCTAGCTCCTGCCTTCATCTCCCTCAGTGAACTGTAATGTGATAGTGTTATTAACTTGACAGAATCTAGGATCACCTTTGATAGGCTTCCTGGCACATCTATGGGGGATTATCTTCATTATGTTAATTAAGACTCAACCATGATGGCTGGTACCACTCCTTGTGTGGGACCCTATACTCTTGTAAGCTGTGGACTGTTCCCTGAGCACTGGCTTATCTACATTCTCTGCTCACTTCTGTAGATGTAACACGACCATCTGCTTCAAACTCCAGTTGCCCCCGTCTCGAAAAACCAAAAACCAACCAACCAACCAAACAAACAAACAAAAAAACCCTGTCTCGAAAAACCAAAAATCAAAACAAAAAGAACAAAACACAAACTCCGGTTGCCATGTGTAGTCTCCCCTCCCCCAGCCTGAAACCAGCTTGCTCGGGGGTGGAGCTTCCCGCTCAATCGTTCTGCCACGCCCACTGCTGGAACCTGCTGCTTTGCTGTTTGGAGCCATACACGTGGTCACCCTGCTACTGGACCCCGAGATTATTTGGCGGGAATTGGGCCCCCTTCCCCTGCTTCATAACTGCGTGTGGAACAGTAAAATTGAGCTTTGATCAGAATCTGCCTGTCTTAGCTGCATTTCTTTCTCGCCTAGCCCCTCTTCTCCTCCAGGTTTCCAAAATGCCTTTCCAGGCTAGAACCCAGGCTGTGATCTGTTGGCCGGACACAACAGCCATGATTTCCCCAACATGGCTTCCTCGAAATGACAGATCGTACCATGAACTACTGAGATAACCCTTCTTAAAGTTGCTTTTGTAGGATCATTTTGTTACACTAACAGGAAAAGACACTAAGGCTGTAGTTCCTTAGTTATCTTCTGTGTCATTTGTGCAGGATCTGTGTCTGTCTAGACAAGCGAGCATCTCACTGTTCTGCTAAGTTTTACAGCCCCACTTGTCCTTTGTGAAACTGGCCATTTGGGATAAGATACCATAAGTCTTTGGGGGTTAGGCTCTAATGACTGGGTTGGATGTCCTATGTCTCGGGGTCAAGCTTATAAGAAGTTAAATCCTGACTATTAAGGTAGGATTTTCTGCCGTTTCTGGTCCTTTTGTCTCTATGCATGTGCTAGACTGGTACTCTTCCACTGTGCTGCAGGAACCTCTAACTTCTAGTGTTAGTTCTTAAACCCTAGAGATACAATTTCATGCAGAAGACAGGCAGTCTCTGCTAGAAGTAAAACAGCACCCTTACTCTCAGTGCAGGGAAGTCAAGACCACAAGAATTCTAAATGGACCTTAGGAAATTAACTCATTCATATTTTATTTTGGAAAAAGTTTTCAATTAACAATAATCTCGCTTTGGATAAACCCCATTGGCAATAATACTGCCACTGCACAAAGCTATCATATTTTATTTTATTAATTGTTGGATTTGAGGTCAGCCATAGCTACCTGGTGAGACCCTGTCTAAACAATATTATTTTATTATTGTTAATTATGTGTATGCTTGTACCTGTGTGGACATATATGCACATGAGTACTGGTGCTCCAGAGGCCAGAAGAGGGTTGCTGGGTCTCCCTGGAGCTAAAGTTACAGGCAGGTGTGAGCTGTCAAATGCCTGTGCTGTGAACTGCTCTCAGGTCCTCTCGAAGAACAGGAAAACTCAACCTCGGAGACATCTTTCCAATCCTCTCAGACATTAAAATAATATCACCCCACCCCTAAGAAAACCCCTTCATCGTTTGTCTTCCCACATTATCTGGTTGTTTCTTCATGGCATACTATTCTTGTCCAATTCAGTATATTGGTAACAGACTCTTGGATTGTTTGGTGGGTTGGTTTGTTATTATGTTGACATAGGTTTCTCTGTGCAACCCCTGGTTGTCCTGGAACTCAATCTGTAGACCAGGCTGGTGTTGAATTCAGAGGTCAACCTACCTTTGTTTGCCTCCTGAGTCCTGGGATAAAGGTGTATGCCACGATGCCTAGCTTATTAACAAATTCCTTTTTCTTAAAAAAAAAAAGATTTATTTATTTATTTATTTGTATATGAGTGCTCTATCTGCATATACACCTGCATAACAGAAGAGGGCATCACATCACATTATAGATGGTTGTTAGCTATCATGTCGTTGCTGGGGATTGAACTCAGGACCTCTTTTACCTCTTTTTTTTTTTTTTTTAAGAATTATTTATGTTATTCATGAGTACACTGTAGCCACCTTCAGACACACCAGAAGAGGGCATTAGATCCCATTACAGATGGCTGTGAGCCTCCATGTGGTTGCTCGGAATTGAACTCAGGACCTCTGGAAGAGCAGTCAGTGCTCTTAACTGCTGAGCCCTCTCTCCAGTCCCCATAAGTTTTTTGTTTGTTTTGCCTTTTTAAAAAACTTATATGTTTTACATATATGCTCTACCTGCATGTACACCAACATGCATGCCAGAAGAGAGCATCAGATCCCATTACACATGGTTGTGAGCATCATGTGTTTGCTGGGAACTGAACTCTGGGCCTCTTAACCACTTAGCCATCTCTCTAGCTTTTTGAACTCAGCACCTCTCAACCACTGAGCCACCTGTCAAGCCCAGTAACAAATTCTTAATTGCCTTTTAGGGACTTCATTTCCTTTCACGCTCCTGTGCCATGTAAAACACATATAAATTTGTATGCCTTCTTCCTATTCATCTACTGTAGGCTAAATTAATTCCTGGGGGTCAAAGCAACAGAAAAGTACTTGCTCTTTTGAGGAACCCAAGCTCAATTCCCAGCACCTATACTGGGTGACTTACAAATGCTTGTAAATATAGCTGTAGGGGGTCAGCTGACTCTGTCTTCTGCACTAATTGTGGCAAACCCATAAATAAAAATAGTAAAATTAAACCTTTGTAAAAAAGAAAATTAATTTTTGAACCCAGCAGAGGCTCTTGACAGGATGAAGGTAAATGTCTACAAAGACAACCTTTTGTGCTTGTCTATAACAAACTCACCTGAAAGTCCTCCAGCCCCTATATTTACAAACAGAGAACTCACGTCCTGCTCTTGTTTTCTCTTCTGGGACAGTTAGCAAGAACAAAAATTGATTCTCTGTCATATGTACCCTGGTGCATTTCCTTTTTGTAAAAGCCTTTGAGTCACACAGTTATAGTCAAGCTTTCATGCATCCGCAGTATAGCTGAGTATGCCAAGTACTAGCATGATGCTTCAAACAGCAATGAATATATGGGTAGCAACTGCCTCAGGCCAGGTGATGTGTGTGTGTTAACATATGAGGATAATGGATTTAAAAGGAATAAGTCCTCCGGAAAGACAGGTCAGGATGAGGAGAATGAAGGAGTGGTAGCTGCATTATCACAGTTACCATGGTAGCCAGCATCCAAGGCAGTGCACTTTCTGTACTTTCTGAGACTTATGACCATGGCAGTCCTGGGGAGCAGGGACTTCTAAGTTGCACAAGGCTGACCTATGAACCAACAGTATAGTACATGATAAAATGCAATTTCAGAGTATAAGTGACATTCATATTTTTAAAAAATGAAAAACAACTCTAACTTCAAAGGGATGAGACAGTTTCCTCTGGAACCAAAGGAGTAAGCATGGCCCAGGAACACAGTTGTAGCTTACCTCAGATTCATGTACTAACGTGGAATCAGTCTCATTGCAGTTTTGTATTGATAACAAAGAAAATCATGAATTAAGACACTTTAAAAATACACTGATGGAAACATTAGGTAGGTAGATCAAAGGAACAGAGAAGAAGCCCCTTCTATGGGCCTCAGATGCTAGCTGATGCCATCCTTAGGTTTTGGTAGAAGCTAAGGTTTTGTTGAAGCAGTACATTCCAAAAGGTTGTATGTTACTCACAGGATGTTAGGTCTGACACTGAAGTGCTGAAGGATGGCTATTTAGGGGGCTAAAGATGGACTGTAAGTAGGCTCTGGGTCTGCAGCATCGCCATCTCTGCACAGTCACAGACATCCCATCCAGTTCATCGGTTGTCACAAACTGGATGGGGACACTGGAAGGTCCAGCCTCTTTCTGGGAACTTCATCAGTGATAAAGCATCTGTCCCATTCATGTCAACCCATCTATCGATGTCTATTCAGCTCACACTTGGGCAGTCATGTTGCTGAGACTATGAGTGTAGCTTCTGGCATTCCTTCCCAAGACTGAGCCTCCTGCCCATAGCTGGCAGGCAGCTCTCAGCCACTCTCAAATATGCCACCTGTCCTGGCGTCCTGAGAAAGCTGCTTAGCAACAGCTGCAAGAAACACTTGTAACCTTCCTAGAAGAGAGATGAACCCCCAGCATGGGGGAAGGGGGCATCCTTCCTGAACCACAGCTGAAAGAAATCTGTTGAACTAACCTTTCTCTTCCTAGTCATATGGCCATGATTGAACCTCTTGCCTAATCTCCTTTTCCTCACAGACTCACTGGCTGTCTTGGTTACCGTAAAGAGACAATGACCTAGGCAACCCAGAACAGGAACCATTTCATTGGGAGGATTAGTCCATGATCATCATGGCAGGAAGCAGATGCATGATGTATGATGCTGGAGCAGTAGCTGAGAGCTTTTACACCCAGACCCAAGCCAACCCACAGTGGCATACCTCCTTCAACGCCACACTACCTAATCCTTCCCAGACTGTGGGCCAAATATTCAAACTTGAGCCTTTGTGGGCCATTTGCTCTAGATCACCACAGTGGCCTTTGTCCAACAACTCAGATTATCTTTTGTTTTCAGAGAATATCTGCCAGCCTCTGCCAGGATTAAAAGTATGTGCAAGAACAATCCAGAGTTTAACTTCAGTCTCTGTGCTGTGTAAAGTATGTATTCAATAAATAGTGTACTTTCCTCCTGTACATGCCGAGTCCCATCACCCTGAGACAGCATGGGTGAAACTTTCTCTCCCATAGATAAATGAGACCACTTTGAAAGTAGACTCTTCAGTCCCAGTCAGCCTTCGGATGACTAATCCATCTGGCCAGTTTGTTTCTCATGAGAGTCTTTTCTCACTCTGCCATGTGAATCCTACTAGAGATCAAACTCAGATCATGAACTTGGTGGCAAGTGCCTTTAACAACTGAGCCATCTCACCAGCCCCAAATCTCAAATACTTAGTAAATTTTAATTTAGATCCTACAAGAGTCGAATAGAAAAATATATACCTCCACAAACTCAGGCTTGAAACTATAATCAGATGAATGACATCTCCAGTATTTCTCAAGTGTTACCAATGCTTGGGACTTTAATGTGCAGGCAGGATTCCCTTCTGATGGTCTAGCGCCACACCTCCTCCAACATGGCCATACCTCCTAATCCTTCCCAAACAGTCCCACCAACTGGGGACCAAGCATGCAAGCATGCCTGGGATGTGGGGGGGGGGGGGTTCACATCCAAACTACTACAGTTTCTATCTTCTAAGGGAGTCAGCCTTACTTAACATCTCCCCATCAGCTGCCCGATTTCAGTCTGCTTTGTCCATCCATTTTGTTTTGTTTTTTTTTTTTTTTAGGCAGAATCTAAGGCTGGCCTCAAACTTGAAGCAATCCTCCTGCCTCACTCCATGCCTCTACCAGGATTAAAGGTGTGTGCAAGCATAATCCAGAGTTTTAACTTTCAACTTTTTGTTGTTGTAATTGTTTTGGAGACAGTCTACATACCCTTGGCTGACCTGGAATTCATTATATATACTAGACTGGCCTCAAACTTACAGAGATCTGTCTGCCTCTACCTCCTAAGTACTGGTATCTGATTCTTATATCATGGAAACTAGTAATGAATTATCTTATTGAAACAGAAATTTTCTCCAATCACCCTTGCATTGGTAACATTTTTTTAAAAGGATTTATTTACTTATTTTATATGAGTACACTGTTGCTGTCTTCAGACACACCAGAAGAGGGCATCAGATCCTATTACAGATGGTTGTGAGCCACCATGTGGTTGCTGGGAATTGGACTCAGGACCTCTGGAAGAGCAGTCAGTGCTCTTAACCGCTGTCATCTCTCCAGCTCGGTAACTAACATACATGCATACATCTTCACAGTCAATAATAAAATAAGACAAAGTATTCCTATTATATACATATTTTACTGGATTACTTATCAAACTAGTATCTCCTACAATATCCAGCTATGTGAAAAATGTCCTGACCTCACAAAAGGGGGGGGGGGGGGATACTTGTAAAACTCAAAACAAAAATTGTGTGTGTGTGTGTTTAAAACTGCACTGCTGCTGGGCGTGGTGGTGTATGCCTTTAATCCCAGCACTTGGGAGGCAGAGGCAGGTGGATTTCTGAGTTCGAGGCCAGCCTGGTCTACAAAGTGAGTTCCAGGACAGCCAGGGCTACACAGAGAAACCCTGTCTTGAAAAACAAACCAAAAAAAAAAAAAAAAAACTGCACTGCTTACTTTGCTATAGAAAGGGTGTCTTGGTGCCAGGACATTAAAATAAGGACTAAGAATTAACCACACAATGAACCAATTCTAAAATGATCTCTTCATTTTTAATTTCTTGAAAGGCAAGTTCATAGCACACTCCAAGCAATGGTTTGAGAAAGAATATGTCAAGAAAGCAAACAAAGTTTTAAATGATTGTTTCTAATGACTTTTCTGCAATTTGTGTCCAGCCAATAATTTCTCATCATTTAAATCTTTGTGTGGAGCAGCAAACATAAGTGAGATGAGCCACCTAAATTCACACTCCTCTGAAATACAATTGAAGCAGTAGAACAGAAACAAAAATAAATAGTCTAGAAAGAACATATTTGGCAATTTAAAATAATGTTAAAAATTTTCAAATATAAATTACATTTACTTTTTATAACCAGACAGAAAGTGAAGCTGTTTAGTGGATCCAATGTGACTCCCGGAACTGGGGTAATGAGGTGAGAGCAAGCAAGCACTGGTTTTCAGAACAAGGCTCACCTTTTCAGGCAGAGTCCAGCCAGTGTGAAGACTGGCAGAGGCCCGACAGCCGAGTTAGCTGGTTAACTCAGTACTTGAGCTGTTCAGGCTTTGTCTTCCACTTACTCAACAGCTCGTTACTTTGTTCTAGTTCTCTCCAAATGATTAGTAATCAGTATGTGAACAATTTTGGGGAAATGTAAACTGAAATGTTTCATTGCCTTCTTAAAATGTAGCAGATCCCATTCTTACATTCTGCCCTTCCAGATACTTTGTATTCTCACTATAAATGTAAATAACCAACCACTTAACCTAAATGAAGAAAACCTGAAAGTTAAGTTTTAAAATGTAGTTAAGAAATCCTTTTATCTTTCAGAAACCTGTCACCTCTCCTGGCTATGAGATGGAAATGTAGAATTCCGCACATCTACGATGTACCAATAGAAGGTCCCCTGCTTATGTCCATTTCCACCATCCACTGAGGCCAAATGCCCATTTCTAATACCCACTGGGGTCTCCAGGCTCACGGTCAAACAGCTAGGAAGGGCTAATTTAAAACAGTAACATCCACCCAAAGATGCAAGGGAAAGCAGGAGGCGAGCGGAATGGAGCACAGCTCAGCCATCGAGCCTCCCCTGCAAACACCTCAGTCCCCACCTCCCACATTTGGAAACACTGCCTATGTGAAAATCCTCATCTAGACACTTCAGATCATGAGTTGTATAAAATCCAGACTCCTGTGGCTACACATCTGTACCTGTTAAAGAATTATATTATCCTTTTTGTAAGATGAGAGGTAGTGACATTTTATTCTTCCAATGCCGAGTTAAAAATTGCACATCTGGCACGTGGGTCACAAGTGAGAAGCCCAGAAGCAGCACTGTCCACTCCTGCTTTGGTATGTCAGGTCACCTACACTCGTTGGCTATGGCAGCTGCCATCCGTCACCACTGTACTAGTCCGCAGACAGCACAGGTGGGCTTCCATCATCTTTCAGAAACGAGGCTGCTTTCCTCCCATTCTTCTGAACGTGATCTTCATTCATCTTCTCCAAAGCTTCTATCTACAGACCAAGCATGGAATCCTTAGTCAAATTTTGGCTTTTTATGAACATATCTGACCAAAGTGGCATTTTTCCTCTCTAACCTCTGGCGATTACTAATGATGCTGGCCTTGAATCAGAATCTCTCTCACCTTCCTCTCCCCATACCCTGTCTGCATGTGACAGGTGTGCACATCTACTTGTTTGCTTTTCTTTGCTTTGCTTTTCAGTATAGAATAGAGTTTATTTAGGGAATTGGGGTAAGGAGGTGGTTAAGAAGATAGCAGAGGCAGAGAAAGGGGAAAAGGGAACAGGGAGAGAGGGGGAGCAAGGGGCAAGAGGCAAGAGAGAGGCAAGAGCATAATTTGCTTTCACTTGATGATATTACCAAGGTCAATACTAGAACCTCATCAGTTTTGTGATGTCCTCCATAAAGCTCCCCGTCCACAGTGTCCACCCCACCTGACTGAGCCACAGCTCTCTGTACTTCCTGCCTGCTCTTAGGCTCCCCCAGAGCTTGGCCAAGCTCAAGGTTCACATGAGAATTTCAGAATAGACGCTAACTACCCTCTGCAGTGTGGGTAAAACACTGGGGAAATGTCTTTCTTAAAAGACATCCTCTCTCTATGTAGACCTGGATGGCCTGCAACTCTCTATGTAGATCAGGCTGGCCTCAAGCTCACAGAGCTCCACCCGCCTCTGGGATTAAATGTGTGCCACCACAGCCAGCTGTTGCTTTTACCTTTTAGCTTTTGCCCAATCCTGAGTATCAAGAGATCTCTGAAGGATCTGGCTTTCTGCCTTTGTTCCCGTAGCTCAGTACTACAATGAAGTACTCTCTGTTTGTGGCTACTTCTAGCAGGTGGGTTCTGTGAGTTCCTGTTCTGACATCACCCAGAGTGTTCCTCAGTCAACTTCCTCATTCTTGAGACTGGAGAACTAAAGCTAAGCGGGAATGTGTTGTGACCCATCCTTTCTTTTTAGACCCCTGGCAGGGAATACACCATGTAGACCCATGCTGCCCTAAAACTCAGAGATCTGCCTGTCTCTGCCTCCTGAGTGCTGGGAGTCTTCTATTACTCATTTAAAGCAAAGTGTCACCTCTGTGAACGAGCCTTTCAGTGTGTGTAGAGAAGCTGGAGGGTGTGAGGTGAGACCTGAGCTCCGGGCAGCTCCCCTGCAGCAGCGACAGGACAGAGAGCTGTGCACGACTCACTCACCTCAGCTAAGAAATCCGCTTCATTGTCTGCCGAGATGTTCAGGCCAGAAACAACATTGAACAGCTCCCGCTCATTAAGGGCTTCCGTTACTCCTCCTTTCTGGAAGAACTAGCAACGGCATGCAAACCATCAGAGACACGGGCAAAGTTCCCACAGACCAGCATGCACAAGGCACCAGGCAACTCCACCATTGTGCAGGCCTTCAGTTAACAGGCCCACATTCTACTTGATATTGTCCAGCTTTAGTACCTGCTCTGCCTCCTGGTTTCCCCTCTTCACTTATAAACATGGTGCCTGTGTACAATTACTCTGGCACGGCATCATACGGACAGATGCTATATTCACTAAATCCCATGAATTATCATTTTCAAGCAGCCCACAGGCTACCTCCAGTACAAAGTTGCTCTCTTACTTGGTTCTGCTGCTAGGGCGTCCTTTCCCTTAGAAATGGGAAATGAGAGTGAGCAGGCACTGCTCCTCTGTCTCATAGAGCAATGTGGTAGGAAGCAGCAGGCTTACCATGTTCTACCTTTGGTTTATGCACTATGCACGCTTTAAGTCGACTCACTGTGTAAACAGCAGGAGCCAAACCAAAGCCAGAGTCACTTAGAAACAGGCCATGTGAGTCATAGACTCCAGTCTATGAATGAATTCCGAAAATGTCTCCTTTATCTCCTTCTCTGTAAGGGAGCTGGTATCCCTTCCTTAAATTTCTACAATTATGGTTCTCTTAGGAGGAAAATATTTGGACTTGTTAGGTCCTTTAAAAAACATTGCTTTGCACACCTACCTGTGAAACATTCCTACAGTCACGGAATAAGAACTCCAGGCCATGAGGATGGGTTGGCTCTACAGACTGACTGACGTCAATCAACCAGACCTAGTGAACAAAAAGCACAGACTGGTGTGTCTACACTCAATAGCCTCCGTCAGGAAACGTAACCTGAGTATTAACTAAGTGTGCCACTCACCTTCCCAGCATGCCACAACATGTTATACTCGCTGAGGTCAGCATGCACAAGGGTACATTCGTTATACAATTGCTGCATCAACTGTGAGAAAGGAAGGGAACATTTAGGAAATGAAAGCACAATTGAATTTACCTCTACTAAATGAATTAAGATACTGATTAAAGTAAACAACTCAATAAATACTTTCCAGAAAAACAAGTTAAAAACTTATTTCCCAAAAACAAACAAACAAACAAACAAAAACAAAAATACAAACCAAACCAGCAACCTTATTTGCTTTCTTATTTGTCACAGTAATGACTTGGACCCAGGACTCACACATATCCAACAACTGAGCCACAGCCTCTCCAAGCCCTTCCTTCCTTCCTTCTTGTTGTCATTAGTGTTGCTCAGGAGGGTGAGACACAGCAAGGAACTGCCAGGGAATCAGTGTATGACATTCTGCTTTCTTGCTGGGACAACAAAATCAGCCCATGGGTCAGACTCTAAGTGCATCTATTGCCTAACCAGGGGACCAAGGGAAGTCACTTCTCTCTGTAAAAGGATAAAGGTCACTAAGACCTCCATGGAGCATATACAATTCCATGTGAAAAACATTTCCTGCCGCTGGTGGTAGAATAGGAATATTCTTGTTTGTAAGCCAGAGTCTTGATATGTAGTGTAGGCTGGTCTTGAACTCATGAACTTTCTGCCTTAGACTCACAAATGTTGGGATTCTCAATGTGTGGCACATGTGGCTAACAGTCTTTAAATTAAGGAGCATCATACATTCAACATAGTGATAACCCCTAAACTTATACTTGAAACCATTTGTTTGCCCCCCCTAACAGAACCAAACAACAAAAGTTGACCACTTGTCTCTTCCTCAGTCGCCCAAGCAGCCAGAAAAGGGTTTCTTTTTTTCACTGCCCTTCTCTCGGCAGTGGAAGGTGGTTTATCTCTCTACTGTATCCTGTTGTGTATGTGCATGTGTTCATGACTATATACATGTGGGATGTACATGTGCATGCATGTGGAAGCCAGAAGTCCATGCCTCTATGTCTTCCTCTATTGCTCTCCACCTTAGTTCTTGAGACAAGGTCTCTCTCCCTATAAACCTGAAGCTCACGGATTCAGCTAGACTAGCTGGCCAGTGAGGCCCTGGGACCCTCCTGTTTTCTGCCCAGAGCTGGGATTGCAGACACACACACAACACTGGACTTTTAAAGGGATACTAGGAGGGCAAACTCAGCCTTGGGCTTGCACAGAAGTATACTGGCTTTAAGTCCACTCCTTGCCCCCACATTTCCTGTTTGCATCAGAGCGCAGAAGCACTGTGATGAAACCAAGGCTGTGGATATCCGCACCACTGAAGCTCAGGCCCCTCGACTGTGTCTTAACAAATGACTTGGATAGTGTCTTTATATTCACATGAGCTGCTGTATGACACAAAGGCTCCATGCACACCGTGTACCATGCACACGTGTACATGCAGTGTTCACTAGAAACACTGCAGAGGAACAATGACAGCACTAGGGGTGTTTCCTTAAGCGGGAGGCCTCAAATTTAATTCAGTTATCACCCCCGACACTGCTGACACAGGCTTTCCAGTCCGAGCATCTGACTCAGCGACTGTCCTGTCACTCCAGTGTTCAATTTTCATTGTCATTCTGCTTACATAAGGATGCCAATCTGCTTCCCCTGACTCTCAACAGTAGCCGTAGGCCTTTTCTTTACTGTTAAGGACACCTAAGGACTCAGATACAGGACTCCATCTGCTAAACCTGACTCTCAACAGTAGCCGTAGGCCTTTTCTTTACTGTTAAGGAACATCTAAGGACTCAGATACAGGACTCCATCTGCTAAACCTGACTCTCAACAGTAGCCGTAGGCCTTTTCTTTACTGTTAAGGACACCTAAGGACTCAGATACAGGACTCCATCTGCTAAACCTGACTCTCAACAGTAGCCGTAGGCCTTTTCTTTACTGTTAAGGACACCTAAGGACTCAGATACAGGACTCCATCTGCTAAACCTGACTCTCAACAGTAGCCTTAGGCCTTTTCTTTACTGTTAAGGACACCTAAGGACTCAGATACAGGATTCCATCTGCTAAACCTGACTGAAGTTCAGTGGAAAGTGGTTTTGTATTTTAAGTCGGCAATGCTAAAAATGAAGCCTGCCTTTGCTCCCTGAATCTCTTAGGTTGTCTAAAATCATTCAACATGCAAAACACAAAAGCAACTCTTTTTGTTGGGATAGGGTGTCACTAAGGAGTTCAGACTGGCCTTGAACTTGAGATCCGTCAAATTGTAGGATTCCAGACAGGCAGCTTTAATTTTTTTTTTTTTTAAGATTTATTTTTATTTAATGTAAGTACACTGTAGCAGTCTTCAGACACTCCAGAAGAGGGCACCAGATCTCGTTATGGATGGTTGTGAGCCACCATGTGGTTGCTGGGATTTGAACTCTGGACCTTCGGAAGAGCAGTCGGGTGCTCTTACCCACTGAGCCATCTCACCAGCCCGCAGCTTTACTTTTTAAGAGATGACTTATTTGTACTCCGTATGGAGTGAGTTCCTGCACACTGTACGTGCATCAGAACCTCTCAACTAGAATTGCAGGTGGCAATGGAGCAGCTGACCTGGGTGCTGGGAACAAGGACAGTTAAGTGCTCTTTCTTAATCACTGAGTCAACTCTACCTCCCCAACTCCCTTTAGACAGTGTCTTACTATATAGTCTATGCCACTGAAACTTACTAGATAAGGCTGACTCCAACTGTGGCTATCCTCCTGTCTCTGCCTTCTCAGGAACACAGTGGACACCACCATGCCTGGTTTAAAGACACTTACTTTAATGTCAACACCCTTTACAAGATTCTGTTTATCTTTTATGCCACCTTCAAAATTTATATTCCAAGATTTTTAAAGAGTTATCATCATTACTAAGACAGACTCTTGTGCTGTGTCCCCAGGTTGGCCTTGAACAGCTGGGACTATCGCACACAACTCACAAATCAGTGTACACATGCTACACAGGCACAACTTACATTAAGAGTCTGATAGTAGGCATCTTTCATTTCTTCATTACTAAGCTTTACTTCTTTTAACTTAGGGGCTGGAACTTGATCATGGCCAATGAAAGACATAACTAAAATGTGCTTCTTCAGCAGTACAACTGTTGGACAAGGAATTCCAGCCTTCTGCATTCTGTATAGAAAGAAATAATTAAGAATATAAAGATGAGAAGGAGAAAACATGCATTAATTCAACGAACACCTAACTAGGGCCTTCACTAAGCTGGTATTATGTTCTACACAGATGCAGAAACGAAAAAAAAGGTAAGACACAGACCCTGGTAGGGACACTCAATAGTGAAGTGGCATCATGGGAAGGCTGGCATAGGTGCAGCAAGCGCCCTGCATGCACGGTGATTCTACAGAAAGACCATTTAACATAGAACTTTCACACATGTGATGGGATGTCTAGGCAGATGGTGCCTTAGTTTCCCTTAAAAGTCAGTGAAGAAGGAAAATGCCTTTTTATTTACAAAGTAGGACTTCTGGTTCAAAACATGGAAATGTTTTCTGACAAAAAAACCTCATGAAGCACTAGAAAGTCAAAGCCTTTTGCTAATTCTGTAGATCTTGGCCTGGCTAGTAGTCCTGGTACAAAGGGCAATTCCCAAGGTCACCTGCAGCAAGACCATTTTCTTTACCTTGTAAGGTTGTGCATTTCTTTCTCTGCCCACATGCGGATGATCTTACGTGGATTTAGTTTACTGAAGCGATCTTTAAACCTGAAATCATCTTTAATGTACTTGTCACGATTCTTAAACTCATTAAGGGTTGTTTTAAATACCTTGATGGCACATTCTGTTGGTATAGCTTTACCATCTTCCTTTTCCTCCTCCAGGCTAAAGGGAGTAAGAAGAACTGAGTCACTGTAGGTCACCATAGGTTACCATGGTAAGACTCCATCCCACCAAGCACACCTACTTTGTTTCAAGGTGCCGCTGCTTTGCCTTGTTTATTTAATACCTTCAAGTACTGTATCTTAATAAAGTGTTAGGTTTTAGGGGGTTCTAATATGTTTCCTTGGATGGCCTGGAATCCTAGACCCAAATGATTCTCCTGCCTCAGCTCCCCAGGACGTGGAAATATAGATACACACTATTGCTCCTAGTTGGTTTTGTTCCTTTTAACATAAGTATACTTTCATGACTGTAGAATCAAGCTTGACAAGTAACAGAAAAACACACTTCTTAAAGCAAACTACTCTGACCGTGGATGATTTGGGATCAAAAGTCAACAAAGTCAACACAGAGAAAACCTTTTAAAAATAATGGCTTCTTTCTCGACAAATGGTGGTGTGAAGTACGCCCTGTGGGTACGTGAAGGGCAGGAGAGAGCAGAAACAGAGCATGAATGGACTCTAGAGAGAGCCAACCAGGATGTACACGGTTAGCAGCACTGGAACCAGAGCTGGGACAAAGGGGAGGACTCGAATGACATTCACAAGAGACTTGGGCCCTGTCTGAGGAAACACTGCAGTTAAGTCTGCCTAGAGAGAGGGAATAAAAGGTGAAGATGAGTGACAGGGTGAGGAGGAGACAGGCTCCAAAGACCTGGGACATTTCTCTAGAGGCAGCAGCCACCACGAGGGCTTATCACATGACCAGCATGTTAGAGTAGGAAGACCAAGGGAGGCAGAGGCAGGGCTGACTCAAGAGGTTTGAATCACAGCGATAACAGGGAAGAAAAGGTGGATGAAACTATAGCAACATTTCTTCTAAATACCTGCAGGCAGGCTACGCTGGAAGAGAAATGAAGTGCACCCAGAAGACAGAATCTGAGCCACGCCAGCAACCTCTCTGTGTATTACACTCTCCTGGCTACTTCTCCACACAGCCGCAAAGGTTCAGAGTCCTTTAGCAGGCTCTGTGGAACCCTTTCTTTGTGTGGCGTGTGAGATCTAAGGCTTTCATGTCCTCTATCTATGGAGAGCACTTACCTTTCCATACCTGCTCCTGTTTTCTCTAAATATCAGGCCCTTTTACTCAACCCATCACTGGTTTCCTTGGATGTCTACCAGGTGTCGTCCACTTTCCATTCCATGCCAAGAACAATGGTAGCTTCCTAGATCTGTTTTCCCCTCGGCTCTCATCTCAGGAAATAACACCAAGACCAGTCCAACAGAATAGACTGCTGATTATACTTTCTAACCATAGCTTCCCATTCGCTTCACTGCACCAAGAGTAAAGCAACACAATAGTTCATTTACACTGCCATGAAGACTTTTCCTAGAGTACTAGGGTCTGAACCCAGAACTCTCCATGCTACATGCTACTGAGCTACATCCATAGCCAAGACACTTTTTCTTTTTCTTTTTTACTATCATTCATTTTCCTTCTAGCAGCCCAAGTCATTTTTTGACCAAAAAAAAAAAAAAAAAAAAAATTCCACCTTTGGTTCCCACTGAGCTTAAATAGCAGACTCCTTCCAGGGTCTCAGTCCTTCTTGCCCTACCTCCTCCTGCCTCCTAGGCTCCACTCTCTAGTCTGCCGTGCAGTGCAACCTCATCTTCCATGCACACTGGGTACGTCCTTCCTAGTCATTTCATCAGACTTCCCTGCTCTCCTCATCAAAACACAACACTGCTCCACTGCAACCTTGTACAGCCACATCAGCTGTTGTCTATATATTATTAACCTTGAAGGCAGCAGTGATGGAGCCTGTACTGGGTTAGAACAGGGACTTGAGCACCTAAGAATACCCAGTGGATGGAAGCTGCTTAAACACTGGCAACTGGATGAGGCAGCTTTCAGGAAGAGATTAGAGGCTTTAAAAGAAATGTCCCCAATACCCTAAATATGTTACAGACATACTAGGCTGACGTGAGATGAGCTTCCTGTCATTGGGCAGTTTACCCACAGAGTAAACGAAACCCTATTTTCAAAAAAATAAAATCAGAGATAGAGTCCAATTTAAATAATTCATCTCAATATTCTCCTAGCAAAACACGTCCCCGTACCTTAGGCAAATCACATATCCCTCTGCTAATTTTCTGTGCTTTATTTTTTGCGACAGGGACTCAGATAGCCTAGGCTTGCCCCACATTTACTATGCAGCTAAGGGTGAACTTGAAATCCTGTGCCCCAGCCAGGCAGTGGTGGTGCATGCCTTTAATCCCAGCACTTGGGAGACAGAGGCAGGTGGATTTCTGAGTTCGAGGCCAGCCTGGTCTACAGAGTGAGTTCCAGGACAGCCAGGGCTACACAGAGAAACCCTGTCTTGAAACCCTCCCACCCCCATCTCCCCAAAAAGCAATCCTGTGCCCCTTGCCTTCACCCTGAGTGCTGAGATTATGGCGTGCACCAACATACCCAGTTCCTTCTCTCCCTAGTATAGAGTCTTACTGTTGCTCAAGTGAACTCTTAACTCACAGGAAGCTGCAACTACCTATGTGCATCCTGTCTGGCTTCTTATGCCAACTTAAGGCCCTTAACCACATCACTGTGTTTATATCATGTTATTCCCCATATCTCTAACATTTACTGTCAGGTAAAAGTATAACTTTGTTGATTAGCACAAAATTGAAACTGTCTAATACACTTATCAACAGAGCTGAAGCTCTGACTATATGCCTGAGGCAGCCTCCCTCCCTCCCTCCCTCCCCACCTCTCCTGCGGCAACTACTGTCACTGTGCTCTTTCTAGAGTGATGACTGATCTTAGCTGTTAACTTCACTGTATTTGTAATCAGCTGAAACCCAAGAAGCTGGCATGCTATAAGGAATAATTCTCTTCCTTCTCCTCCTCCTTCTTCCTTTTCCTCTTCTTCCTTATCCCCATTACTTCCCCTCTTCCTCTTCCTCCCCTTCTTCCTCCTCTCCCTCTTCTTCCTCCTCTTCTTCTTTTTTGCCAGGACAGGGTCTCACAACATAGCCCTGGCTCAAACTCACAGAGATCTTCCTGCCTCGGTCTCTCAAGTTACAGGTATGTGCTGCCACCACCACCTGGCTGAGGGATTATTCTTGATCAGATCATTTAAGTATGAAGATCCACCCTAAATCTGGGCCAGACTTTCTGGTTAACAGCCCACATAAAAGGACAAGGAAGGCCCCTTGCCCTCACTCTTGCTGGCAAGATCATCTATCCTGCAGTATCCTGAGGTATCCCTTCACTGTAGGCGTGAGAACCTACTTCTTCACGATTCCAATGCAGACAGAAGATCAGCAGCTCCCTAGGAATTCCCAGGGGCTCCAGGGACATCCAATCTCCTGGACTGAACAACTTATCAGATTCTTGGCCTTTCTATCAGGAGGCATCCATTGTTGGACTATCAGACCAGTTTGTGAGCCACTCTAATAAGTCATCCCCCTTTAAAATATATACATATGTATACACATACAATCCTATGTATGTAATTCTATCATTTCTGTTCTTTTAAAGAACTCTGACTAAGCCAAGAGTGGTAACCCACACCTTGAATCCTGACAATCAGAGGCAGGCAGATCTCTGTGAGCTCAAGGCCAGCCTAGTCTACAAAGCGAGACCAGGACAGCCAGGGCTGGTTACACTGAGAAACCCTGTCTCAAAAACCAATTAAAAAAAAAGGAATAATAATAACACTAACCTGACTAATACACAGATATACAGATAGAGCTATGTGGACAAGCAGCTACAGATCATGACTATACTTCTTCAACTAGCATTTGGCTGTCAATATTGGGGATTTTGCTCACTTTAAAGAAAAAGTTGAGGTGGGACTGACTTCCTCATGATGTCTTCCCTGAATGTGTCTGGCAATGACCTCGCCCATGTCTCTTCCTACCCTACTGTGGTCTTCCCGTGTGTAAGCAACTGCATGCTTTTTCTGTGTTCATCAGTGTTCTTACTGCAGTGAACTCCTCCTGTTACGAGAGAGTCTGACTGACAGTTGTGGTGACAAAGACCATATGTACTGTTCCTTTTATGTCCTTGTGTGAATGAGGGTCAGTAGACAACCAAGGGCATTGGTCCTTCCCTTCTACCTTGGGGCAGAGTCTTGTTGTCTGTGTGCCAGGCAAGCTGACTGTAAGCTTCCAGGGCCTCTGCTGTCTCCAGCTCCACCCTGCTATAGGAGCACAGGAAACTCCAGTCCTCACACATGCATAACAAGCACTTTACCCTCTGAACCAACTCTCCAGCTCAAAAAAAAAAAAATCAAAGGGGAAACCCCAAGAAACAGGATTTGTTACACTAGCTAGCTCAGAATTTGAAAGGGAACAAAGCCAGCTCTCCATTCAGTGAAGCCTTCCACTAACTATTCAACAAAGACGGAAAAACAAGGCATACAGTTTGTCTCAGTGATTCATTAGGAATTGAGCTTCAGGGCACGCCTGTAAAAGTACATCTAAATTCAAGGATGTCCCTACAAGTTCCCATGTCATTTAAAGTGGCATGGTCAGGAATGGAGTTAAGAGCACTTGCCGTGCTCCCCGTTCCAGAGGACTGGAATGTGTTCGCAGCACCCACGCAGGACACTCACAAACACCTGTAACTCCAGCTCCAGGGAGCCAACAATGCCATTCAGCCGCTTACTGTCACGGGTGCATGTATGCACATATTCGCACACACATAAGTCTAGAATACAGAAAGGTCTACTAATACCTAGAAGTCCTTAAGGTATGTTAACTGGGGGAAGATCACTGCTTCAGATAAGTAACAAACATATACAAACTTCTGAAAGATTGGACTCAAAATTGTTACTTATGGAAACAAGTCTGTAAGTTCTGATGAAGACTATTTCTAGCACTTTCTTGTAACGTTTTAGTCAAGGCCAATCGTTTGTTTTACAATAACTTGTACATTAAGTCATATTATGTCTTATTTCAAGGAAGCCTGTGTTGAAAAGTATAAGGAAGAAATGCATGGTGGTACACGCCTTTAATCCTAGCACTTGGGAGGCAGAGGCAGGCGGATTTCTGAGTTCAAGGCCAGCCTGGTCTACAGAGTGAGTTCCAGGACAGCCGAGGGCTACCCAGAGAAACTCTGCCTCAAAAGAAAAAAGAAAAAAGAAAAAAAAAAAAAGGAAAAAAGAAAAAGAAAAAAGAAAGAAAAAGAAAAAAAGATTAATACCAGCAATTACAAAATACGATCTCACTGTGCTCTACAAAAATCCCATAGTGAGTATTCTGTTTCAGACTAGAGGTTGAAAGAGGCAAGCCTGTACCCCACACCCCACTTCTCTTTTGGTTGTTTTGGTTTTGTGCTGGGATTAGACCCAGGGCCTTATGTGTGCTAAGCATGTACTCTACCACAGAGCGACATCCCCAGGCCCAGCCTGCCTTCTATCCTCTTTTTTAGAATTTAACAATCCAACTTAATAGTTTGTGCATGGGCTGGTGAGATGGCTCAGTGGTTAAGAGCACCGACTGCTCTTCCAAAGGTCCCGAGTTCAAATCCCAGCAACCACATGGTGGCTCACAACCATCTGTAATGAAATCTGATGCCCTCTTCTGGTGTGTAAGACAGCTACAGTGTACTTACATATAATAAATAAATAAATCTTTAAAAAAAAAAGAAAGACTTTAAAAAAAATAGTTTGTGCATTATGGATGTGTGTAAAGAGAAATAATTATGAAAACTAAAGGCAAAGACTTGATTAATAGGCATTTGAATGCTTTATAAGTACAAAATAAATAAAAAGTACTGTCTAACCTTTCTACAGTAGTGATGTCTAAATGCCTACTTGCTCTGCAGCACTGTTAGATTCTATATAAATCCATGAGTCCTGAGGAGAAAGGTGCTTTCACACCGTGGCACTGTTGGTTGTGGTTTTTCATTTACCTCCCTCCATATGCATGAAAGACAACAGATTCCTTTCCTGTACTAATACAGCCAGTGATTGTCTCCAGGGTTCCAGAGTTGACCATTTTATACATAAGTAAGCGTGTCTTAGGATCAACTGCCTTTTCCTGTAAGAGACAAAGTTCTATAAGTGAAATGGTCAACATGAACGACTCTGTAAAGGCATATGCACAGCAGGCGCTCATGAGAGCAGGAGCACGGTCACGTACTTCTTCCCTCCCTCCCTCCCTCAGGGCCCCTGGCTGTCAGCTCCAGTGTCATGACGCTAGCTAAAGAGATGGGTTTGGTGACAGTCCCGAGTCTGGGCCATAGAGTCACTCCTTCTGTGGCAGACAACCTCAAGGGCCAGAGCTTTTTGAGGAATAGCCCCAAAGGGACTTTAAGTGCTGACAGCAGAGCCATAGTAACCCATGTTGAAAGGTAAGGAGAGCCACTGAAGGGCGATCCTACGATGTAGAGCACAGAGTAGGTGAGATACGATGTGTCTGAGTGTGGACACAGGCACTGACTGTGTGTAAGGGACTCGGGCCCACCCGCAGCCTGCTCTGGAAGTGTCTGAAGATGACCGCTCATCTGCTATGCTTCCTCCAACTGACCTCACGGAGAAGTCAGCCTATTCTCCTTCACTTCACCATGAGCCTCGATGTGCAGAGTAAGAGGCTCTGATGTACTGGGAAAACTAGCTTCCCGGAAGAGCATCTGCTCTGACCAAGGGCCTCACCGTCCTTCTCACAGCACTGCTGGCTTCCTAGCTCTGGCTCCCCACTTTATGGAAGATGATGTGGGTCTGGAAAGGAATCTCTTCAAGGAAATCAAAACCCTGAGCCCTGCACCCTGAGCTTATACTCCTCCACTCTTCCCCGTCCTCCCAGGTAGGATACTAAAGTAGACAAAGTGCAGAGACAATGAGGGCTCCTGGGTGGCACCCTGCACGGCTCCAGTCTCGGAGGTCATTGATAGAGTGTTCAGGACTATGTTCCCTCTGGCCTCTGGTAACCCCCAATTTTGTCCCAAGATAAATGACTAGCCCCAGAGGAGAAAACCGAACGGAGAACAGCTCCCCTGAAGAGTGGGGGTCACATTCCTGCCGTCTCCTTCCATGGCAGCAATGTGCTCCCTCCCCAGCCCCCACACTATTGCCAGGACTGTGGGTGGGACATATGCCGAGATTACAGCCAATAGGACTGGGGGAAATGTACGCAGGTGGTAAGTGATACATTTGGGATGCCAGGCAGGAGTGTACAGATTGTAAACCTCTAGATTTAATGTATGCAAAGTCTCTCCCCTTCCCTAACCTCTGACCTTTCTTGACTGCCCTGTAACATCTTCTTTACCTAGCTAGGTACCCTCCACTGGGGACCCAGGTCTCTCTTTTACCTTTTATGAAGGTAGAATTCATACACCACCTCTGGAGATATTCCGAGGCTAGAAGACAACAGCTTCTCCCTTCCAGTCCTGAGCCAGTACCAACCTAGTGACATCTTCCCCTGTGTACCCTTGTGGCTCCCTACTACTGAGCCTTGAAATGAGGCTCTTTGGCTATAACTTCCACATTCTGCCCTTAAAAAAGAAACTGGAAGTTAAAACAAATCAAAACCCAAACACTGGCTTAATCAAAGTCTTATTTTACCAACTTTAACCAAGTTTAAATAACTCTGTCTTACAGGTTTTAGAAAAACGTTATTCTTTTTATTTATGTATACATGTGGATGCTAAGGCAGACTTGAGCTGCCTGGTGTGGGTACAGGTAACTGAACTTACTAAAACAATCGTGGGGTGTGTAACACATGCCGGTAGTCCCAGCACTCGGGAGGTTAGAGGCACGTGTATCTGAGTTCAAGGCCAGCCTGGAAAGCAAGTTCCAGGACAGCCAGGGTTTAATTCAGTTTACACATTATACTTTCATGTCCAGTGTCCAGTTTTCAAACATTTTTTCACCTGCATTAGCCCAGAGAGCAAATAATGTTATCTGTAATTTTTTTTTTTTTTTAATAAGATATCACTAGTCCAGGTTGGCCAGGAAATCACTGGAAAGCCGAGGCTACCCTAAAACTCATGGCAATACTGCTGTGTTAGCCTCACACTCCAATGTGCTGGGATTATAGGCATGAGCCACCTGAGCTCAATTTGAACTCCTTGACTAGACTAGTCCCTGGCAGGCAGATGGGTCACTTTACTAAAACACTACCAGGAGTTAACCTCATACAGGTTCTGGACATGCTAAAACTTGTTGAATCTCATGAAATCAAGGGTCACCAACTGTCTCTGCTAAGCCAGTTGGGTTCTTTTAGGGTCCTGCTAGGTGATGTCAGGGTTTGAAGGCTCAAAATTACTACCTCCACCAAAGCCTCTGATGACCCCTGACCCAGTGTATGTTTTACGGGTGCTGTCCTGGGTACCACTTTCATGTGAGGGGCCACACAGGAAGAGGGGCTTCACCCGCTACACCAAATCCTGCGAGCCTGGCAGCACTGCTTCCAGAAATTGAAAACTCTATAATATGTGTCTTCAATAACTGATTAACTGAATGTTAAATCAGAAAATGCCAAAAAGCAACATCACTCGAGTAGCCCTGATTTGGAAAGCCAATTTCAGGGAAAGGGGTGGAGGTAAACATAAAGTTTTGTTTTGTTCTTTTTCCTGAAAACACTGTTTGTAATATGAATTTTCAACCACAGTAGTAGTGCTAAGCATGCTTACAGCGGTAGAATGTTCCTTCTTCTCGTGGAGACGGGCACTCCGACGCTCTTCTGAGTAGGCGTGTTGTTTTAAGGCATTAAAAACGTGGTTGGATAGTTTCAAATCCATTCCAATTCCATCCCCTACCTGAAAGCCAGGGGCAAACTGACAAAAACAGAAAAGTCACGAGTTAAATGTTTTCACATGGTAGCCACGATGCTGGGAACAACGGTGAGAAGTTAGTCTTGCAGTCGATTTCATACTCAACAGATGGCCTCATACAAAAACAACCCACAGGCCCAGGGGAGCAACACAAAACAACTGCAGCCCAAAGGATGACATATCCTATGCAGAGAAACACTTCACCATATCTAAAGTGAATGTCTCTCAGCATTTGTTTTGTACCTTATTTTCATGCCAAAGAACACAATGTTATAAACCCTACTCTAAATCTTAACAACAACAAAAAAATACAATTTCATAAATTATTTTTGAAGACTAAGCTGCTACAGTAAACTGTACAATCACCTCCACGGCAATTATAGTCCACTTAGATAGCTGCTAGGCATCGGTGGATATTTAAATTTGAGTTGATTACCATGTCAGAAGACAGGGTAGGTGGTATTCCCCATGACTAAGTTCTGCTGCACTGCACTGTGCCAGAGCCATACCAAGTATTTCCAGTCAGAATACAGCACAAGCACACCCAATGAGATACTTACTAGACGTGCATTTGTGTGCTAAGGTCTGCATTCTTACCAACCACAGTACTTATGAAAGAAAATACTTTAGAGTGGAGAAATGGCTCCCCAATTAGGAACACTTGTTCTTCCAGAGAACCTGAGTCAGTTCCTAGCATCCATGTAAACAGGTTCACAGCAACCTTTGACTCAGTGCCAGGGGATCCAACGTCCTCCTCAGGCCTCCATACGCACCTCAACACCTGTTTGTGTGTGTGTCTCTCTCTCTCTCTCTCTCTCTCTCTCTCTCACACACACACACACACACGCAAAGTTTAAAAAAATTAATTTGTATGTGTGAGTGTTTTGCCTATATGAATGTACCATGTGCATGCCTGTGCCCATGGAAACCAAGAGTATCACATCCTCTGGGACCAGAGTCAAGGATGGCTGTGAGACACCATGTGGGTGCTGGGAGACAAGCCCAAGTCCTCTGCAGGAGCAGCAACAACTATAAACTGCTGAGCTATGTTGCCAGTGCCCAAGACTTTTTGGTTTTACTGTTTCTTTCTAACTGTGGGTGGATACACATGCACAAGCATGTGTGAATGACCTCGGAGGCAGAGGCATCAGACCTCCTGCAGCCGCTGGAGCTGCAGTATATAGTTGGCTGTGAACCACCTAATGTGGGTGCTGGAAGTCAATCTTGGGTCCTCTGGAAGAACAAGTGTAAGCTTTTCCTTTTCTCGCTCTTTCCTGTCCCTATTGCTGTGTCCTGTAAAAACACTGTTTGTAAAAAATCATGTACTAGGGGCTCTGCTATTCTTCTTAATTGTAGAATCCTGTAAATTAAGTCAGTTTGGAAACTATGATCCTATGTTTTACCCCACAGCACTGTGTGCTCTCTTTTGCACACTGGGTTTGGGGCTTGGGCATTCATCTAGACCACCTCTACAGCCTGAGGTGGTGGCCACAGTATAGAGGAGCACAAAAAGGAGCATGAGTTTGAGGCCAGCCTCAACTATGTTGTGAGACCATATGAAAGAAGTAAAAGAAAATAAAGCTTTAGAAATGTCCTATACTGTATCCAGAATGCTGCTGGTTTGTATTCGCGCTTTGTGTTTTTGTGTTCATTATGTAGCCCTAGCTGGCTGTAACTCACTATGTACACCATGTCTCTGCCTCCCAATACTGCGATTAAAGGCATTGCACCATACCTGGACTGGAATATTGTTTTTAAAATGTATTTAACTATCTATAACTTACATTTTCCATTCTTGCTGTGTTCTTTCTTCCACATACTACTTCATCATGCTTGGTGGTGATGTCTTTTCCTTTTCCAATAAAACCCTTTTTGGGAGTAGGAATTGGCTTTGCTAAAGGCAATTAAGAAAAGCCAAGAATATAAGAATAGCAAGTCATAAAGTCTTGCACTCAGCAAGACACCGGAGAAACACTGAATCTAATAGAGTGAATTATCAAATGAGATCCAAATATAAACATGAATCTAGACAAGTTCACTGGAGACATTGCTCTTCCGTACTCCACCCTTCCCAACTGTGCCCTAACAAGAAGCACCTGGTCTGTAGGGATCGTCTCGAGTGTCCTGCCAGTCAACCTCGTCTTCAGAGCTGTCACTGTCTTCAAAAGGATGAACTTTGCGATAGTTTTCAAACGAAATGGAAACTTAAAAGGTAAAATGTTGATGGTTTATTTTGGAGGGTACACAGGCATTTCCTACCACCCAGTGGAAATGTCATGTGAGCTCTGGTACCTTTGCTATCACCATTGAACTTCTTTTCTTCACGCCTAAGCTGTGCATCATATTCTCTGTCAAATTCCATCTGTAGCATCTGAGCCAGCATTAGGTCACTGGAAGTGTCAATGTTTTCTCCAGAAATGAATGGTCCTTCAGCAACACTGTTCAAAATAAGGTGATATAAGCTGATCTGATGTGCTGTGCTAACAGCTACTAACTGTGAGAGAAGAAAGCATCTTTAATGCTAAAATCCCACTGAAGAAGGGGCAACCAACACATTTACCATCCTCTGTCCAGCCAGCTTCAAACCCACAGCCAACTCTGAGAGCCGCAGCTAGGATTGAGAGCTGGGAGAGAGACCTACAGGGTCTGTCAGGAAATCCATACGGAAACCCAGAATGCTTGTTGTCTATAATCTAACCAAAGCAGAAAGAAAACTAATGAAGAAACAGACAACAAACACTAGAAAACAATACCTCAATAGTTTAACTGTTGCATTAAAAGGAACAAAACCCAGAGACAGAGTGGTTTGTCTAAGATAATATAAACTCAGAATCTCTTATCCAAATTGCTTGAGACCAAAAGTACTTATGATTTTGAAAGTTTTCAGACCCAAAGTCTGAAATGACTAATGTTTAAGTATTCTTGATCTGAAAAATTATAATCCAAAATACTCTAAAATCTGAAAATTTCTGAGTGCTTTTTTGAGTGTCCAAAACTTTAGGGGCTACTCGCTCTGTACTGAAAATCAGGATGAATTAGGTACAGTGTGCTTTTTTTTGCATGGCTGAGTGTGCACTTTTACTCATGTGTAATGACAATCCCCAGTCAGACTCTAAAGCTGTGTTACAGCAAGTGCTGTGTGTGTCACGTACACAACTTCAGGGAAAGCAGCCGCTTCTTCTTCCAACTGCAGCTCTTTAGCCAGCTCCTCGCTCATCACCTCGGTCAGTGAACAGGATACTGTGTTTTGAGGGGTAGCCCATGGGCACTGTTTAAACAAAAGAGAAAAACTTTATAATAGTAACTACATAGTTGAGGTTACCTTTTTTTTTTTTTTTGGTTTTTCGAGACAGGGTTTCTCTGTGTAGCCCTGGCTGTCCTGGCACTCACTTTGTAGACCAGGCTGGCCTCGAACTCAGAAATCCGCCTGCCTCTGCCTCCCGAGTGCTGGGATTAAAGGCGTGCGCCACCACGCCCGGCTGAGGTTACCTTTTGAGAATTAAACTAGATAAAACTATCAAAATGAGTGATTCACTATTTACAAAGTTCACTTTAAAAGAAAGCATCTTTTTTTGTTAATTGCATTTTCACTTGCTCACTTCGGGTGCAAGCATCACAATGCAAGTTAGGTCAAAGGACACCTCGTGGGAGTTGTATCTCTCCTTCTACCATGTGAGTCCCAGGGATTGGACAGAAATCAGACTGCCAGGCCTGGCAACAAGTGTCTTTCTTTATCCACTGAGCCATGTGACCACCTCCCAGGGCAAGTCCTGTTGAGTGTAAATGTAAACTGAGACATGCACCTGGCCTTTTGGTAGGTGTGTTCTCAAGGCTGACAAAGTACCAGGCTATTACACAGCATCACCCAGGAGGCAAGGAGTTCAAGTACAACAAAGTCCCCTGTTCCAACCCATTTCTCATCGAACCTTTCTGCTTGTGACTTAGCTTCCCTAGTAGATTCTCTTATGGGAATAGACTGTATGACCAGCCATGTGATTCACTCCTGTAATTCCAGCACTTAGGAAGCTAAAGGAAAAGGATTGTTTCAGGCCAGTCTGCCCTACAAAGCAAGGATGTCTCAGAAAGAAAAAAGAAATTAATCTTACCAACTAATACAATTCTAATCCCACTCAAGAGTTATGCCTAATTCCAACCATGGCTCCTTACACAAGTGTCAATCCTCCTTAAGATGTCTGAGTATATGCTGAAATAGAACCAAGAAGAAGCCACAAAATATGTATTGCCTACTTTAGGATCTGAGAGTCAGACTTTACAAAAGAGTAATGTTCCTGGGCTCCTTCTTCAGCACTGACCTACCTTAGTGACGGCACCGTCTCCGCTTTCCTAACACACAGATTCTAGATTATTTCACGTTTCCAAAACATCCAAATCATCATTTACTCCTTGTCTTGAGTCAATTTTCCACAATTTTGAGCCTTTTATCAAAATGTAGATTTTACTAGTTACATTGCCTTAGTTAAATGCTGTGTTAGTTTCACTGTCTGAGCTCATTCCTTAATGAGTGTCTACTACAGAATTAACAAACATTGATATCTATATTGGCCACAAAACTATTTAACCAAGGTGAGACAGCAAAGGTACATGAGACTCTGAGACAACTGAACAGGGGAACCACCCATGCTGAGGTTCCAGAGCACTGTGGAGAGGGTCAGAACTGACTGTATAGGCTGCCAGGATGGAACCTGAGTGCAATCAACAATTATTTCATGCCTAAGGGAACCAGAGCAAGTTTTATCTGGACTCGGTCTAAGACAGAAGAAGTGCACATGCCCCTCGCACACACCTACAACAGCCACTGTAGAGCTGGTCCATCCTCATGGAGGCCCCACCTTAGAAGTGCAGTAGTAGATGAGAAGAGGCTTCTTGAAAGTTGGCTGAAGCTCTCTGTAATGTGCGGAACACGGCTTTCTTTGGCCGTCTGCTCTGTAACCTAGAAATCTTGGTCTGGGGGGTTGGAGAAATGGCTCAGCCATTAAGAGTAATTGGATGCTCTTCCAAAGGTTCAATTCCCATATTCACATGGAAGATCACAGTTGTCTATAATTCCATTTCTAGGGGATTCAACACCCTCATATAAATATATATGCAAGTGAAGTAAAAATAAATCAATTAAAATAAGTTCTTGGTCTGATCAATCCCAAAGTCCAAGCTCTAAAAGCAGATGACTGTATTCTTCCAGTCACGATTCTTACCACAAATATCAACCAATAAGGTAAGTAGCAGCCTCCTGCCCCTCCTTTTTTTTTTTTTTTTTTTTTTTTTAGTGGTGAAGATTGAATCTAAGGTCCATTCTAGGTAACTGCCATTCCAGGCAATAGCATGAACTACATTTCCAGCCCAACAGATAACATGTCAATATTTCCCATATTTAAGTCATATTTAAATCATGACACAACTTGAGTAGCTACATTATTTCTTTATTGGTTGGTTGGTCTTGTCAGATCTCAAAGAAACCCAGATAAGTCTCACTCAGTACCTGTGGCTCCTCCCAGCACTTCCTAGCCCTGCCCCCATCCTACCTCTTCAGCCCAATGGCTGTGCTTCCCTCCACCCAGCTTATGACTCCTATATAATCCAACCATTCTGGCTATGCACTTTCTTGGTCTCTGGGTCTATTTGTCTCTCCTTTCTCTTGCTTCTCTCTCTTCTCCCCAAGCATGACCAAGTCCAGTGTGAACCTTTCCAGATGCCTCAAGCTGTACTTTCCCTCAGATCTGTAATAAATCCCTTCACTTGGGTGAGGAGCCATCTCTTGGATCCTCGTTTGAATTAGGTCTCTGTTTTGTAGTTCTGGTTGTCCTGAAACTGTGTGGACCAGGTTCTGCCTCTCATGTGCTGGGATTAAGGGCATGAGCCACTCCATCTGGCCATATCATCTACATGTTAAAGGCTTAGAAACTGAGACAAAGGAGAGCTCCATTAGTAGAGATCAGCACTAAAGTGCAGCCAGAACAGAGCATGAGCCCTTATCCTCAGGACTCAGCTCAGAGCTTCAGACACAGCAACACTCAAGTAATTACTGCATGACACACGCCACAGGAAACCACGCAAAGATAACCAACCGTAGTCTGAAGCTGCAGGGGTCTGGTACCTTGCAGCATCTCTAATTGCTCAAGTTCCTTCCTCCATCTTGCCTGCCTATTTCTCAGGCTCAGGGTCTACTGTCATCACCAGATTCTAAAGACATTAACTATAATCTACAAGGTGACACACTCCTGAGAAGAGCCAAGTGTCAGGCAGAAATCTTGTTACTTTGAAATAGCAGTTTCTCTATTTCCCCAAAGACAAGTCCAAAACCACAGGCCACCACAGGCCATAGATAAAAAAAGCACACGGAACTGCCCACTCACAGTGACCATGTCCTATGGAACCTCACACTCTACAGCTATACTTCCCTGTCTCTGCCAACCAGTTCAACTGGGCCACCTTCCACTGAGGCAACTTCCTTGAGTTAGGTAAGTCACAATTTCAGGCTCCCACAGTTTAAAATCAAATTGAAACAGAAAAGTAGCCGGTAAAAGCCTTCCACAAAATTCCCCTGAGCTCTGTGAGGGGCAGCTTTGGGGAAGGGAGCACTCCACAGATGTTCATCCTGCTGAAAGGGGTTTGGGACATGTACCAGAGGCTTCTCCTATGAACTGGCACCAGGATAGATAGTGGACAGTGCTGTCAATCTCGAGACTCTTTACTGAGTAGTTACGAGGCAGTAGTGAGACGGCTCAGCTGATAAGACACCTGGGGAGCAAGCATGACAACCTTGCTTGTTCAATCCCCAGAACCCACGGAAAGCTGGAAGGAGAGAACCAAGTCCATAAAGTTGTCTTCTTATCCCCACATGCAAACCATGGCACAGGTGCCCCAACCCCTGCATCATACATATACACAATAACAAGAAACTTTTAAAATTTTAAAGTGGCAGTAAACCCAAGGCAATGCGAAATCTCGGACTCCTACCCCATCCGTGACTGACTCACAATTCTGTCCATCAATATATTTACACATAACATGGAGCTCAGATGAGAAACAACACCCATCCTTTCTGAGTGCATCTGAGGTCAATTGTGGCTGTCAATATAATCAGACTAAGAAATGCCTGGATGCCAATCACTCCTCTGGGTGTGCCTGGGAGGGTTTCCCAGAGACAACTTAGACCACAAGGGTTCTGCTCTGCTTCCTTCCAGATCCTCAGCTCTGACTTCTCACTACGGGCCCAAAACCACAGCCAAGTGACCATGATCTGAACACTCTGAAACCATGAGCCAGAATCTTTCACCCTGTAAATGGTTCTCTCAAGTATTTTGGGTCCAGCTATATAAACCTAACACTGTATCTGACAGACCCATAGCCACGTTCCTAAATCCTTAACCCAGAGATGATCCCATCATATGATCTGGTGAAGTCCCACCACTGAACTCTGCTCCTCACGGTTCTTGACCATGGCCACATTCATCAGTCTCTGGCTAGTGCAGGTCGAAGGAATCAGCCTCATTTCCTTTGGTTCCAAATGATGTGTCTGTTCCTAGCTGCTCACTCCACACTATAGAAAGGTTTTTACTGATGCTATCTATGGGGACAGACTCTGGTAAAATGAAAAATGACAAACTCAAGAGGCACCCAGTAACAAAAGTTCAGTCCTCTACTTAAAGCAAGTCTAAGATCACAACTCACAGGAAGATCCTTTTTCTAATCAAATAATCCAAGGCACATTGTCCATGAGTCAATGAATGAGTCAAACGTTTCTGGAAAAATGTTCTGGGTTTTCCCTAACTTGAGGGTCAACGTCTCTCACTAGAACTGCACACTCACCATAACTAGTACAACTTTTCCTGGAACTTCACTCCCCACTGCTTCCAGTTCTACCTCAGCTTCCGCAGTGCTGGGAGGACAGGTATGCACCATTACATACAGTTTTTGAGACAAGGTCCTCACTAGACAGCCCAGCCTGGCTTTGAACTCCTGATTTTCTTGCATTCAGCCTTGGAACTACAGGCACACACTACCATGCCTAGCAATATGCTAAAACTAAAGTCATACCTTACTAGTATTTCCTTAGCTTTCCCCGAATGCCTTTTTCTGATGTAGAATCACATCAGGACACCACATTAGAGTTGTCATGTCTCCTTAAGCTCCTCTTGGTTTTGAGTTTCTCAGACGCTTTGGTGTCTGTAGCAGGTCCATGGATTCATTTCTACAACTCCCTGTTGGAGCTACAGACTTCCCAGCTTCTGCCTCTGGTTTGACAGTCCCCCACTGTCTTGGGCTATGGCCTGTAACTCTTTGTCTGTAATAGCAGTGTGGCATTCTGTCACTCGTACCCTGGAGAGCAGGTCACTGGGACCCCGTCAAGTGAACTGTGAGGTCAAAACTTTTTCAGCATTACTAAGACATGCTTTTTCTTTGTAACTTTTATTCTCTCAAGTATAATAGACTTTGCCGAGTTTACATCAGATCTGATGACATCATCATCCTGTGGCCTGACTGAATGTGTAACTGCACACTCATGCTAACTCTACTGTGTTACTGTGTCCATCTTCAGTTATATTTGCTATAACTATATATACAGATAGATAGACAGATCGATCTGTGGGATGGATTTTCCAGTATACTTCAATCAAAACATATACAACAAATAAATAGAAGAGTAAGCTCCCTTCTATCAAGCTTTGCATTAGTGATTCTTTAAAGAGCCCTATTCTCAGGGCCTCTACATCTCCTCCTCCCCAGGCCCTCACTGTGGTTTTCCAGGCTTAGAGAAGGAAAGGTTTTGTCAGTCTGTCTACCAAAAAACTCCAGGAACATACTTTTTGTTAAATGATGAAAATGGGATTTTATAGTTCTGTTGACATACACTTAGAGGAGAGGGTGGAGGGCATTTTTTATCTGGTATTATTTATTTAGGAAGTGAAACATGGTCTCAGGGTACGTGTTTTCACTGAAAATTTCCTCCAACTTCTGTGGGTGTTTAGCTGGAGAAAGTCAAAGAACCTGGTCTCTACTTTTGTTCTTTTATGTATATTCATTTTGACCTCATCAACAAAGTCAGAGCCTCACACACAAACGTTTATCCATGCTATGACATGAAGATGTAACTATATTTACCAGTACAACATTTGAATCTTCCTATAGGCTTAAAAACTTATAAAATCAACTTTTAAAAAACTGAACAGCTGGGTATGGTGGCGCACGCCTTTAATCCCAGCACTCAGGAGGCAGAGGCAGGCGAATTTCTGAGTTCGAGGCCAGCCTGGTCTACAGAGTGAGTTCCAGGACAGCCAGGGCTATACAGAGAAACCCTGTCTCGAAAAACAAAAACAAACAAACAAACAAACAAAAACAAAAAAACCAAAAAACTGAACAGTTGAGCCTGGCAGTCATAGTGCATGTCTTTCGTTCCAGCACTAGAGGTAGAGGCAGGTGGATCTCTGAGTTAGAGGCCAGATTCATATACTGAGCAAGTTTCAGAACAGCCAAGGCTACACAAAAAAAATCCTGTCTCGAAAAACCAACCCTTTCACACCAATCCCTTCACACCAACCCCCACAAAATCTTTTTTTTTTCTGGATTAAAAAAAGCCAGGGTCCACTGAGATTAACAACTGAATTAATAAATGAGGCAAAATATTCTGAGTTAGCATGCAAAAAACTATTATGAGGTTTTAGAAGGCTGGATCGCCTTCACGACCTTAAACCTGAGGAATACAACCCCCAAAGGAAGCACTGTTGCTCTCAGCAAGTGTTACCGGCCTTTTCATCCTAACCAGTGTAACACGAGAAAGAGGAGGCGTAAAAATCAGACACGAACAGAAAAGAATCGTAGTCTGCCACTCGAGAGGTACAGAAAAACAAAGCCTATGGTAGAACATGAAAATTCATAACCGTTTTACAGTATTACTGCCCACTTTAGTATAATTAGCTGGAGCGGGGAAGGAGCACCTAGATTTTTAACATTTCAAAAACAAGACATTATCGAACTGGGATAACCGCACTCGTCTGAAAGCGACAGTTTGCTAAGGCGATCTTCTAAGCTTTCTCGGGGCTGGGATGACCCACTTGGCCAGTGAAAAACAAGAGCCAGCTGTTTTCCCTCAATCTCGGCGTCCGTGGGGGACGCTCCGCTCCCGTCCAGAAACAAATAGCGAAGACAAAGCGCAGATCCAGGCGGACCCCCGAGCACCCTGAGCGAAGCCGTCAGGGTCCCGCCCCAGGCTCGCCCGACTCGCGTCTCCTAGCTTCGGAGACCAGCATTTGGCGTGAGCTGGCTCACTTGCCGTGACCACCGCTCGCTCACCTTACTGGGTCCCCAGGCTGCTGCGGGCCCTGGCTCAGGCGAAGACACTCCGACCAGATCCATTCCGGGAAGAAGGCAGAGACGAGAACGGAGTCGAGAGGTGACAAGAGGAAGAAAGGGCTCCGCCGAGGACACGGGCGGGGCACGGGCAACCCGCTGCCGGTGCCGGAGGTGAGGTGACAGATGGCGGCGGCGGCGGCGGCGGCCGCGGCCGGAACTGGACCACTTCTTTTCCGCCCTCTATACTAAGGATCTCACTTCTGATTGGCTGTTCGTACCCCAGAAGGGCTGTACTTCCGGTCTCTGCGCTTCCGGTTCAAAGGTTTTCTGGCAAGGGTTGTTATTGACGAGCTCCTGGCACGGAGGGCTGGGTTTGGCTTTCTCTCAGTGGGCACTCCCTGTGCAGGCACCGCCTTCCGGTTCCTTCCTCCCAGCCACCGAATCTAATTAATTCAACCAGTGTGGCCTCCGAATGCTCAAGCCAGGCTGTCTCTGATCATTATTTCCCGGGGTAATTCGAAACCCGGACGGATTGGCGGAAGGGGCGCTGGCGGCAGAACTGGCATATTTAAAAGGGGGAAGTGATAGTGATACAGATTGCGACTGGGTTAAGTGTCATCTGAGGGCAGGTGTGGAATGAGAAAAGCTGCTGAATATGTGGCATAATGCTGAGCGAAAAATAAGACGGCGCAATAAAATTGGTGATTATTTTATTGGGAAATTTATATAGTGACTGGAAAAGCATATAGTGATTATACATCACTATATCCAAGCACTAGTCCGGTTTTAATCTCAAAAATGATGTTGAGGAGAAGATTCCATCCGTTCCTGAAAATGAAACAGGTACATAGAAGAAAGTAACTCAATTTGGACATTAAATGGCCCCTCCAGCTGGCCGCCTAGCATTTTAACACATGAGCTTTGTGGGGGTTGTTAGGATCAAATCACAAGAGCTAAGATTAAACAAAAACAAAAACCTCAGAGTTGGTTGTTATGACAAAAAAAAAGAAATAGCAAGAGCTGAGATGGCATTAAAAGCAGAGTGTGATGCTTCTAGTTTGCATACCAGAAAGATATTTCTGACAGCTGTCTGATGGGTGATTGCAGTGGCTTACCCACTGCAATCCTATCCTGACAGTCAGTTAGGGAGGGTTGCAGAGACTTGCCTTGACACATGTTTTGAATGTGTTGCCATCTGTGTAATTTCAAGTCATAGGTATTTTAACAGGTTTCTGTCAGGTGACTGCATATTCCAACTCGGATCTTTCTTTTATTTCCAAGATGTTAGTTTGGGGTTGGGGTACAGATGTTGGTAGTGTATTACGTAAGAGGTTTAGGATGAGCAAATGCAGTATATTCTTGAATAAAAGGAAACCACAGCGAAGTAAAAGTGAGAGGAGCATGGGATACTGACAGAACCAGGACAAAGGATCAGGCATTTAGACCTGAAGATGCAATGGAGTCTTTGAATGGGGTCGTGCCTGTTTAGTTATGGAACAAAGGAAGCATGACAAGTAAGGGCTTCCTGCAGCTTCTGCTTTCCCTCTGCTGAAGAGCCCAGTGGTGCTCAGCTGAGAGAAAACAGTCAACACATTTCTAGTGTCAGAACTTGGGATCAGCACACTCTCTGGTCTCCAAAGAAAACATAAATAAGGCTCTTTGGTATTTTAATGTTGAAATGAATTTAAGTCTGTTTTGCTTTTGAAAGACAGTTGCTGTTAGGTACCTTTACAATGAATCTCCCCACAAGGTTTAAAAATTAGGCAAACTTTGAAATTTTTAGTAGTGTTTAAAAACTAAGTAACAAACAAATCTGAACTGGTTTACTTATTTCTCTTATACAGAGTTTCCTTTTGCAAACGAAGTTATGAGGTGGCCTGTGTGAGAGATTTGAGGATAACAAATCCTGCCCTAAGCAAGCCTAGCTCACTTGTTGTGTTTAACATCCTCATTTGGGAAAACACACATTATCTCTGGGAGCTTTTGTGGCCTTGTCAGTTGTATTGAGGTTTCTTGTCAGTCACCAGGGAGTCCTCTGTCTCTTACCTCCCACAGCTGGAGTTACAGTGGCCCACCATGCCCACCTGGCATTTACGTGGGTGGAGATCTAGACTCCAGACCTCATGCTTGCACAGGGAGTGCTTCAACTGCTGAACCATCTGTCCAGCCCTGCAGGATTTTCTTTAATAAATATTTCCCGTGTCTGTTCTGGTATGCTAAATACTTTTACCCTCATGCCCTCAGCTTGGCACACTGTTTCCAGTCCGGAAGCACCCAGAACAAAATAAATGAGGTGAGAGTGGTCCTGGACCTGTTGTTGTTATCCCCTCTCACCTAAACAGGGTTTCTCTGTGTAGCTCTGGCTGTCCTGGAACTCATTCTGTAGAGCAGGATAGCCCCAGACTCAGAACTCTGCCTGCCTTTGCCTCCTGAGTGCCAGGATCAAAGGCATTCACCACCACTGCCCTGCAGGGCTTTGGCTTTTTTGTTATTGATTTAACAGGTTTTAAAATTTTTTTATTGGAGAAATGGCACAGTGGTTAAAAGCACTGACTGCTCTTCCAGAGGTCCTGAGTTCAATTTCCAGCAACCACATAGTGGCTCACAGTCAACTTTCATAGAATCCAATACCCTCTTCTGGTGTGTCTGAAGACAGCAACAGTGTACTCATATGAATAAAATAATTCTAAAGATAACCAATTTTATACATTCATTTGTTTGTTTATTGTGGTGTGGCACTCACATGTGCCATACAGTCATGTGTATGTAGGCCAGGCTTGGTGGCAGGTGCCACTGAGCTATATGAAGGACCCTTAATTGTTGTTTGTGTGTGTGTGTGTGTGTGTGTGTGTGTGTATTCCTTTCACCTAGATTCAGAATTATACACAGTCCCTTTAAAATGCAAGTAGAACTGAAAGTTGGAATTCTGGTTTCTTCGAAAAACACAGAACTATCATAAGAATCTGTTCATATGTTTTTGTTTTAATCCCAGGTGTGGGGTGTGGGGAAGATGACTATGATTTGCCTTGTGCTCTAGCAGGGATGTGATTTTGCCAGCAGCGGATAGTTTCTGTGATTGCATGAAATTTGGAATTCTGTGGACTTTTCAGAGGGTATATAAATGCTATGACCCCAGCAGAGGTAAGCTGGTGGTTGGTTGCTGTTGTTAAGTAGTCATGGGCAAAGAAGAAACAATAGAAGAAGAAATTAGATGCCTGATTGTGAATAACAAACTTATTTCAAGAAACTTGCCACCCAAATCGGCAGTAAGTGGTCTAAGGAACATCGCCCCTTCCCTTTCTATCCTTGTTTCTCTCCTATCCAGTGTTAGAGGCTGAAGGGGTGGAAAGTGGGTGGAGAAGGGTGGAAGGAAAAAGAACCACAAAGTGGCCAAAGACCAGTAACAAGTATGTTTCTAGAGAAGGTTAGCTAAAAGGAGGGGAGAACAGGCAACATTACTCACTAGGCTGGGGCTGGGAAGGAAGGGGAGGGAAGGAGAGGCTCCCGAGCCTAGGCCTTGTTTCTTCTCTGCTTCCAGACACATTCTGCTCTGTCAAGCCCACTCAGCCAGGAAGAACTGAGCCCAAATCAGTCTTTAAGTTGCTTTTCCCAGCAGTTTGTTACACAAATGAACAAGCTAACTAAAGTTGGTGACGGTAAGTTATCATCCACACCAGTAGGCCTGTAGAAATGCAAGCCCAAATCAGAAGTGTTCAGACAAAGCCTGAATCTGCCCTCATTCTAGTCCTCAGCCATACCCAGTCCCCAGAGACAGTAGTGGTGAGTGTCTGGATCAGACTGGACTTGAAGCTTGCTTGATTCTTGGCTTTCCTTTTATTATTTATTATTTCTTTTTTCTAGTGCTAGTGAATTTTTTTAAATTTATTTATTTATTATTATATGTAAGCACACTGTAGCTGTTTCAGACACTCCAGAAGAGGGAGTCAGATCTTGTTACGGATGGTTATGAGCCACCATGTGGTTGCTGGGATTTGAACTCCGGACCTTTGGAAGAGCAGTCGGGTGCTCTTACCCACTGAGCCATCTCTCCAGCCCGTGAATTTTTAAAATTGTGTATCAATAAACTATCCTTGCTTACTGAGATCAGAGTTTTCATGGTTTGAGTGATGATCCCTTGTGGGAAGCCACACGTGCCGTTGCAGGGTGGGACTGGCTACCGCTAGCTACCACGCATACATAGGCAGTAAAGTTTTTTTTGCCAAGATGAGGTTTTGAGAATTTACCAATCAGATGAGAGACAATTTAACCAATCAGATGAAAGACAATTTAACCAATCAGATGTAGACATGCAAATGAGGTGGTAAACATAACCCATGCATAACCAATCCAGGTGTGAGACACGCCTCTCCTAGGCCTATATAAGCAGCACCAGTTCTGGGCTTGGGGTCTCTTCGCCTCTGCAATCAAGCTCTCCCAATAAACGTGTGCAGAAGGATCCTGTTGCAGGTCGTTCTTGCTGGCGAGTCGGGCGCGCAAGAATTCCTAGTCCCCACAACTGATAAAAACAATTACAAGGAGAAAGGTTGGCTCTGCCTCACAATTTAGGGGTCCAGCCGCTCCTGGTGGAGAAGCCAAGGCAACGGGAGCATGGAGTAGCTGGGCATGTCATGTCCACAGCAGAAACAGACCGCTGCCAATGAACCGTCCTGAACCCCAGGAAAAGAATGGGGCCTTCACATGGGGTGGCACCTCCCACTTCTGTAAACGTATCTTTGTTTGCTGCTTTCTGCTAACATTCACCTAGTCCTGGAAACTTCTAGCCTCCATACAACTTTGTCTAGTCCTAGAATGTCTTCAGCCTCTGAGACGATTTACAGCCGAATCAGCTCACCGTTATTAGCTCTTCCTGAACTCTGGCTGGCTGATCAACTCAGCTACTGTGGCTCAAACTCTTCTCCATGCTGGCTGATTTAAACTGGCTTTTTTCAGTTTCTGACTGACTTTGCTTGACCTCATACTAACTTTAGCAATCTGTTCTAATCTTCAGGCTCCTCCTTATTCTCTGGCTCATTCTGTCTTCACCTGTGTCTGACTGGCTCTCTCTGCAACCTGTCTGTCTATGACTGTCCCAGTGAGAGTGCTTCTCTCCTCTCTCTGCACTGCCTCCTCAAATAACTGCCCCTTCCTTTCTGCTCTCGTGAGAGTAGGGCCTATCCTATTCTGTCAAGTCTTTCTCTGTCTCAACACTTTGTTTGACACTCAATTACACATCACTTTCAAATACAGGGGCTTCCTTCTATAACTAACTTTACCTTCATTGTTTAGGGTTAGAGGTGTATATTAAGGTGTTAACTGTATTCCAGCCAGAGGGACTAAACCTGTGCACTAAGGCTGAGCCACACCACAACGAGAAACAGGCTTTTTCAGTAAACACCACAATCTTGGGGTTCACAATGTGATTCTGCAACACACTTCAGTTAGTGTAATCAAAATCATCCCCACAGACATTTCCAGAGACCCAGCTCCCAATTGATTGTAGATTCTGTCAAATTGACAATACTACATTTTTACACATTTTTAATAGCATCATTCGATATTAAACCTCATAAATATGAATAAATTTTAAAGATATTTTATTCCTTTAAAGTTTCATGTGTATACAGGTGTACTTGACCCTGTCCACCACTGTTCTCCCATTCCTCCCAGGCACCTCTTCTGTCCCTGCTTAGACTTTCATATCCTTTCTGTCTTCTTTTCTCTGGAACCCCAGATTCCACTTGGTGGTGCTTGCTGCCGCACTGACCGATTCCCGTGTTGGCCTGATCTTCCTGTGCAGGTTGTATGTTGGTAACCATAGCTGCAGTGGGCTCATGAGTGCAGATAGTTGTCGTGTCCAGAAGCCAGCATGTCATCTCACCTTTCCCTTCTCGCTCAACCATACACCATTTCCACCCTATCTGCTTCGGTGTTCTATGAGCCGGGACAATTAAGTAGGAGCCAACCTGACGAACCCATTGCTTCAGTGTACAAAGTTTGGGAAAAAAACAAAACAAAGAGGGAATATCAAAACTTTATCAAGGCCAGTATTTTCTGGCAATGAATTTAAATATTTTGGTTGCATAGATTTTTCACACACTTTGTGTTTTGTTTTGTTTTTTCTTTTCGAGATAGGGTCTCACTGTGTAGCCCTGGCTAACCTGAAACAAGGTGTGTGGACCAGGCAGGCCTTGGACTCACAGACTCTGCCTGCCTCTGTCTCCCACAAGCTGGGACTAAAGGCCATGCACCACCACGCCCTTAAAAAGGAAATATTTTGTGAAGTCTTTTGAAATGGTGAGGGCATCTTAAAATTCCATCCATATGTCATTGGATTTACTTCTTCACATTTCATCCTGTTTGAAGATTTCGATCTAGACTGGGCTCAATTTGGAAAGCACCTTTTATGAAAACATGAGGACCTGGGTTATGGTCCTCAACACTACAGGAAAAAGTGGGTGTGTGCAGGCTTCGGTAAAGCCTATGGCATTTTCATCCAGCCATTCAGCAATAGCTATGGCTATTTTTCTTCAAACCATAAAGGAAGGCTATGGCATCTTCCGTAACGTGTTTACTTTCTCTTCCACCATTTCCTACCACTGGCAGCCAGAGAGGACTCGGGTCCTGCTACCCAGAAGACGCCCCTCCAGCAGAAACGCTTGGAGCCCTCGAGTGTGTGGCCCCTTTAAGGAGGCGGGCGCCCGGGCGAGTGGCCCCCTGATTGGCTGAGCAGAGTGTCGTGTCAGGGCGGCGGAGACCGAGGTGGCTGGCTGGGCTCTGCATCCTGTCCCCGGGAAGCCGGGAGAGCTGACAGATGAACGTGAGGCGGTCCCTGCTCGGCCTCACCTTTTGCACCTGTTATCTGGCTTCTCACCTCACCAACAAGGTGAGCAGGCGTGCGGGCGCGACTGCGCGTGGGCTGCGAGCCGTGCGGTCTGCGTTCCAGAAGCTGCCCGGGGCTGGCTGGTCTCGATGCGGATGTCGAGGAAACGGACCATGAGAGGAAGCACTCTGAGTCCACTTCCCGGAACTTTGTCTTGGACTGGGAGGATCATATAGAGGAGGCTGGGGACGTGGCCTGACTGCGAGCACAAAGCCCAGGGTTCCATCCACGGCACTCACCTAAACTCTCAGACCTTGGGAAGTGGAAGTAGGAGGACTCGGGGTTCAAGGTCATCCTCTGCTACATCAAGAGTTGGAGGCCAGCTTGGGGTACTTGAAACCCTGTCTCAAGTAGATGAATACAAATATACGCAAATAAACAGAAAACAAGCAGTTGCCCCTTTTGTTTCTTCCCCAGGACCCAAAGTTTCAGAGCAGTGGAAAGATGAATTTCTTAGCCCTTACCTCATTGATGGATTCATTAAGTCTTTATCTCCGTTCCAAGCATTTCCAATATACCGGAGGTTTTTTGTTTGCTTGTTTGTTTGTTTTTGTGGTTTAAAATCTTGGTGAGGCAGAAACTGTCATATTTTGATAGGAGTGGGAAGTTGCTTTGAGTTTAAGATTTATTTTTATTTTATGTGTATGGTTGTTTTTCTAGTAGTTTGTCTGTGCAGCATATGTGTGCAGTGTCTGCAAAGACCAGAAGGCATTAGTTTCTCTGGAACTGGAGTTACAGATGGTTGTGAGCCACCATGTGTTAAGATTGTCTGGAAGAGCAGCCAGTGCTCTTAACTGCTGAGCAATCTCTCCAACTCCAGTCTCTCTCTCTCTCTCTCTCTCTCTCTCTCTCTCTCTCTCTCTCTCTCTCTCTCTCTCTCTCTCTCTCTCTCTCTCGTTGTGGGTCTACCTACTGTGGGGCACGTGTGGAGGTCAGAGCAGAGGACATCTTGCAAGAGTCAGTTCAGATCTCAGATCATCAGGTTTTACTCAGTGAACCGTTTCACCAGCGCTGTTTACCCCCTAAGACTGGGCCTTGCTATGTAGTCCAGGCTGGTCTGAATCTTCCTTCTGCCTCCTCATGGGGATGCTGGAATTTCAGTCAAGCACCACTACACATAGCTCAGTGGCATTATTAGAACTAACATTCAATTTGTCATAGATTTTAAAAAGTATTTATTTTACTTCTAATTACATGGGGGGGGGGGCGGTAATTGCGTGTGAGTACAGCTGTCTGAGGTATTAAAGGTAGCTGTGAGCCAGCCAGTGTGGATGCAGAGAACCTTAACTTGGTCTTTTTCAAGCAAGTATTTTCAACCTCTGAGCCTTTTTTCAGCCCATAGATTTCTTTTCTTACTGTTTGGCAAAATTGAGATGGGAGCCTCTGAGTTTTGTTTTATTTGGTGGCACTCAGGGGCTGAACCTAGCACCTCATGATAGGCTCGGCCGCTGACCTGTATCACCATCTCTGCCTGGCCTTCAGCTTCTTAGATCTCCCTCCCTTTGTAGACCAAAGCTAAGCACACAACAAATTGAGTAACTATTTGGTATCACAATGAAGGTTATGATGGGTGTTCCAAGACATGCCCAGGTCTCAATTCATCCTTCCTCCAGTTCAGAATAAAAGCATCAGGGAAAGGTAGCGTGGGGCATCCCAAGGATGCCAGTGGAAGTACATAAGGGGAAATCCTAAACATGGACTGCAGCAAGTCCATCGTTGTGGTCCTTAGGAGCTTATTCACGGACAGCTTTGGGTAGGCAGAGGAGGAGACTCCATGAACATCCTCATTACTCGCTCCCTCCCTCCCTTTCCCCACCCCTCCCCTTTTCTTTCTTTTGAGAAAAGGTCTCAGAGGATAGTTCCAGCTGGCCTGGAACTAGCTTTGTAGACCAGGCTGGCCTTGAACTCACAAAGATGCACCTGCCTCTGCCTCCCAAGCACTGGGGTTGAAGGCATGTGTCACCGTACCTGGCTTAACTGTCTTTTTTTTTTTTTTTTTTTAAGATAATGTGGAGAATTAAAAGAATTCTTTTTTAAAGTTTTGTTTTGTTTTCGAGACAAGGTTTCTCTGTGTAGCTCTGGCTGTCCTGGAACTCACTTTGTAGACCAGGCTGGCCTCGAACTCAATGGTTTTAGATAAGAATGAATGAATGAATAAATACATAATAAATAAATAAACTTAAAATGTTCATAATAGAAAAAGATGTCTCCAAAGACAAAATACAATTTCTCCATTATAAAGCTCTATACATTTGATTGGGGAGACACTCAAGTAAACGTGATTGCCTCTTAAGTGTGAGGACCTGCATTCAGATCCCTGGACCCACTCAAAAGCCTGATGTAGTAGTGTGTGTCCTATGGCAAGATAGGGAGCAGAAGAGGGCTGTCTGGGAGCTCCTGGGCTAGGTGGCCTGGCAAGTGCAATGGTGGATAACAAGAGCATATCACAAGCAAGGTGAGGCGAACTAACCCCTGCATGCACGACTGTCCCTGCACCCACACCCACACTCACACAGGTGGATGTGTACACATACATTATATCAATGGATTATACACAACAAAGAATTTAAAAAGAAAGAATTAATATAAATACAAACTGAATTAGGGTATGGTGGCCCATACCTGTAATTCTGGCAACTTAGGAGGCCAAGACCAGTGGATGACCGGGAGCCTGGGTTGCATAGCAAGTTTTAGGCCAGCCTGGGCTACAGACAAGATCCTATCTTAACAAACAAGCAAACAGTAACAAAGTGAAAATATAAACTTACTTCAGCTGAGCTGCTCTTTAGGCTAACTTGGAAGGTCGTTCTTTTGCCATTCATGATTTTGGGGAATGAAGCCCTTGAGATATTTAACATACTCATACTCCTTCAATAGGAATAGTATCTGCTTTATCACTTCTGTGTCATTCATAATGTCCATTAATCTGGTATTTGTTTTTCAGTATGTCCTGTCTGTCCTGAAATTTACCTACCCTACATTATTCCAAGGGTGAGTATCTTTTTTTTCCCCTCAGATCTTTGTTCTTTAAACTTTGTATGTTTCTGTGTAAATGTGTATGACACATGAATGAAGGGCCCATGGAGGCCATTGTAGCTGGAGTTACGGCAGTTGTGAGCTGCCTCACATGCAAGGCTGCTAGGAACTGAACTCTGGTCCTCTGCAGGAGCAGCGGGTGCTATTAACTTCTGAGCCAGCTCTCCAGCTTCCAGGGCAAACGTCTTTAGCAGCACTCATATGCATTTGTAGGAAATGTTCAAACAGTGCCTTAAAATGTTCTTTGAACGTTTTAGTAACTACACAGTCTCATCATCAACGAGAGATACTATGGTTCATCCATTTTGTTAGTGGGTGTTGGACCATGTCCCACTTAGGAAGCATAAAAGCCCCGGGCATTTTTCATTTTGAACTGGTCAAACTGAATGACTTCTTGGATATTCCCACTTAAATTTGACAAAAGAACTTCTTTAGCATTCTGTCTCTCTCTCTCTCTTTTCATCTTGAGACAGGGTCTTTCTACATGGCTGTCCTAGAGCAGGCTGGCCTCAAACTCACAGAGATCCGCCTGCCACTGCCTCTTGAGTGCTGAGATTAAAGGAGTGTGCCACCACTGACTGGCAATAAAATCTTTTTTTTTTTTTTTTTTTTTTTTTTGGTTTTTCAAGACAGGGTTTCTCTGTATAGCCCTGGCTGTCCTGGAACTCACTTTGTAGACCAGGCTGGCCTCGAACTCAGAAATCTGCCTGCCTCTGCCTCCCGAGTGCTGGGATTAAAGGCATGCGCCACCACGCCCGGCGCTTCAGTTTACCTTTTAACCCTGCATGCATATCCAAACTATGACTCCTATTTTTTTCCTTTCTGCAAATTTCATGAGCAAATAACAATACATTTTCTTGTTTGTTTCGCAATGTAACTGATTTCTAAAGGCAGATAGTTTTCTTGTGCTTCTCTGTTCTGACCTCTTTTCGGTGAATTTTCTATTTGTGCCTTTTACCCACTATTTTTACCGCGGTTTTAGCGTTTTTCATATTTACCGCGGTTTTAGCGTTTTTCATATTTATTTGGTGCACTTTGGTCTTGGTACTGGGGATTGAGCCTAGGAGCCAAACCTGCTGGGATTTGCTGTACTACTTAGCTATATCACCTGCCCTGAAAAATTTGCTTTTAAGACAAAGGCTGGATTTTAATTCACTCTATAGCTCAGGCACACTTTGAATTTGTGATCTTCTTGCCTCAGTTTCCCAGGAGCTGAGATCACAGGCCTCAGCCACCAGGCCAAAGTTACTATGAGGTGGAGCAGAGAAGTCAGTCAGAGGCCAGGAGAGAAACCAGATTGAATCGGTCAGCTTGGAGAGGAGTGTGAGCCAGAGCAGCTGAGTTGAACCAGCCTGCCAGAGCTCAGAAAGAACAGGAAAGGGCGAGCTTACTCTGCAGTAAGTCTGAGAGGCTGAAGACAAGATTGTACTGAGGCTAGAAGCTTCCAAGACTAGGACTAGGTTAACAGATAGAAGCAGTTGAAAGACCCACAACGTGAGGACTCCCCCACGTTCTGACTCAGGAGAGGCGACACCCCAAATCACACAAGAAACGGTCTTGCTGCAAACTGCAAGAGGATTTTTAATCAAGAGCGCTCTCGGGCCCATGGTCATATACCATGCAGGGAGGGGTAGAGGACCATGGTGCGCTAAGTAGCTGAGTAAGGGGGTATTTAAAGGAAGAAACCACAACTCAAGGAGGTGGGGAGGGCGTTGTTGGAAAATACTAAAAATACCAGTTAAGAGTCACAAGGAAGTATAAAGTCACAAGTGTCAGGTTATCTCTCAAGACAGTTTCTAAGAGCCCCTAACAATCTAAGAGCCCCTAAAGATAGCACATTTGCATTGCAGGTTCCAGTAATGGTCAGGGTGCCATTCTTTGAATTGAACACTTTTTGAACCCAGGAAGAGGGTGGGTGGAAGAAGGAATGTCACTATCTGTTTTATGACCAGCACCTGGAGCACTAAGCCACAAAGGCTACACTCCCAAGCCTGGGCCCAAAAGCCTCGAATTTTATTTTTACTTTGCTATACTTCTTCACATTAAGCCTAAGTTGACAATGAATACAGGAGAATAAAAATTACATTTAGCCGGGCGTGGTGGCGCACGCCTTTAATCCCAGCACTCGGGAGGCAGAGGCAGGCGGATTTCTGAGTTCGAGGCCAGCCTGGGCTACAGAGTGAGTTCCAGGACAGCCACGACTACACAGAGAAACCCTGTCTCGAAAAGCCAAAAAAAAAAAAAAAAAAAAAAAAAAAAATTACATTTAGCCAACTAATAATATGCTCATTGTGTAATCCTTCCTTTTGCCTTTGGGTCCTTAAAACAAGGAATAGTTAGTCTTCTGTGGTCTTTGGGGAGTGTTCTCTTGTTAAGTTTTTAGGGAGAAGAGCTGTTGACTTTTTGTTTAAGCATAGGCCATTTACATATGGATAGAGCACCTCCCTCATGCTTCTCTGTAGACATGTGTTTGGGGGATGGAGACATGGCATCATGGTTAAGAGCACAAGCTGTTCCTAAAGGCCCGAGCACCCACGTGATGTCGCGTAACTGTCTATAACTCCAATTCTAGAGGACACCCACTCCATGCCTCCACAGGCGCTGCACACTTGTGCTGCACAGACATGAAGACCAAAACACGCATACTCTGCCACATGTCTCTTTGGGTGGAAAAGTGGCCAGGTTTAGACCTCTGCTCTAGACCTGGTGGATTCAGGAGACCTGTTCTCAGCTGGACCAATGAAACACTAGGTCTTACTGCTGACTAGTTGTCTTCTAATGCACTGGGAGATGGGGCATATTATGGAGAATGTGGGCAGTGCCTACAAATTCCAAGAAGTAGGAATTAACATGGCACATTTTGAGGAATCCCCAAGGCAGGGAGAGAGAGTTTATCCTGGGGAGGGACTGGCCTAAGTCAGAGGGTTTTGAATCACACATAAGAGACTTTGTCCTGGAGGCCAGGGGTTCTTGGTATAATATCACAACACATGGGTGTGTTACAGTCACATCTGAGGTGAGGTCCCTCATGTCATTTGTAACTAAACTTAAGGTCTTAAAATGTATGGATGAATCAGGTAAAATATAAATGTTTCCTGAGAGGGCAGATTACTGTCAGATGTGACCCCTGGACATGGATGTGAACATGGCCACGATCACAGTAATTAGAACTTCCATATGCAAGCAGTGGGACATAGAAAGGTCACCATTAGAAACTGTCAGGGAGCCAGGCAGTGGTGGTGCACGCCTTTAATCCCAGCACTCAGGAGGCAGAGGCAGAGGCAGGTGGATTTCTGAGTTCGAGGCCAGCCTGGTCTACAAAGTGAGTTCCAGGACAGCCAGGTCTATACAGAGAAAGCCTGTCTCAAAAAACCAAAAAAAAAAAAAAAAAAAAAAAAAGAGAGAGAGAGAGAGAGAGAATACTTGGAACTATCACTTCTCTATCACCTCTAAGAGATGGCCTTGAGTTCACAATTCCCCTGCCTCTTTTAAGGTTTATTTTTATTCTTATAAGTCTCTCTCTCTCTCTCTCTGTGTTTATGCTGTGTGTGCTGAGCCATCTATCTACTCTCTCATATCCCTCTTGATTCAGCCTCCCAAGTGTTGGGATTACAGGTCTATATGCCACCATGCCCGGCTCGTTTGACAGTTTGATGTGTTTTGCACAGTAGGAGAGGAAAGAGTGTTGCTAAGGTACACTCTCTCTGACTGTATATAAGAGCACATATACACATAGTATAGCTAAGAGCACAGTGTGTCTAGTGAGCTTCAAAACCCTAGGGTGTATGTATTATACATGGCTGTGAAGGGGCGGAGGGCTGAGGAAGAATCAACGATTTTTAAAACACGTGAGTGGCATGATTTAATTAGCAGCTTAGAAAAAATGCTACAAGATAGAGAATGAATAGTGGGGACAACCCTGGGGACTCATAGGACTAAGCTAAGGACCAGGTGCAAGAAAGACCAAATTACAACAACAGCTAGGGCGGTGGCTTTGGATGCAGATGCTGTGGGGCTAGATACAATCATGAGGACTTTCCCAAGTAGCCATGGGAAGAGCTAGGAAGGACGGTTGAGAGCACGTCTCAGTTGGCTGGAAGGATGGTAGGACCATGCTCAAGGTTGGCCATGTTGAAGGTAGCACTGTGCATATGATGTAATTGGGAGCTTCTGGGATTTCAGGGTAGATCTAGGTAAAAAAAATGGGAATCTGGAAGTCACTCGTGTCTATGGGCTATGAATGAGGTTGTTCAGGAAATGTCTAGAAGTGGAACAGAGGAGTAAGAGTGTCAGCTTACTGGAAAACTGGACTCGTCTGAGGGAAAATGGGAGAGAAGAGGGGAAGGGCTGGAGGTATGTAGTCATGACGTCAGTAGGTCTATCATGACTGGATAGAGCTAGATTCTGTAGGCCTGGAGTTACTCATCTTGACGTTCATTTTTTCCAGGTGGCAGACATTCATTGGTGGACTTTTGCTTCATATGTCATGGAAACTAGGATGGGTGGAGCTCCACAGCAGTCCAAGGTACAGTAGTGTCTGTGTAACTGACTCCTGGTCGTGCACACTTGCTTTAAATGTGTATTGAATTGCACTAGGAAGCCATCCTTGAGGTCCAGTGATTTTATAATAAGACAAATCTTGAACAGTGTGAGCCATATGATATTAAACTTACTAGAGACATGCAAGTTTTGATACCATAATAGTTTGCCTTTATTTTAGGTCTAAGGATCACTACAGATAACTTACTGGAGCAGCTTTAAATATTCTTGGAAATTTTATTAAATTATTTCTATTTACAGATTAGTTAAGAATAGTTCCAATATATCAGTTGCTTTTCTTTTGCTGTGATAAAACACCAGGTCCAGCTGGACGTGGTGGCGCATGCCTTTAATCCCAGCACTCGGGAGGCAGAGGCAGGTGGATTTCTGAGTTTGAGGCCAGCCTGGTCTACAGAGTGAGTTCCAGGACAGCCAGGGCTATACAGAGAAACCCTGTCTCGAAAAACCATTAAAAAAAAGAATTATTTCTTTTAATTTTTTTGAGATTATAGTTTATGATTTATAAACTATAGTTTATAGTTTGCCTCCTTGCTTGCTCCCTCCAACCTCTCTATATACCCAGAAGGAGCTGGCAGACAATTGAGTTGGTAAAGTTCTTGCTTGCCTGTAAGCCCAGCACTGGTGTGTGTGTGTGTGTGTGTGTGTGTCTGTGTCTGTGTCTGTGTCTGTGTGTGTGTGTATTGGTCAGCGAGTGTAGCAGATTCAGTGAAATCCAGCTTTGGTGAAAGACCCTGTCTCAAAAATGTAAGGTGTGGAACAATTGGTGAAGACATCTGAGGCTGACCTCTGGCCTCCACATGCACATACACAACATGTGTACACACACAAACATGTACACATGTGCACACACACATGATAGAAAGGAATATGCTGAGGTCCTTTCACCTGAATAGCAAGTGCTGACATTATAGTGGTGGTGGGGTTGGTATTTTAGGCAATGTCAGCAGTCAACTGTCTTGGCTCTTTATTTTCATGTTTGGAAGTTACTGTATAGCCACTAGATGTCAATAGAATACAGAATTTTAGAGAATTCCATTTGAGGAGCCTTTCATGCACCCATAACAAAACACTGCAGAGTGTTTGCAGGAAGCAGATGTTCTCTCAATAAGGCATGCTCTATTTAAAAAACAAGTGATTTAATTTAATTAGGCTTGATCTCAATAACAGTCTTATTATGTATGCCAATGGTGGGTGCACGTGCAAATGGAAAACAGACCTGTGATTCGAGTGAAATGCATGGTCTGGGCTCCAGTCACTTCAGGGGCATGACAGATGGGCAGTTTTCAAACCAGACCCCTTGGCACGAGATACTTCAAAGTGATAGTGCCTGCAATCCCTCTGGTCAGGAGTTGGTCCTCTACCCTCCTGCAAACACATATGTGTATAAGCAATGGTACATGAACACTCTCCCTGGCTCAGTGGTCCCCAGAGGCCCAGATGCTGAAGGAGCCTGAGACCCTGCCAGGACCACCACAGACTTCAATTCTATTTTGTTTCCTTTGTGGGCAAATAAGGCGATGAAAGAATTAGCCCACGTGAGAGGCCCGGCTGCCCCAGCTGATGAGTTAGAAGAGCCTCCTCTGTATCTAATGCTCAGACCCTTGGCTCTTAACTCAGGGTCAGGCCTTTAAAGGTAGTGTGCGATTCCTCTATAAAGCGATTTTGTCAACTTCAGGGTCTGCATCTTTGAACAGCATTTCTGGGCATTTACCCTGAGTATTCTGAAACCATCACACATATGAGAATATAGTGTATTCAACTATACTCCTACAGCATTGGGATAGTAAACAGTGCAAGACTGACATAAATATCCAACGATACAACATTCATGCAATTATTCAATTATTATTAAGGCGGTCAGTGGTCATTAATTCAGTTGTCAGTAAGTGGGGTGTGGCTTTTTGCCATGGAAAATGTGAAGTTGAAGAGATAATGAGACAATATGTGTGTGTAACAAGACTCTGCTGTTGCTGAGGTGTTGCTGTGTGTAGCATTGGGCCCTGGGAGGAGCCCACCGGGTCTAACTGCTTTCTGGCACGTCCTGGTTTGTAATTGTAGTGCTTTTCTTTTGTTTTCTGGTTTTTGAGACAGGGTTTCTCTATGTAGCTCTGGCTGTCCTGGAACTTGCTGTGTAGATCAGGCTGTGAACTCAGAGACCTGCCTCTGCCTCCCGAGTGCTGGGATTATAGGTGTGTGCCACACTAAGCCTACAGTGTTTTTCTTAATGTCAGAGTATGGTCCAGGATGGCAAGTTCTCCCTGCTCAGAGGGGCCCAGTGTCTCCACAGTCAACAGTAACGGATTAGGGTCACAGTCTGTGATCCAGTAAACCAGGTTCAGTTGTCCGTCCACAACAATCCAATTCAAATAGCTAAATTCATAGTGAAAAGTAGAAAAAGATGACTAACTTCCTGTGATCGTACTGGAAGGAGTGACAGCGAGTGACAAAGGAGTCATGCTCCCACCAAGATCTTCTTCAGGGTTCTAACGTCCTCAGGTACAGTTACTGCACTCCCAGAGTTACATATGGCAGTATGTAACCCTGCCCACCACTGACCTGTCCAGTCTTCTGTAAGGTCACCTACTAGGCTGTACCTCTCTTTCTGGTAGGAAAGTGTCTTCTCTGGCTGGCCTAGGCATTCTCTTTTTCCATTTTGAGACTGCTGGGGTAATTCAGTTTTTTGGAGGAGTCCATTATTTGTACAGTTTGACCACTAAAGTGAAGGCCATGGGTGCCTCTTTGGGAAGTCAGGGCAGTTTCCTAACTTCTCCTCCCCAACGTGTCTGAAGGTCCAAGGAAAATGCTTGCAGCCTTTAGGCTGGGGACAAACACTGTCTCATGGGCATATATTGCCCTTTGCTGTCAGCCCCAAGTGAGACGGCACGTCAGTATGGGGTCATTAGAAGCCACAGTGTCCCATGCCGGGGTCCTGGCCTAAATGTTTGGAAAAAAGTGCTCACGCAGCCTCCCCGCCACACTTCCCAGAAGTCTTCCTGTGTGACCGGTGAAGTTTGCCTTTGTGTTCAGAGCTGGGATCAGCACACACCATGCTGGTTTCTTGTCCTCACATCCTCAGCCAGTACAAGACGGGTATTTCCTGGAGACTAACTCAGCAGGCGTTTCCTTTGTTTATTTTGAGAGGGACTGTAGTGCGAAGGTCTGGAATTCACTGGCCTTCCATTCCACAGCCCTGGGCCTGCTGCAGCCAAGCTGCTGGCTAGCTTGGAGCATTATACTTCTGGCACATGGCCTGCTATGGTTTTGTGTTCTGTTGCCTTTGGTCCCTGTGAGCTTAGGCAGAAGTGGGAAAGCTCTTTCCTAGGGAATGGCCACCATCTGTAGAATCCCCTGGCCCCTGAGGCCATGCTCTTCTCTCTGCTCACCTTTAGGTTGGGGATACAGATGTCTGTTATTTCAGGTGGTCATAGAGAATATATCCCTGTTAGCTTTTTTTTTTTTTTTTCAGGCACAAAACACCGATTGTGCTTGCAGCTTACCTGTCTGTAGCCTTGTCTCCATTAGAGCATGGGGGTTGTGTGGGCAAGGTGCTAAGGCATGAAGGGACGCTTAGAGCTGGGTAGACTCGACTTCAGCATCTGGCCTCGTTTACCAGCTGTTCAATAGGAAGTGACCTGAGGTTGTCAACTCACACAGATGCACACCAACCTCAGGTCATTTCCTATTGACCAGGCTGGCCTCGAACTCAGAAACCACGCCCAGCGATCTGACACCCTCTTATGGTGTGTCTGAAGACAGCTACAGTGAGTATACTTAGGTATAATAATAAATAAATATTTTTTAAAAAATTCACAAGCCAGGCAGAGTTGGCGCACACCTTTAATCCAGCACTTGGGAGGCAGAGGCAGGTGGATTTCTGAATTCGAGGCTGGCCTGGTCTACAAAGTGAGTTCCAGGACAGCCAGGGCTACACAGAGAAACCCTGTCTTGAAAAACCAAAAAAAAAAAAAAAAAAAGAGTGTGCCAGATCCCATTACAGATGGTTGTGAGCCACCATGGTTGCTGGGATTTGAACTCAGGACCTTCAGAAGGGCAGCCAGTGCTTTTAACCGCTGAGCCACCTCTCCAGCCTCAATTGTTGTAGATTTTTTTATTTGTGTATGTATGCACAAGGCCAGAAGTTGGCATTGGGTGTCTTCTTCAATCCTTGTCAATCATTTATTTCTTTGCGATAGCGCTCTCTCAGATTCAGCCAGACTGGCTGACCATCAAGCCCCAAGGATCCTCCTGTCCCCCCCAGTGCTGGGATTACAGATGTGCACTGCCACACCCAGATTCTCCATGGGTTCTGGGGATCTTACTCAGATCCTCATCCTTGCATATCAGGTAATTTGTTAACTGAGTCTTGTCCATAGTCCTTACTGTGTGGCGTTTAAACAATGTAGCATGGGGCTGGAAAGGCTCAGAGGTTAGGCACACTGGCTACTGGTCCTGGATTGGATTCCCAACACATGTCCACTCACAGCCTTCTGTAACTCCAGTTTTGGAGGATCTGATGCCTTCTGCTGACCTCTGCTGGCACTGCACACACAGTAGTCCAACATACAAAAGACATTTAAAAAACAAACAAACAAGTAGCATGGAGAACATGTAACATGGTGCCTGATTGGCTGCACGTGCTCACTGACTGCGGTGAGGCCACTGTTCACAGTGAGTCTTAGAAGTTTAAAAGGTGCTATAAGCGTTTGCTGAAGTAAGTGGTATAGTCTAAGATTTAGAGGCTGTCCTGGAGCCTGGGAACATTACTGTGCTAGGTCTGAGTCTGATCATGGATAACTGCCTGTCCTGGATGGTAAAAGGGAGGTCTCTTTGTGAGCATGCCACTGTCGCAGCAGTGTTCCCTGAGCTGTGGGGGATGATCACGGTGTCTACTGCTCAAACAGCTTTACTTATTTTTATTGATTTTGAGCTGACTCTGGGAACCTCAAGTAGTAGAACTGCGTCACTTACAACCTCAGCGAGAGGAAAAAAGCAGCAGCCCCCTGAACTGTGCCCCGTGACCAGCAGTCCCATGACCTGTGCCCCACATCCAAGAGCCACATGACCTGTGCCCTACGTCCGGCTCTTCTCTTTGTTTGTTTATGGGAGGTTTTTTGTTTTTGTTTTTGAGATAAGATTTCAGTATATAGTTCTGACTGTTGTGGAACTCACTGTATAGATCAGGCTGACCTCCAATTCATAAGTATCTGCCTGTCTCTGCCTCCCAAGTGCTTGGCATTAAAGGTGTGTGCCACCACATGTAGCTGATTTATTAATTTTGAGGAGGACAAGATTCTAGACTATAATGAAAAGTCAGATCCTAGTATGGTCAACCTGAGCCAAAGAAGTGTGCCTGTCAAACCCCTCAGGGCTCTCTAAAATCCCAGGTGAAAGTCTAAAGAAGCCAGAATGTGGCCACCCTGTTGAAGTTCTAAGATTTATTATTTAAAAACCTTTTTTCAAATTATTTTGGTTCAAAGTTGTAATTCCGTAGAGCTGTTTGAAACATCGTAGGTAAACAGTCTTCAAAACAAAAACTAGGGGTTGGGGATTTAGCTCAGTGGTAGAGCGCTTGCCTAGCAAGTACAAGGCCCTGGGTTCCGTCCTCAGCTTTGAAAAACAAAAAAGCTATTGGTATACTTGAAAATTAATGGTCTACCACCACTGAAGAAAATCAGCTGCGTCCTTTCCCTGAGCAGAAGCAAGGTCTATCCATGTTCGGTTCTGGGGTGTTCCTGAATGCTGAGCAGATGTCACATGACAGAGCTGTGTGTTGAATGGCTTTATTTGCTTGTGTTGTTCTCTCTGTGAGCCAAGAGCACCTGTCACTTATCCTTGCCCCGCAAGGATATTTAGAGAAGCTTGGCGAAGGAGTGGTGCCTCTGGGGTGGGGGAGGGGAGGGTCTTTTCAAATGTGGGGTGGCAAAAGTGTCATGATTTCTCCTCCTCTTTTTAGATCTGATGTTTTGATGTGGCTTCCTGCTTCAGTGCTGTTTGTGGGCATAATCTATGCGGGGTCCAAAGCTTTGTCTAGACTGGTAAGTATTAGAATTTCTCTGTGTGAGCAGGGACACATAGTCCCTTTGTCCTGGCCCCCTTTTTGTTTTAATTTATGGTGCCTGGCATCCACTGGGGTTAGGTATCGGCTTGAATGTCTAACTAGAGCAGAGAATGGAGGTGTTGGTTAGCTCACTGTAGCCGTAAGCAGAGAATAGAGGTGTTGGTTAGCTTACTGTAGCCGTAATCACAATACCAAAGGAGCAACTTCAGGAAATACATTTTGGCTCATGGTTCCGGAGGGTCCCGAGCTGAGTCCGTGCCTCTCAGGTTCTGGGCCTGTGGGGAGGCGGAGCATGCTGACAGTGGAGATGTGGGAAAGCTGCTGACCTCATGGCAGATGGGAAACAGCGGGATAGAAGATGGGGGAGCAGGAGTAGCTTTCAAAGGCCTGCCCCCCAGTAGCCTACTTCTTCCAGCTAGAGGACTTGCTGCCTAGGTTCCAGATGTTCCCAAGCCTACATCGTGTGAGCCCTTCTGCGGGCTGTCTACAGTCCCGGGCCCAGCTAACGTGGAGCTTTTTTCTTCTTCTTTTTTTCTGCTTTTGCTGAATTGAAAATAAGTAGGAAATAGGGCCAGCTTGTCTCACAGGTGGAGGTGGGCAGAGAGAGGCAGCAGCAATTGTGAAGCCTGCCCATCCGGCCTTCCCACTCCTCAGGCCTCTCCTTCAGACTGAGTGAATTCCTCCTCATTGTGTGCTCTCTGAAGAATAGGGGGGCTTGCGAGTATATCGTTCAGAACTCCAAAATGTCGTTATTTTATTTTGCCATCAAGAGAATCCACTAAAATCATGATAGACTGACGAGTCAAGATGGTATTAATGCCTCTCCTTGCCTTTCCCAGATTTCTATTTTTATTTATCAGAAAATGTCCAATGTTCTGACTTGGAAAACTGCATAATTTGCAACATAATTCAGTCTTTTTTTTTTTTAAGTGTTTGTTGTGTGTTAGTTCCTGAGACCTCAGATAGAAAAACAGTAAAAACAAACACAGTCTCTCTAGTGAGGTAATAATGTTATGGTTAGGACTACTCCGGGTCTATAAAATAGCAGCTGAGAAAGTAATTTTGAAAGGAAGTAATTTTTCTCTCATGGTTTATACACTTAAGGAGATGGAAAGACATGTTCAGAAGGGCGTGTCACTTGGGCTGAAGAAGTAACAAAATTCTAGGCCTTTAGGTCGAGGCTTGGGAATGTAACCTTTGTGACTCATTGCTCCAAGGTATGCTAATCATACCTTGATAGCGACATTCCTTCCTCCACCTACCTGCTTCCTGAGTTCAAAGAGTGTTCATTCAAAGAAAGTCACCCTGACCAACGCCGGAAACTGCCATGCAAATGTGCTATTGTTAGGGGCTCTTAGAAACTGAGAGTTAACCAAAACAATTACCAGGTATTCTCTGTGACTCTTGTGACTTTACACTTCCTTATGACTCTTAACTGGTATCTTTGGTATTTTTCCAACAACCCCTCCCCACTTCCTTGAGTTGTGGTTTCTTCCTTTAAATACCCCCTTACTCAGCTACTCGGGGCGCCATGGTCCTCTACTCCTGCGTGGTGTATGACCATGGGCCCGAGAACGCTCTCGAATAAAAATCCTCTTGCAAGTTGCAGCAAGACCGTTTCTTGTGGGTGATTTTGGGGTGTCGCCTCTCCTGAGTCAGAACGTGAGGGAGTCCTCACGTTGTGGGTCTTTCATTTGGTGCATTGGCCGGGAAACGCGACCACCCCTCACACCCGAGAACCGACTTGGAGGTATGGGGATCCCCTCTTGTGTGTGTGCCGGCCGGTGTCTCTGTTTTGAGTGTCTGTTTTCTGAAACGAACATTGGAACATGTGCTTGTTGTGTTGGGTTGTTTGTGTCTTGTCCTATGTTTCTGAAGCATGGCGAAGTCTGAGTTCGGATCCATCTGAGTTTATTAAATTTGTGTCTTGGTTTTCGGGTTGCGAGATCGTGGGTTCGAGTCCCACCTCGTGCCTTGGTTTTACACCTGGCAGAGTGAAATTTGTGTCTTGGTTTTCGGGTTGCGAGATCGTGGGTTCGAGTCCCACCTCGTGCCTTGGTTTTACACCTGGCAGAGTGAGGAACAAGTGTGCTTCTCTGGTTTTGGTCGTCTAGGTAGAAATGGATGCTGGTGTTTGTAGACGATGGGGTGATGGGGTCTGAAATGCGCGCGCGGTCGGTATTTGCAGCTGTCCTTTTGGGCCGTAAGGACCGGAGGACTGTGGTCGGCAGACGTGCTAGGAGGACCACAGGCTGTGGCCCTGGGGGACGCCCTGGGAGGTAAGGAGAGCCAGGGACGCCTGGCCGTCTCTGGATCGGTCAGAGGGACCGAGTTCTGTTGAAGCGGAAGCTTCCCCCTCCAAAATCGTCTAATTCTCTTGCCTACTTGTAGAGGACAAGAAAGGGTCGAATGTGTCTGGATCTGTTGGTTTCTGTTTTATGTGTTTTTGTGTATGTGTTTAGAGCTATGTGAAAATCTAGAAAAGCAAAGGTAATTCTCATAGGTGCTTTATACCCTGACTAGAGATAGTTTACACCTGAGATGTGAGAGAATGGGTTTTGAGAAAAGCAGTACTCTCCGACTATCTGGGGATAATTTGGTAAAAAATAAAATAAAATAAACAGTATTAATTGGTCTTTGGGGCCCTGCACCTGTAGTTAGGAATCTAGTGTGGCTAGAGAAGCCCTGCTAGGAGCTGATTATAAACGCTGCTCTTATAAGGACCAGCAGCTTCTCAAGTTCTACAAAAATCTCTGTGCTTGTGATAATTAGATTCATCAGGTGACAAGGTGCTCCTCTCTTGAAATTACAGCTAAAAAAAATTAAGAATTTTGTTTGGTTTAAATGAGCAAATGTATGCGGCCATTTCATTTTTGTTTCTAAATAGTTTCAAAAGTATAAATATGTTTTTATATGTCTTGGTTATAGATTAGTGGCTCATAAGTTATTAGTTATGATTAAAAATTTGTAACATTGGTAACAAAAAGTTGACTTAAAACTGGTAACTCTGGGTTAGAGTAATTTAGAACTACAACATGCAGCATGAGACAATCCATGGGAACAGGTCTCTAAAGATACGCCTAAATTGAATAATATTCTATGTAATTCTTATCCTAGAAATCCGATTTATAAAAGATAAGATTTAGGGTAGTGTCTTTTTGAAGTATTGGCAGCTACACCTTCTTGTGTTTGTGTGCAGGAACAGGCAGCCAAAATTTATAGCAAATAATGTTTTTAGAGTTCATTTAAAAAAAAAAAAAACTAGATTGTTTTCACTGTTAAAATTGAGTTTTGCTTCTCAAAATTGTGGTTGTACTCTTATGTTACAAGAAAAATTAAAGGTTTCTCCCAAATCGCAGCCACCAGCCAATTCGGCTCCTCCAAAATCTATGAAGCCTCCTGAGTGGCCTAGTCCACAACCTTCCCCTTATCCACAGCCTCAACCCCAGCTGCCGAGGGAACCCTAAACCCCTCGGGGTGTCGAGAGGCGGACCGCTGCGGGTACATGGAACTGCAGAGCACAGAGTCCGGGCGGACTCTGGTGGACCCGCCCAAACTTTAAACCCTTCAGTACTGGTCATTTTCCTCTGTTGGTATTTATAACTGAAAAACTAACCACCCCCTTTCTCAGGATCCCCAACGCCTCACAGGGTTGGTAGAGTTCCTTATGTTTTCTCATCAGCCTACTTGAGATGATTATCAACAGCTGTTGCAGATGCTCTTAACAACCGAAGAGCGAGAGAAAATTCTGTTAGAAGCTAGAAAAATGGCCCGGAAGCCAACGGAGGTCTACACAGCTACAAAATGAGATCGACATGGGATTCCTTTTGACTCGCCCCAGTTGCGACTGCAGCATGGCTGAAGGTAAGGAGAGCTTGAAAATCTAACGCCAGGCTCTGGTCTCCAAAGTGCCTCAAGATGGGCCCACTAATTTGGCTAAGGTAAGAAGTAATGCAGAGGCCGATCAAACCTCCCTCAATGTTCCTTGAAAGACTTATGGAAGCCTTCAGGCAGTCCACTCCCTTTAATCTTACCTCGGAAGCCCAGAAGGCCTCAGTGGCCTGGCTGGCCTCCATAAGGCAGTTGGCCCCCGATATCAGAAAGAAGCTTCAGAGAAAAGAGGGAGACAGTTAGGCGATCTAGTGAAAGAGGCAGAGAAAGTGTGTGTGAGAGAGAGAGAGGCGGGAGGCAGAAGAAAGAGAAAACAGGAGGGATCGTAGACAAGAGAGAAATTTGACTAGAATCTTGGCCACAGTGATAGGAGAGAAAGAAAAAGACAGGATCTAGACAGGAAACCTGGGCAACTGAAGACCGAGCCTCAGCTAAAAAGGCTCAGCTGTGTCAAACTAAAGTTACTTATTTGAGAGACACCCTTCGAGACGGGAAGTAGTGGCTAACTACACCAAGGCAAGTAAGAAAATTCTTGGGTACTGCTGGCTTCTACAGACTCTAGACACCTGGGTTGGCGACCTTAGCTGCCCTGTTGTACCCCCTAACCAAGAAAGGGGAGGTGTTTTGTGGATCCCGGATTGCCAGAAAGCCTTTAAAAAATTAAAAAGGCCCTCTTGATGGCCAGCCTTTGCCTGACCTAACCAAGCCTTTCACTCTTTATGTGGAAGAGAGATCAGGGGTCGCCAGAGGAGTTCTTGCTCAGACTTTGGGACTTTGAAAAAGGCCAGTGGCTTACCTAACCAAGAAGTTACACCCTGTTGCCAGCGGGTGGTTTTCTTGCCTGTAAGCTATTACTGCCATAATCTGCTTGTCAAGGATGCTGATAAGCTCACTCTGGGACAGCAACTGGCTGTAATGGCATCCCACGCTCTTAAAAGCATTATCTGAAAGCCCCCTGACTGATGGATGACTACCAATGCTCCTGTGACACATCAGAACTTTTTGTTGAACTTCGCTTCATTCCACCTGCTGTCCCACTGTGTGAGACTGCACCTACTCACCACTGCGCTGAAATGATCTGAAGGATCAGATCAGCCTTGGCCTGAGGGTTCGAGCTGGTACACTGATGACAGCAGCCTCAAGGTTAAAGGTAAGCAGAAGGCGGGGACAGCAGTATGGTGGTGGACAGAAAGCAAGTGATCTAGGCCAGCAACCTCCCTGAAGGGACGTCGGCCCAGAAAGCTGAACTTGTGACTTTGAGACAAGGTCCATAAATGGCAAAAAGAAAGTCAACAATGACAGCAGGTATGCTTTTGCCACTGTACGGAGCAATATACAGACAAAGAGGGCTGTTGACATCTGCAGAGAAAGACCTAAGATGCTGTGGCTAAAGAAAATCAGATAGCAGATCTAACTGCCAAACAGGTGACTCAAGGAGCAATGATCCTGGCAGTCAAGGAGCCTAAAGATTATTATGACATCAGAGAGACCAGCTTTAGATACACCCCTGAGCACTATCAAGTTTGGACAGTATTTGACCCACCTGGGGGCCAAGAAATTCAAAGGTGTGGTTAGGTCCTTTGACTACTATGTTACAGGACTCTCTGACTTGGCAAAAGAAATAGTCAAAAGCTGCAAGGCCTGTGCTATGACGAAGTAAAATTTACAGAAATTAAGCCAGCTAGATATTGCAACAAGTACTTGTTAGTGTTTATAGACACCATTTCAAGATGGATAAAAGCTTTTCCTACCAGGACTAAAGATCCTAAAAGAAATCTTCCCAAGGTAATGGACCTGCCTTTGTTGCCCAGGTAAATCAGGGACTGGCCAAGATATTAGAGATCGGTTAGAAGTTACATTGTGCATACAGGCCCAAAGCTCAGGACAGGTAGAGAAAATAAATAGAACCATTAAGAGACCCTTACCAAATTGACAACAGAAACTGGCGCTAATGATTGGATAGCTCTCCTACCCTTTGCTCTTCAGGGTTAAAAACACCCCTGGACAGTTTAGACTGACCCCCTTATGAATTACTCTACAGGGGGCCCCCTCCACTGGTAAAAATAGCCTCTGTACATAGTGCTGACATGCTGCTATCCCAGCCTTTGTTCTCTAGGCTAAAGGTGCTCCAGTGAGTGAGACAGCGAGCAAAAAAGCAGCTCCAGAAGGCCTACTCAAGAGAAGAAGACCTGCTACATTAGACGTCTCTGCACAGAAAACCTTGAGACTCCGGTGGAAAGGCCCTTATCTTGTACTCTTGACCACCCTACTTTCTACCTTTATGATACCCCTTTTGATTTTGCTTCTGCTTTTAATTATAGGTGCATGTGTGTTAAATAGACAAGTCACCTTTATTAGAACAAGAATTAGTGCAGTGCGGCTTTTAGTTTTGAGACAACAGTACTATGCCCTAAAGGATCAAATATGTCAGAAAAAAGATAGTGTCTAGTTCTAAGATTAGAACTATTAACAAAAAAAAAAGGGGGGAATGAAGAAGTAACAAAATTCTAGGCCTTTAGGTCGAGGCTTGGGAATGTAACCTTTGTGACTCATTGCTCCAAGGTATGCTAATCATACCTTGATAGCGACATTCCTTCCTCCACCTACCTGCTTCCTGAGTTCAAAGAGTGTTCATTCAAAGAAAGTCACCCTGACCAACGCCGGAAACTGCCATGCAAATGTGCTATTGTTAGGGGCTCTTAGAAACTGAGAGTTAACCAAAACAATTACCAGGTATTCTCTGTGACTCTTGTGACTTTACACTTCCTTATGACTCTTAACTGGTATCTTTGGTATTTTTCCAACAACCCCTCCCCACTTCCTTGAGTTGTGGTTTCTTCCTTTAAATACCCCCTTACTCAGCTACTCGGGGCGCCATGGTCCTCTACTCCTGCGTGGTGTATGACCATGGGCCCGAGAACGCTCTCGAATAAAAATCCTCTTGCAAGTTGCAGCAAGACCGTTTCTTGTGGGTGATTTTGGGGTGTCGCCTCTCCTGAGTCAGAACGTGAGGGAGTCCTCACGTTGTGGGTCTTTCAGGGCCTAGAAGTGGGCCTAGAAGCTGACCCACAGTGCGTGTTGGTGCCCAGCCCTGACGGTTCCGGCAGTCCCCACTCTTCCTACTGCGTCTTTCTGGTCCCACTGGCTTTAATTTTTTCCTCTAAGTTCTGGATCGGTATGGATGCCAGAGCTTAAAGATTGAAAAGTCATGTATTGGGCTTATGAGAGTAATGGTTTTTTTTGTTGTTGTTGTTGAAAGATTTTTTTCCACTCAAGTTTCCAGAGTGATTTTCTTTGCATTATATATATGTAATTTTGTGTATGTATGTATATTTGTAGGTGTGCTCACTTGTGAGGACATATGTACATTTTAGAGGTCAACATCAGAAATCTTCTGTCATGTTCCAGTACACACACACACACACACACACACACACACTTGAGGCAAGGTATCTCACAGTTCCAGCTACACATGTGTATCAAGGCCCTGAGGTCTGCCTGCCTCCACCCTGTCTCCACTGGGGTTACATGTGTGCACCTTCATACTTGAATTTTAGATAGTTTCAGGTCATACATCCTCATGCATGTGCATCAAGCCCTTTGTTCACTGGCCCTGCCCAGCCCTCCTTTGTGTTTTCTTGTGAGTCACAAGTGAGGGGTGGGGCAAATCCAGTCAGCTGGAGGAGGATGAGCTGCACCGCGGAGGATTGCCAGCCTGCCTCTAGTCTCCACCAGGTGGCGCTGCTTCCAATTTGTCACCTTTGTCTTTTTCAGATCGGTCTCTTTGGGAGCTCATGCGTATGGACTTTCCCCAAAAGCTTTTAAAAATTATTTTAATGACTTCTTTTTATATTTGTTAAATGCACATCGGTGATTTTCCTAGATGTGTCTCTGTGAGGGTGTCAGATCCCCTGGAACTAGAGTCGCAGGCCATTGGGAGCTCCCATGTTGATGTTGAGAACTGAACTCGGGTCCTGTGGAAGAGCAGCCAGGGCTCCATCTCTTTAGCCTGGACTTGTTTCTTTTTCTTTTTTTTAGAGACAATGTCCTCCTATGTAGCCCATTCTGGTTTTGAATTCATAATCCTTTAGCCATAGTCTCCTGAGCAGTGGGTGTGGTTTCAAGTGTGTGGCACTATGCCTGGCTGCTTCAAATCTTTTTACTTGGTTAGAAAGCTCCCACTAGTCCAAGCAGCAAGGAACTGCACTGGTTTCTCTGAGTAAGCTGTAGGATGGAGTCCCAGGCTCACCTCAGTTCACAGGGAGCCTACCTTCCTAATGCCTCAATTGTGAGGAGTCTTAGGCTTTGCTTCAATTGGATCCTGTGGGTCATTGCCCATTGCTATTGTGCAGCCTAGCTGGAAAGATAGGGCCATGTTTCCTATCCTGCTGTGGATCTTAGCTTAGCCACTCTGACTGAAGAGGCTCAAAGGCACTGTTTGGCCTAGGTGGACAGTCTGAGAGAGATTTTCAGGTTCAGACACCTTATTGCAAAAAGGGACTCAAATATCAGATGGCTAAAATCCCTCCAAAACCCATCATAAATGTCTCAGTAGTCAGGGAACTCTATATCCTACAACAGTGCTTTGGAAGGACAATTTCTAGGCAAGCCTGTCTTTGAGCTTGCTCTTTGGTTACAAGGACATCAGCTTCAGCACAGAATACAAATGACTTTCATTTTTGTGTGAGTTCCTGAGCCTCTCAGTTGAGTGCACTGACCTAGCACGTATGTCCTCTAGCAGGTCAAAATCACTGATCAATTCACACCTGTTAGGGAAGCCCTGAGCAAGAGACACTTGTTACTGCTTTGTTCCCTGAAAGAATTCAAGCCAGCCTCTTTTCGGTTCTCTGTTTTTACATTGCTGCATAGCCATTCCTAGGGTGGATAAACACCAGGTACTCACACAGTTTGCATTGGATGGAAAACAGGCCTCAGTATTCTGGTGCCAAACTGCCAGTTAATGAATCCATAAGGAATTAGGGATAAGTGCTCAGTTAAAGTCTGTGGATGTGTTATACAAAACACTTGGAGCAGCTGTGCTTCAGAAAGGCCTCCTTGATCTGACAGAGCTTTGGAATTCTGTTCTGATGTGCAGCTCCTGGGAGCAACCTGAGCAGGCTGTGCTGGGCCCTACAGGGACTGCTTTGTGGATTTTTCACCTCACACTTAAAACTGATACATAGAGGTTAGGGAGAGAGAGTATTCTAAGGGTTTTTGTTGTTATTTTATTTTATTTTTGGAGACATGATTTCATCTGTCCTAGGCTGTCTTCAAACTCTGTGTATAGCTAAGGATGACCTTAAACTGAGGACTGGGTTGACAGATCACCACCAAGCCTGGCTTATGCTCTTCTAGGAGTGATCAGAGGCCTCAGGTGCCTTCAGCCCTAAGCATTTTGTTGAGCTGAACCAACTTGGTTCATAGCAGGTCTTGGAGAAGCAGAGCATCGGCTCCAATTCTGGCATAAGTGCTAGCCAAGTGCTCTGCCACCAAACTGTGTCCCAGCCCTGGGAGAATTACTCTATAGTTACTGGCATTTGAGACTTCTGGTGTGCTTCAAGACACAGAAGACATGGCCTTTTGACCTTGAGGAAATTAAAGGGTGTGGGGTCATAAAGAGACCCTCCCCAAAGCAACAGCTACTGAGTGTACATGGTGAAGTTTGTGCCTGGGCTTTCTGTTACCAATCTTGATGCTATACAGAGCCGGGCTTTCTTCCGGCCTGCCTGTCAGCCTTCTCACAGTGGGTGAGGTCACAGTGATGATGCGCTCATATCCTGAACAGCGCAGTTCTGATGACCATTATAACTCTCATTGTAATTCCTGGTCAGAAGTCTCAGCAAGGCAGAATTGCCTCAAAGCTGAGGGATGAGGACAGATGTTTAGATTCTGTGTAAACAAGTTTGCTGGTGTTGGCTAGTGCAGTTGATTTGACTGCTTCTGAATTGGAATAAAATGTGTGTTTTCTGGAGTAGATAAGGTGGGGGATGTGTGAGAGCCTAGAGCAGTGTTTCTCAACCTGTGGGTCTTGACTCCTTCAGGGGTGGAGTTGACCTACCCTTTCACAGGGTCAGATATCAGATAGCCTGCATATCCGATATCTGCATTATGGTTGCTTAGTTGGTTGGTTTTTCTAGACAGGGTTTCTCTGTGTAGCCCTGGCTATCCTGGAACTTACTCTGAAAACCAGAATGGCCTTGAACTCAGAGCTCCATCTGCTTCTCCCTCCTGAGTGCTGGGATAAAGGTGTGGGCCACCACCACCTGGCACTTTATGATTCATAAGAGTAGCAAGATTTCAGTTATGAAGTAACAATGAAAGTAATTTCATGGTTGGGGGTCAGCACAACTTGAGGAAGTGTATTTAAGGGTCACAGGTTAGGAAGGTGGAGGACTACAGAGCTAGGTGGACTGCAAAGGGTCACAGGTTAGGAAGGTGGAGGGCCACAGAGCTAGGAGGAGGACCACAGAGCTAGGTGGACTGTGAATGCTGATTGGGCACTTAACAGGACTGGGTTGGTTTCTGTGTCCCACCTTTCTTTCTCCCCCCCTTTTCCTCCTTTATTTCTGTTTGTCTGTCTGTCTGTGTCCCTCCCTCCTTCCTACCCTTCCCCCCTTTTTCTTTTTGGTGGCAAGGTGTCATGTGGCCTGGCCTGGCTTTCAGTGTGCCCTGTGGTGGAGGAAGTCCAGCCTATGTGCCCGCTGAGTGCTCCTGCCACACCTGACCCTTGGGGGGGGGGGTTGTTTGTGTATTTTGTTTTTCCAGCTCTGTGAACTTGCTCTTTCTAATCTGTTGAGGTTTCTTCTATAAGCGCAGTAGCCACTCACCCATAGTGAGCAGCATGGACCGTGTGCTGCTGTCTTTCAGTGTTGGTGTGGACTTAAAGGAGTTTGGATCCACCGAGCTGAAGAGTGCTCCTGGGTGGAGCCTGCCCCAGCACCTTTCCTGTAACCGCCCAGTGGAGGCTGCTCATGCCCTCCCCACTTCACCTCCCCCCTTCCCTCCCTTCTGTGGTGTTAAGGATTGACCCCAGGGCTTTGTGCATGCTAGGCAAGCACTCTACCACTGAGCTCCTTACTCCATTCTTCCTTTAAGAAAAAAGTAGCATTTTTACTAAATCCTGAAGATTTCCTTATGTACAGTATATTTTAATCATATTTACTCATCCTATAACTCCTAGAGCCTATCCCACAGCCCCTCCCAGCTTATTTTGTTATTTGTTTGTTTTTGTTTTTTTAATTCCACACCCACAGACTGGAGAGATGGCCCTGTGCACTCTGGCCAGTCGTCTCTGAGTTAACCTCCATCCACGGAGTGAAGAGGCTTGTCTGATGAGCCTGAGGGCGGCTGTGATGTGGGGCAGAGAGAGTTAGAGGACACTTTGATGTTTTCTTATCAAGATGGATTGGAACCTAAGTATTGTTTTGTTTTTCAGATATGGGCTCTGAGGCGGTATAGTACACACACACACACCCCACACACACACACCCACACACACCCACGCACACACCCACACCCGCACACGCACACACACATACCCGCAAGATTGTCATTATCTTCTCGTTCTATCTATACATGGCTCCCAAAATCTTAAATTTGTTTAATAAACCTTTTTTTAAGGTTATGGAAATATGTTTGTCTTGTTGGTCTTTGCTTTTCTGTTTTGCTTTTCTGTATTTTTCTGGATTCTGTATACATGTGTGTGTTTTTATCTTTCTTGGTTTCATTATTTTTTGAAAGAGGGAGAAAGTGGAGTTGGGGTGTTAGGGAGATGGGGGAGGATCTGTGAGGAGTTGGGGTGGGGAAACATCAAAATACATGAAAAACATTTCAGTTATAAAAAGGCTTATTAAAATTAGACCAGGGAAAAAGCTTCCTTGACATTGGTTTGCCAACTTCTTAGAAATGACACCAAAGGCACAGGACACAAAGGAAAAAAGCAAATACTAATCGCACTTAATTAAAATGAAATACTTGGTAGTGCCAGGTGTGGTGGTGCGCTTCTTTAATCCCAACACTCGGGAGGCAGAGGCAGGCAGAGCTCTGTGAGTTCAAGGCCAGCCTGGTCTACAGAGCGAGTTCCAGGACAGTCAAGGCTACACTGAGAAACCTTGTCTTGAAAAACCATACTAAATAAATAAATAAATAAATAAATAAATAAGTTGCATCAAAGGATATAATCAACAAAGTAAAAAGACATTTGTAGAATGAGAGAAAAGATTCACAAATCATGTATTTAAGACCAGAGTCATATGCAGACTAATGGGAGAACTACTAACAACCATTATTGAGAGCCCAAGCCACTTGACTTAAAAATGGGCAAGCCGGGCGTGGTGGCGCACGCCTTTAATCCCAGCACTCGGGAGGCAGAGGCAGGCGGATTTCTGAGTTCGAGGCCAGCCTGGTCTACAAAGTGAGTTCCAGGACAGCCAGGGCTATACAGAGAAACCCTGTCTCGAAAAAACCAAAAATGGGCAAAGGGGCACACCTTTGATCCAGCACTCCAGAGACAGAGCAGGTAGATCTCAGAGTTTTAGGACAGCCTGGCCTACATACACAGTGAGTTCTAGGTTAGTAGGGCTGTTTAAATAGACACTTCTCTCTAAGGAGAATACATCTAAAGAGACAGCCTCCCAACCTAACCAGTCATTAGGAAAATGTAAATTGGGCTGGAGCAATGGCTCAGTGGTTAAGAACACTCGCTGCTCCTACAGAGGACCCTGGGGCAGTTCCCAGCACTTAAGTGGTGCTTCACAGACTTCTGTACTTCCAGTTCCAGGGAATCCACTGCCCTCTTCTGGCCTCTGTAGGCACCAGGTATGCACCTGGTACATGGATATATATGCAAAGAAAACATCCATAGAGATTAGGTAAATTTTTTAAAAATGCAGATATGAACTTCAGGTGACACTATTTCATTCCCATAGGATGGCTTTTACCTGCCCAAGTGGTGGTAAGGACTTGGTGAAATCTGGATGCTTGTGTAGTCCTGTCAGAAACCTAGAATAGTATGGCTGCTGTGGAAAGCAGTGTGGTGGTCCATAAACAATACACCTGTAGTTCCAATATCCATGAGGCCGGGGCAGGAGGATTGCCAAAAATTCAGAGCCATTCTGGGCTATACAGTGAATTAGATGCTAACCTGGACTGCAGTGTAAGGTGCAGTCTTAAAAACAAGTATCCCCCAGTTGCTTTCTGCAGAGAGGGCCTGAGTGCAATTATTCTATATAATACATGAAGGACATGTCTGCATATTTGAAACTCACCCAAAGAAAAGTGGGATTGCCATTCTTCTATAGAAGTGAAGAGGCTAACCCGGGAAGCCAGTGGACGACACGGCAGAGGAAGGTGTCTGCAGACACACCTGAGAACCTCAGCTCAGTCTATAGATTGACCAACGGCCATGTCTGTGGTCAGGAATAGGGTTTCTTTTCCTTTTTTTTTTCCTCCATTTTTTTCTTTTTTAACTTTTTAAATGATTTTTTTTTGTGAATTTCACAGTATGCTCCCCAATTTCGTATCATACACACCAATCCCACTCATTTTCCCATCCCTCCATATTCACCCTCCGTTCTTGCAACCTCTCCCCCAAGGAAAACAAAAAGTAAAAATGAAATTTTACATATATGAAAACCACAAAACAAAAAGCCCATCTTGCCATGCAAGCTCCAGTGTGTCACACCCTTTTGCCCAAAGAGCTTTTCTTACAGATGTTCATGGCAGTGAGTTCAAGGCTTTTGGCTTCTGCTGCACTGTCAATACTGGGTCCTTACTAGGGACCCCTCTTGGATTTCCTGCTGCTGCCTTGTGTCATGGAGATCCTGTAGCTCTGGATCTGTAGGCCCCCACCCCAACCCCCGCCATGTGCTTCAGCAGTTCATAGATGGGGTAGATGTTGGTTGGGGTGGGTCTGGGCCTGGGTGGAAGTTTAGTTGGTCAGCCCAGCATCTCTCTTGCACCCATGTCACCAGGGCCAGGTTTCTCACTTTGCCCAAGCAAGAGGTGGAGGTTGCTTTCCTGACCTCTGCAGCTAATGAGGGGCAGGGCCGACTTGCTAGTTCTCTGAGCCACCTTACTCACCTACCGCAGGTGGTTGTGGGGAGTGGTGGGTTGGGGAACATCTCTCCCATGCCTGTCCACTGCATAGAGACAGCAGATGGGCCGGTTTCCAGTCTTCTTTAGGGAAAGACAAATGTCTGGGCTGTTCATCTGTAAGTGCTCACAGCTGGGGCTGGGGCTCAGCAGTAGAAATCCTTGCTTAGTGTGTATGTATGCCTTTAATTCAACCCTTGGCAATTAAAGCAGTAACTCAGAAAAAGTGGTTTATGCCTGGCAGTGGTGGCACATGTCTTTAATTCTTTGGTAGACAAAGGCAGATGAATCTCTGAGCTCCAGGTCAGCCAGGGCTACATGGAGAAACCGTGTCTTGAAAAACCACACACACAACATACACACACACACACACACACACACACACACACACACACACGGTTTCAAGTGGTTAAGAAGCAAGTTAAAAAACAGAAAGAGAATTTGTCTCAGTTTTCCCATCTGTATAATGGGGATATTGGAGGTATCTGTCCCAGAATTCTTATGAAGCTTAAGTGTGTAGCAGTGATTGTCTGCTGTATTCAGCTACTATTATTATTGTCATCATGCATCATAATTTTTGTCTAATTTAACAAAAGTAGCTCCTGCTAAATTTAACACTAAGAGTAATAAAGGGGAGTGTTTTGATCTGAATGTGAGATGTCCCCTATAGACTCATAAATACTTTTGGTTGACAACTAGTGACACTGTATTTGAAAGCTGTAGAACCTATAGGAGGCCAATCTTTGCTAGAAAAAGTAGGTCACTGGGGATGGTCCTTAGAGATTTAGTAAGGTGGTCCCATCTTTCTGACTGTTTGGTCTGAATGAGAATGGCCCTCGTGGGCTCAGTGTTTGAATTAGGCCCCAGTTCATGGGACTGTTTGACAAGGTCTAGGTAGGAGCCCTGTTGGCCTTGTTGGAGTAAGTGGGCTTCAGGCTTCAAAAGCCCATGTTGGTCCAGTTAGCTCTTTCTGCTCATGATTGTTGCCTCAAGAGGTGAGCTCATAGCTGCTGCTCCTGCCTACCTCCTGCACTGTTCCCTGCTGTGATGTCCTGACCCTACCCTTCTGAGACTGTAAGCAGGCTCTGCAGAAACTCATTCTTTATAAGTGGTGTCAAGAGAGCAGTCCTTAGACACTGACTGACTCTTGCCACTCTTCCCTCCTTGTCACGATGGCTGCTGTCCCCTCAGACCCAAGCTAAGCAAACCCTTCCTCTCAAGCTGATTTTTGTCAGGATTTGGTCACAGAAATAGGAAAAATAACAAGTACAGAAGGTTTACTCAAGGAATTGAGTCGCCAGCACAGCTCTTGAATCCGTGCCGCACCGTGGAGAGTAAGGCATTTGCAGTCTGAAGCTGAGGAAGGATCATCAAAGCAGCACACTGTCTTAATATTGGTAGCTCTTCCCCAGGTGGATACAGTCTAAGTGGTCAGTTCTAAACTAGTTCTCTAACGTTTGTTAGCTTTTCAGTAGGAAAAATGGCTTGAGAAATTCAGGTTTAAATTTTAAAGAATGAATGATACCCCTCTTTAAAATAGCATAGATTTTATTAGAGTTCACTCATTTTAAATCTTAGTACTTTTTTTTTTTTTTTTTTTTTTTTTTCTGAGACAGGGTTTCTCTGAAGAGCCCTGGCTGTCCTGGAACTCACTCTGTAGACCAGGCTGGCCTCGAACTCAGAAATCCACCTGCCTCTGCCTCCCGAGTGCTGGGATTAAAAGCATGCGCCACCACTGCCCAGCAATCTTAGTACTTTTATTGCTGCCAGGATTTGCTTTTTTTTTTTTTTTTTTTTTTTAAATCACAGATCTCACTCTGTAGCCCAGCTTGCCTGGCACTTACTCTAGCTCAGGCTGGCCTTGAATTAGTGGTGATCCTCCTGCCTTAGCTTCCTGCATGCTAGAACCACAAGGATAAGCCATACAGCTGGCTGTAGAACTTGGACAGCTGTAGCCTTGTTGAACCTGTATAGCTGCAGGCTCACTGGGGTCCTGTGTGATATGAATGTCACGGTGTGCAACTTGCCTGGAAGCTCCGTGTCTCCCCTATCTGTGAGACTCATAGCTACTCTGCTTATAGTTTTAGGAGGAGGTCCAAGAAAAGATGCAAAGTAGACAGTTTGACAGTTCTGAACCATTGTTTTTTCATTAATCTAAAAAGCCATTTAAATGTTCTTAGCTTCCTGCCTCTAAGAGGCATTTCAAGTATGGCTACCATGTCACGTGCGCATCAGTAGGTGGCAGAGAGGAGAGAGAGGCTATGTCTACACTCAGTGTTCTGACCTGTGAATAAGCCTGAGATGACCACCAGTTTGGTGCCGGGGGAAGCCTGGATGGATTCCCAGGGTGGAGAACAAGTTGGAGTCAACAAGAAACCTACCTGTGACGGTGGGCCCCAGGCAGGGTGAGCCTGAGGCAGACAACTCCTGCAAGGGGCCACTGGAGTGGGCCACCTGACATGACCACCATCCAGTCTGGCACTGTGCAGGCCTGGGAGGGACAGGAGGCAGAACATGCCTGAGATGACCCCTGCCTGGAGCCATAATGCACAAGCGGGGCATAGCACTCCTGAGACCACTCCTGAGATAACCCCAGACACTCAGAGACCCTGGGTGCCTCTAAGAGGAGCAAGTAAGTGATAGAGAAATGGAAGAGAAAGAGAAACCAAGGATGTGGGCACAATAAAGAGAGGCAGGACTGGAGACCCAAGGGTAGTTAGGATCAGCCTGATGTGAGTAGCCGGAAGGACCATGGTAGGGTCCTGGCCTGTGTTCCTGCTGGGGCCATGTCAGGGTCCATGGCCCTGCAGCAGCAGGGGTCTGTTACCACCAAAGGCCAGGTGGAGTTTCCTGGTCTGGGCTGCTGCCCAGGGACAGTTGATCTCTGAGGGCTGTGCAGAATTGGCCCCACCCCTCACCTGGGCACCATGAAAGAGCTGATCCTCAGGGTATGGGAACTGAAGAGCTGCCCCTGCCCCCAGCCAGCTTCAGGACTCAGGAGAGTAGGCACCCATACGTTGTGGAATTTGTAGGTGAGCCAGCACCAACGATATGAACCTGGGAGACCTTGCCCTACCATTCATCTCCCATGCTGTGATGTGGAAGAAGAAGAGATACCCTCCTACCCTCTTGTCCCTGACCACCTGTGGTAGGCAAGAGACCTGGCCTTGTGGTCATGAGAACAAAGAGTTGGCCTGGACCCTAACCTGCAGCAGCACTTGGGAGAGCAGGCTCTGCACCTTACCTGGGAAGCACAGTAGAGCTGACCCTGGATGTGGGGGTTGCAGGTAAGCTGGCCCCAAGAGCATGAGTGTGGGAGAGCCAGCCCTGCCTCTTGTCTGCTCTGCAATGATAGGCAAGGGAGAGATTCCCTCCCTTCCCTTTGGCCCCGAGGGCAGGAGAGATGGCCCTGCCTCTTGTCTGCTGGGTGGTGGAATGGATGAGGGAGATATGCCCTCCTCCCCTCCCTCATCCCTTTCCATGTACTGTAATAAGTGGAGTAGCTGGCCCCAATGTCATGAGAGTAGAACTGTCCCTGTCTCTAACCTGCTGTAACACTCTGGAGAGCAGGCCCTGCACCTCACTTGAGCAGGGTAGAGCTGGCCCTGGATGGTTGCAAGTGAGCCAGCCCAGAGAGCAGGAGAGCTGTTGGAAGCCAACCAGCAGCTAACATGAACTGGGTTTCACCTGGGAGGCAAGCCAGGGCTGAAAAGAGAGGGGAACTAGTAGGTCGAGAGAAAAAAATGGAGCTAAGTCAAGTTTCCTGATCAAAGCTCAAATGTTTAATAAAAGTCTGTGCTTATAAAGGGGGAAACCCATCCCCTGCCATGCCAAGTTTCTTGATGTCATGATGCCAAGTTGTTAGCACAGCCTTTTAGCAGTAAGCCGCCAAATTCACAGGTTGCAGTTAACTCTGGAAAATCTCAGAGGACCGGTCCAGCCTCTCGGCAGGTGGTAGGCAGTGTCACATCAAAGGAAACTAGCTGAGTTGTAGGAGCTGCACCACAGGTGGCCCTGCCTTAGTGGAGTAAGGTCTGAACCAGCCTGCTTTAGGCTGGAGGAGGTTACAGAGAGCCATTGGGCTGACCAGCTCAGATCCAGAGATTTGAATTGGCTCCACATCTTCCCCATCAGTGGACTGCTGGAGTGCATGAAGGGGCCAGTCCTATAGATCCAGAACTACAAGATCTCATTGACACAGAGCCACAACAGGCTATCTGAGAGGAGTCCCAGTGAGGTTCCAGCTTTGAGAGAGTAGCAGAAGCCAGAGACCTTGCACAAGAGCAATGATTCATTGTGATGAACATTTGTAAGCCAAGAAGTGTGGACAAAAGAATATATGTACTGTGACATGCTCCAGCTTCCACAACAAGTTTTTTTCTATTTGGGGAAGGTAGCAAGGGTGGAGGATGGGTACGAAGGGAAGGGGGATGAGTGGATTGGGGTGTAAGATGTGAAATTCACAAAGAACCAATAAAAAGTTTTAAAATTGTTCTTAGCCTGATCAGCTTCATACCAGCCTGTCACACTTCCTTCCATTTGCCAAGTGGTGAGAGTCACCCACATCCCCTGTGTTTTCATTCAGTAAGCATTAAGCACTCAGCCGTCATTTCAACCATAGGCTCGCTCTTCCCTGGCTGGGTTAGCTGTGTGTTGTAGGCAAGGGAGAGATATGCGCCACCTAAGCTCCTGTTTGCTGAGGACACGCTGTCTACCATGTTTCCACCGTGCTCACGGGATCAGCCTGATGTGGTATAGTGCATGATACACATGGAGTGCTTATGACTGTGGATGAAAAAACCCTGCAGGAGAGGAACCTTGACATACACTCCGCCAATACTAATACTTCAAGGCTAGAGAGACAACTCAGTGGTTAAGAACACTCGTTGCTTTTGCAGAACACAGGTTCGGTTCTGAGCACCCACACAGTGGCTTCTACCATCTGTAACTCCAGTTCCAGTGACTCCCATGCCTTCTTATGTCCTCCATGGGCACTGTATGCAGAGAAAGAACTCATACGTAAATGTTGGAGGGAAAATGAACACCTCAGCAAAATGCAAGGCTAGATGAGTGTTTGCAGGAGACTGTGTATGCTGAATGCTTCCACACATCTTATTTTTAAACAAAAGGCAAGAACCATGGAGCTGTGAGATGGGAGGAGTATGTTCATACTTGTTATTCTGTTTGCTTTCAGGCTGTTCCTGTGTTTTTCATTTTGCATAATGTAGCTGAAGTTCTCACCTGTGGGTACCAGAAGTGTGTCTGGAAAGAGGTAAGGGATCAAGCAAATACTAGTTTCACGGACTCTGCTTTAAATGTCATAGACCTGCTTTTTACTCAATGGCCTGTCCTAGTCAGCATCACTATTGTTGTGATGACCAAGAGAAACTGGAGGAGGGAAGGACTAATTTCATTCATGTTCCATATAAGAGTTCATTTCAAAAGCAGTGAAGGCAGCAACTCAAGCAGGGCAGGAACTCAACCCGGAGGCAGAAACTGATGCAGAGGCCTTGGAGGGGTGCAGATTACTGGCTTGCTCCCTAGGGCTTGCTCAGTTTGCTTTCTTAAAGAAAGATCAAGGATCATCAGCCCAGGGGTGGCCCTACCCACAATGGGCTGGGCACTCCCCCATCAATCACTAATTAAGAAAATGCCCTGTAGGCTTGCCTGCATCCTGATCTTATGGAGGCATTTTCTCAATTGAGGCTCCCTCCTATCAGATGTAGGTGATGTGCCTGCAGGAAGCACTGATGCACCGCTCAGGGGTGGGAGAAAAAAAATGCAGCCGAAGATGGGGACCCTAGCTGGGATGAGAAAGGCCACAGACTGAGGCTGAACAGTCAGTTCCCAAGCTCCTGGGTATCCAGTCATCCTTGGAAACCGCATGGAGTTGGAATGAAGGGGGCCCAAGTGCCTGTGATGAGGCTGGGGTGGGGTGGGGTGGAGGGGTGGAGAACTCCTGCTTAGCTCAGGGAATAAACATCCAGGAGCACAGAGGGCCCTTCTGCAGGAAACTTAGGCGGTGACTTTGTAGGGTGAAGGCTTTCCTCACTTCTTGAGGCAGTGGCTTTAGGGTGAAGGCTTTTCCCACTTCATGAGAGAGGCAGTTCTTGCTAGTCCATACTGTTTATTCGTTGTTCATTGTGGGAAATGGGTGCATACCACTTCCTCACGGTGGACCAGAGATTAAATACTTTTTGCAGAAAGGAATGTCCAGGAATAGATGCTTATTAGCCTTGGGGCCTCTAGATACCTTATTAGCATGGAGAACTCTATTCTGTGCTATGTGACTATAGGTCACATTCTATGTGGGGAGTATGGTCACGTGTTCCAGGCCAGGAATCTGGTCAGGAAGAGGTGAAACACCTACCGTCCTCAGGTATGAGGTGCTGGGGTTTTGAACCCACCTCAAGCTTACCAAGTTTCCTGGCATGGTCCACTGCCCCACAGGACAATGACTCAAATGTAGTCAAGACTCTCTGACAGTGGTCACTGATTCAGGGAACACAGCTTGCTTGGTGATGGGAAATGTAGCTGGACCCCAGGCCGGGGAAGAACCAGGCCCTCAGGAGACAAAGAGGACTTTGCTGTGGGAAAGCATGCTCACTTGTAGGTAGTCTCAGCGCCACAAGGAGACACACAGCTGAGCTCCATCCAGAACATGAGCCTTTGCCCACTCTGCACAGGCTGGCTTTCCTTTCCCGTCCTAGCCCTAGGAGATACTCATGGGTCTTTGAATGAGTGAGTGGGGCTACAGTTAGGGACTCCTTTGTTGGAGCATCTTCCCAGGCAGAATGCAGAAGATGAGCAAGCTCTAATGAAAAGGCATGCACAGGAGAAGCGAGACACAGGTAGGAGAATGGAGAAAAGAGTAAAGGAACAATCCCACCGAGCCTTTAAATCCAGGTATCACAAGACACTGCTGCTGTCTTGTGAGCCACCAGGTGGGTGCTGGGAATTGAACTCAGGACCTCTGGAAGAGCAGCCAGTGCTCTTAACCGCTGAGCCATCTCTCCAGCCCCTACCCAGGCTCTTATGAGAGAGCACATGAAAGTTACATTCTGCTCCCATACACCTTGGACACTGAAGTCCCATTTTACATCCCCAGGCCAATCAAGTTAGAAAGTGACTAACCAATCCTTTACTGTTGGTTTAACTTTGCAGTCTGAGGACTGCCCCTGCAGCCCAGGAGAGGTATTTTGACTACTTTGTTAGGGTGAGCTTAGCTTTGATGTTACAATATTATCTTTGAACTACGGGCTGCATAGTTTAAGGCCCTAGCTGCTCTTCTGGTTTTTTGTGTTTTGTTTTTGAGACTCAGGATCTTACTATGTGGCTAAGGGTTACAGGTGTGTTCCGCTGTATACAGTTCATCTGGAAGTGGGGGTCACACCCAAGGCTGCATGCTTGCACTATCCAAGCACTTTACCTCTGAGTCCTAAATATCCTCCCTTCTCCCATTTTCCCCTTCCCCCCATCTGTGTGGTGTGTCTCTCTGTGTGTGTTGTGTGACTGTGGGCCTCTCTGTGTGTCTGTGTGTATCTATGTGTGTGTGTCTGTGTGTGTCTGTGTGTATCTGTGTGACTATGTGTGTCTGTGTGTGACCAGGCGCAAGAACGACTATGTGCATGTCAGAGGAAAACTTTGTAGGCTGGGTTCTCCTTTCACATTTCCATGATTGTGTTCAGTCCTGGGGATTGAACTCAGGTTGCAAGAGCTGTGTGCTAAGAAAATGCCTTTACCTGCTGAGCCATCACCTGCCTCCTGGTTCATTTTGTAACCAAACAATGTTAGCTTTGAAAAGTTTTAAGCTTCCTCTTTGAGGAGCTGCTTTTTCTCTCGGTTACCCCAAATTTTGCAAACTGAGGAATCCTAGCATTTTGAGCTTTTCTCCAGGGGGTCAGAGGGGACACCTCTGACATGGCACTGCACACATCATCATGCGATTGCCTTGTCTCATCAGTTCTAACCTCGTCTCTATCAGTGCCAGCACCCAATTAGCCATCTAGAATTAGAGGCTCTTATAATCAGATACAATTGTGTGATTTTTCTTTCTTAGAATAAGTACATAAGGTAGATTTTATGCGCTACCCTTTTGTGTTGCTGAGACAGGGGTTCACTATATAGCACAGGCTGGTAGCAAATACTACTGCCTTAGCCTGTTGAATGCTAGAATTATAGAATTACGAAAGGGAATTACCAGTCCCTTCTCTTTTTTTGGATCTTCTTATGTTTGGGCATCGTTTTATTTTTTCCTAGCTGGCTTCTTTTGACTCCCACTGCCCCAAAGCAGGGGCACTGGGTAAGCCTCTATGTAGCCCCTGCATAAGCCCCAGGGCTTTTGGTTACCCACTTTCTTCTCTGAGGTTCAGGTTCAGCTGCTCAGCTCTTGAGGGGCTGTCTCATACCACCCACCCTTTAGCAATCAAGTGAGTGAAAATTTTAGTCATAAAAAGAGAAACGCTTCTCTGGCTGGGAATAGCTCAGCCAGCAGCAGCCTCACACGGCTTATATGTGGATGTATGGACGGAAATGGCTTCTTTATTTAACAAGCCTCAGACACCCCAACACCCCTCCTGCTGTTGCTGCTTCCACGCTGGGGGAGCATGTGGAGACCTCATGCTCAAGTGTAGGTGGGATTTTTGTTCGTTTGTTTTTTCCTCCTAGCACTGGCATTACAGTATATTCTGGGTTTCTGTTTGTTTGTTTGTATTGAGTTGCTTTTTTGTTTGTTTGTTTGTTTGTTTATTTGTTTTGAGTCAGGGTCTCACTTTGTAGCCCTGGCGTCTCTTTATATAGATCAAGGCTAGGCTTGGACTCACAAAGATCTTCCTGAGTCTGTCTCCTGAGTGCCTAGCCTTCAACTCTTGATCCTTGTGCTTCTGCCTCCAAAGTGCTGGAACTCGATATGGGGCACTAACAGTGCCCCAGCTGCCTGCCAGGCCTTCATGACAGCCTCACCAGCCTTTAGCTGCTGCTTTCTCTACCAAGATGAGGTTTCCTTTCTCTTGAGAAAAGGCCTTACTCTGTAGCCCAGGCTAGCCTGGAACCTGAAATCCTGCTGCTTCTACCTACATGGCTGTGCCACCTCCATGGGGTATATTCTTAATGTCACTTACATCTCAGAGTTATAGCTGAGAGCTAGAAAGGATGTATATTCATGAAGAGCACAGTTGCTCCCTTCCTCACACACTGTCTGTCAGATGTTTCTGTGAGGGCCCGTGAGGTGGCCCATTGTCTCCACACTGTACAACCAAGCTTGATTCCTAGACCCCACATGCTAGAATAGGAGAACTGGCTGCCATAAGTTGTCCTTGGGACTGCACATGCACACCCCCACACCATTAATAAATGTAAATCCAAGTTATAATAAGGTTTGGCTTTGCCATTATGTATACATTTTAATGGAATAAATTCTAAAGAGTGAAATTGACCCCTTCATAGTACCATTGCCAGATTATGAGAATTCTCTTGATAATAGAGTCTGTAGTTCATTTTTCACTACGTGCTTCTCCCTCCAAAGCATGACAGAGCATGTTCTCTCTCTGTCTAACCCTCTCCCTTACACACTCAGAGTTTTGACTATAAACTAATTGTTGCATATATCTGCCTTTGCTCTGGGAAGTGACCATGCTACCAGCCCACTCCCAGCTTCCCTTGACTCTCAGATAAAAGACAGACACACAGTTGTTCAATTTCAAATCACTTTTGTGATACAATTGCTGGGCACTACTATGTCCAGCCTGGAAAAGCATGCCCATAATAATAGTTTTAGCTCTCCTCCTCCCACCTCCCTAAACTTCTGTGGCTCAATCCCATCTAGTCCCAGATCCTCCTGAGATCTCACATGGCTGCTGGATTCTTCTCCTTCCAAAGCATGGCAAAACTTCCTACTCCTTCCTTGTGTCTCCCCTCCTGCCTCTAGGGACCCGGATGTCCTGCCTGTACCTTCTGCATAGCAATTGGCCGACGGCTTTCTTTACTGAAAGATTAAGAACCAATTGAGGAACAAGGACTTTAGCATCAGAACCACCCTCTACAACTAATGGTGTCTTGTGGGTTTTTTTTTTTTTAATGTATATTAATGTAATGTATGTATATTTGTCAGGCCTACAGTTGAGATGTGGAGCTGTTGTCACGTGACATGGCTGTCACAGAGCTCAGAGTTGAGTAGAGAAGAACTGGCATTAACCTGTGGGCTTTGATGCCCATAGGGTCATCTGTGGCTGGAACTGGATGTGGGAGGACCAGTCACCACAAGAAAGCCTTCCAGGGGAATAGATTTGAGTTGAACTATATGGAATATGTGAGGTTTTCCAGCTGGCAAGGGAAAAATGGAAACTTCAGGTAGGAAGAGGATGCAGCAGTTGAAGGCTGGTGACTTAAGGTCAGAGAGGCCGTCACTGGAAGACTGGCAAGCAGGCTGTGGCATTAACCTCTTCCCTGATTTCCTTCATGGCTTGGGTATCTATATAGGATAATATATGGTTGTTGACCCATAAGGACTGTAGATACTGTCCTTAGGGTGGCACCCACAAAGGCTAGGCAATACTTGCAGTAAATTAGATAGTCGAGAGTGAATTTTGCCCTCATTATAATTTCTGTTACTGTGACCTTTTCTTTCTCACTGTGTAGTCCAGGCTAGCCTTGAACTTGTAGTCCTGTCTCTGCCTCCCAAGGGCTTAGATTACAGGTGTCTGTTACTACACTTAGCCGTTTCACACCCCCAGACCCTGAGCTGCCATGGGCACTGCTTACTATTGGATGAAGGCCCTGCAGTTGTTGTCAGAGTCCTGGGTGACTGGGCTGTGTGATGAGCTTGGCTCATGTGCTAGCTCTCTGTCTCAGCCTCTCTAGTCAGAAAGGGCTGGCCATAGAAAAATAGATCTGGGTATGGTAGCTCATACTGTAATCCCAGTTCTCAGGAGGATGAGGCAGGAAGAATTATTTTGAATCCAAAGCCAGCTTGAGCTACTTGAGACAGTTTTGTCTCAAGGAAAAAAAAAAAAAAAAAACTGGCTGTGGTAGTGCACTCCTGAATCCCAGGAGTGGAAGGTAGAGTGAGTTCAAGGCCAGCCTGGGTGACGTGAGACCCTGTATTAAACAAGACAAAATGCATTATTTCTAAAATGAAATATAACTAATTTAATCTAAAAAGAACCTGCCATCTGAGAGGCTAAACTCTAGTGGACCAGTGAGATCACTGTTCTGTCATAAGCCTGCAGTAGTTTCTGAGTAGACATGTTTTCATGGCAAAGGTAGACTGCCTTGCAACCTCTGCCCTCTGAGCTTGCTCTTAACAAGGCTTGTGAGGTTCCATTGTGTTTAGATTCTAATACAGCTTGAAAAACAACACATTATTTTTACCATAACAGGGTCAAAAATACAGGAGCTCAGGCATTCTTCCCACTAGAGGGCAGCACAGGAATGTTTGCCATAGCTTTGTATTCAAATAACATCTGCTTATTAATAGAATAAAGACTTGGATATTTACCAACAAGTGAAAACGTAAGGTATCCTGGAGAGCAAGCAGACCATGTATTTCTTTTGTCAGCTCTTTTATTGATTGATTGATTGATTGATTGATTGATTGATCGATCTCAGACTGCCCTGAAACTGTCTGGCTGTCTAGTCTGGAACTCACTCTGTAGCGTGAATTTATGATCCTCCTGCCTTGGACTCTGCAGTGCTGGCATGCCAGGTGTGCTTCACTGTCCATGGCCTTAGTCTTTTGCTTCTTCAAAACATGCTTATATGTCACACTGTCTGAATAGGCATCAAAAATTGTAGTTTGTCTCAGATAGTAAAATGATTCTGAAATATCCAGAATCAGTATGTCATTCTTCCTGACTGACTTGGCTGCACCCTCATTTTTCTGTGCCAAGGGTTAATTTAACTTGATCAGATTAAAAAGATGTGGTCAGGGAAGAATCCAGGTTACACTTTCTTCATTTCCAGTGCCAGGTTTTCTGTTCCCCTAATCTGCTATTTTCCCCCTCCCCAACTCAACGTTCGTTATTCTCATTTCTGTTTCCTTTCACACACCACAAAGTGTGTAACTGTGTTAACAGTCAGAGCTGGATGAATGAAAGGGATATTTATAGAGACACCAGTGTGGCTCTGCATAATGATGGATGCCTCAGTTACAGATACAGGCTGAGGCAGAAGGATCACTTGAGTTAGGTGTTGATGAATAATCTAGAAAACATAGCAAGACTAACACCCTCTCAAAAATCATTAGATAGGAGGTAGGAGCTATGGCTTAGAGGTTAAGACCACTCACTGCCTTTGCAAAGGACCTGGGTTCAGTCCCCAGCATCCACATTGAGTGTCTTATAACCTTGTAACTCCATTTCTGGAGTGCCCTCTTCTGGCCTCTGTGGGCATCTGCACACATGTGGTGTATGTAAAGTCATACAGACACAAATACATGTAAATAATATATAATATTATTTTATAATTACATATTACATAATATATTTTAAATAAATCACTAAATAAATTAATGCACAGAGGCTAGAATTTGACCTATAGGTTAGTTTCTTTTCCTGTAGAGATCATATTGATTGCTCTGTGTGTCCTTGGATTTGTGATTTGAAGATTTGAAGATAAGATTTGAAGATTTGCCCTGATGTGCTGTTGTTCATAAGCTCACACTGTACAAGTGGTCAAAGCGCTCTGGCAGAGGACTCAGCTTTGGCCTAAGTCATTTGTTTGGTTCAAGCAGGAGAAGCTGCAGGAAACACTGAATGTCAGCAGGCTCTCTTTAAAATTAATAAATAAAAGATGTAATTATGTGTATATTTTATATATGTGGATTTTTTTTTAAGATTTATTTATTTATTATATGTAAGTACACTGTAGCTGTCTTCAGACACTCCAGAAGAGGGCGCCAGATCTCGTTACGGATGGTTGTTAGCCACCATGTGGTTGCTGGGATTTGAACTCTGGACCTTTGGAAGAGCAGTCGGGTGCTCTTACCCACTGAGCCATCTCACCAGCCCCACCATATATGTGGATTTTTTGTCTGCCTATATGCACATCAGAAGAGGGCACCAGATCCCTTGGGACTACAATTATAGATAATTATGTGCCACCATGTGGGTGTTGGGAATTGAACTCAGGACCTTAGGAAGAACAGCCATAACTCCTAAACTCAAGCGATTCTCTTTGCTGAACCATCCCTCTATTCCCTGGAAGTGAGCTCTTAAGACCCCCAAAACATTTGTAATTTACTTGCTTTTTAATCTAAATGTTTCTGTTCAAGGTAATTAAAGAGTTTGGAAAGAGTAATTAATTATTATGTCTCTTCACTTTCATACAGAAAACATCACTCACCAAGATCTGTAGGTAAGTTAAAACAGCTCGAAGATAAAAGATTTAACCTGATTTTTAACTCAGCTGAAAAAAAACTGCTGAAGGAGGGATTTATTATCATTTACTATCATCAGTTATACATTTGTGCTTTGTTTTTCATTTCTTAAATTGTTCTCTTCTTTTTGCAATATTTTCTTCTGAGGGGAAAAACTAACCACAATGAATACACAAAACTTCACTAATTGTGCAGCGGTGATGATGGAGAACCAAATTAAAACCATGCAACAATTTAAAGTCTAAAAAATAAAAACAGGGAGGGAGACACTGGGGAGGGGGAGATGGCTAGTTAATCGTACTTACCACATGGGCATGATGCCCTTGTTCAATCTCTAGCTCACACTTTAAAAGCCCAGCGTGGTGGCTGATGTTTGTAATTCCAGTGTGAGATGTAATGGGGAGACATGGTTTTGAGACTCTGTCTCAGAACACAAAATGGATCATTCCTGTGGCGTGACCTCCAGCTTTCACATGTTCAGCCCCACACATGTGTACCTCCCCATGTATATGAACATGTGTATGTGTACCATGTATATTTAAAGTGATATTTGCATTATTAGGTGTCTTAGGGTTTCATTGTTGTAATAGAGCACCATGACCAAAAAGCAAGTTAAGAAGGAAAGGGTTTATTCAGCTTACACTTCCACATCACAGCTCATCATCAAAGGAAGGCAGGGCAGCAACCTGAAGCAGGGGTGAAACCTCAAGCAGAGGTAGGAACTGGTGCAGAGGCCATGGAGAGGTGCTGCTTACTGGCTTGCACATCGGCTTGCTTAGCCTGGTTTCTTATAGAACACAGTACCACCAGACCATGGATGGCACCACCCACAGTGGGCTGGGCCCTCCCCTGTCATTCACTGATTAAGAAATGCCTTACAGCTGGATCTTTTTTTTTTTTTTTTTTTTTTTTTTTTTGGTTTTTTGAGACAGGGTTTCTCTGTATAGTCCTGGCGGTCCTGGAACTCACTTTGTAGACCAGGCTGGCCTCGAACTCAGAAATCTGCCTGCCTCTACCTCCCAAGTGCTGGGATTAAAGGCGTGCACCACCACGCCCGGCATACAGCTGGATCTTATAGAGGCATTTTCTCAACTGAGGTTCTCTCCTTTCAGATAACTCTAGCTTGGGTAAAGTTGACATGGACTAGCAAGCACAGTGGGGTCTATGACTTTCCATGATGGTAAAAGTATATCTCATGGACTGAATTATGGTTCCAGGCTATGATCATAGATAGGTTTTAAAATGCCCTGTGCTTCAGAGGGGTTTCAGCACAGTGTGTCCCCGGCAGGCCGCACTCTGATGTAGGTGCTGTGCCTCCACATCCTTATTCTGACAGTGTTTGGTTGCTTGGACTGAGAAACTGCGCCCTGAAGGCAGAACCCCAGTGGAGCTGCTGTTGCATGGATTCCTGGGCCTTCATCTGTCCAGTACCCGTCACCTTCTGTGGCTTTTAGTACAGGTTGCAACTTGAATAAAATGTCAACACAACCTTAGGACCCGTCCTCTTCTTTAGGTGGGGCTTAGCTGTTGTGCAAAGCTCTTTGTGATCTCTGAGTGACACCTGACGTAGTCAGTGTGGCTTGAGGGCAGGTGCTATGGGAGCCAGTCCAGTCTCATTCCTGAGATCCCATGCTGCTATCCCACTTGTGAGGAAGCATTGTGTATTCTAGCTGGCCTTCCTCTCGAGGGAGGTCCCAAGCCCATCCAGATTCTCCTCCTCCTCACTAAACTCACCCCATTGCTGTGCTATACCAGGAAGCCCCTGATGGTCCCTCTCCACTCATCCCTTCCTGCCTTCATTATCCTTTAGACACCGAAGTCACCACAGCTGTCAGAGGAGGGTAAGCTGAGTGCAGAGCTTTCTGGGTTGTGGCAGGCTCATGTTATGCTGACCTTCTCAAAATCAGGGTCAGCTATGAGGGATTCCCAGTGCCTCATTCTGCCTTGGGCCCTAACAGCTTTTCAAGTCTGGGTGCAGTACACAGCCACATGATACAGCAGGGAGGGCCATTGGAATGGGTCAGCATCACTGTTCAGAGTGTACTGAGGTTGTGACTCTCAGACTGTACGTTACATTGGTGTGTGTGTGTGTGCTTGTGATCTATATAGAGAACTTTGTACATGAAGTATATATATTGGTATGAGAGTCCCTTTCATGCCCTATGTAAAACTCTCCTGAAAGCCAGGTATGGTGGCATAGCAAGCCCTGTAACACCAGCTTCTCAGAAGGCTGAGGCGTGAGATTTACAAATTCAAAGCCACCTGGGGCGAGGCCATGAGATCCTGTCTCAAGATAAAGGTAAAACCAGGGCTGGGATAACACAGCAGCGAGATTGCTTAGCATGAGTGAGGCTATAGTGCTAGCTCCCATCACTGAAAAACAAATTAAAGAAGAAGATTCCCAGGTGTAGAGGCTGTTCTGAGGGCTGCTCTTCGTGTGCAGACAGTGCTGGGTGCTGCCCTTTGTGCCTTTGGCCTTCTTTCAGTTGCCATCGATGTAACAAATCTGGGGCACGGGTAGGACTATGCATATTAAAAATGGCTAGAGAAGGGAGTTGGCTTGTGGTCAGTGCTTTTTTGGTGCCTCCTTTTTTTTTTTTTTAAACCAAATAAGCTTTAATAAAGGAATTTCTCACATATACAGAACACATCAACACCAACTTCAAAATTATCAAAATATAAACCATGTGTGGAAAAAATGATCCACCAGATTTGCCTGAACATGGTGAATTATTGCTTTAAGAATATTATAAAAAGGAGGTGCAGCAACAATTTTTCTGTTGACTGAATGTGATGTCAAAATCATTACCAAATGGTAGGAATAGGATTTTTCTTGGGTATGAATTGTAGCCTCCCCTCACCCAGCCTTAAACCTGCCTGCCCAGGTGCCACTGTTTACATCGGGATGGAGCTTGTGCTCAATCGTTCTGCCACGCCCACTGCTGGAACCTGCTGCTTTGCTGTTCTGGAGTCATACACATGGTCACCCTGCTACTGGACCCCAGGATTATTTGGCGGGAATCGGACATGTTGGAATAGTAAAATTGAGCTTTGATCAGAGTCAGCTTTGACCTGGCTCCGTTCTGTCTTCTGTCTTCCGTCCGTCTAGTTCCTCTCTTTCAGCTCTAGCTGCCATCTCAGTTGTACCGTTCCTCGCGAGCCGCTGGTTGGCTCGCAACAATGAATGTTTTTCTTATTACCTTCCATATCTTCTATCACTCTGACAATGTTCTTCAATGATATATGGTCTTCCCAATTGTAGCCTATAGCAGTGAGGTTCCTATAGATCTCCAGCATCACATCTTTGTAAAGTCTCTTCTGAGACGGATCCAGCAAGGACCACTCCTCCCGAGTGAAGTGTACATGCACATCATCAAAGATCAATGCATCTGATAAGTGGATAATAGCCGAAAAGTTCAGAATACCAAGCTTCATTTCACAGACCATATGAAGCCTAAGAAGAAGGAAGACCAAACTGTGGATGCTTCAGTGCTTTTTAAAAGGCTGAACAAAGATGGTGGGTGGCGACAGTGGCAGCAGCGGGCTCCTAGAGAAAGCTAACCCCCTCATCTATGAGCGTTCCGGGGAGTGGCCAGTGATGGCGGGCGAGGAAGATGAGGAAGTGCCGGACAGCATCGATGCCCGGGAGATCTCAATCTTACCACTCCATTAATCAGTGCCTCTTTTTAAAAGGAAAAATTTGTTGGACAAAGCCCAAGCAATGTCTTCCTGTGTATGAAACCCAGAAGAGAGATGCCAAAGCCAGGGGCCCTGTTACCCCAGGTGGACTTTGATCAGCAAGGAGACCAAAGCAAGGAGAGCTCTGAAAATAACTCTGAGGGTTGTGGTAGGCATTGGTTTGCTTAGTTGGTTGATTGGTTTGGTTTGGTTAAGTTTGATTTGGTTTGGTTTTTTGAGACAGGGTTTCTCTGTGTAACCCTGGCTGTCCTGGAACTCACTCTGTAGACCAGGCTGGCCTCGAACTCAGAGATCTACCTGCCTCTGCCTCCTAAGTGCTGGGGTTAACAGCATGTGCTACCACCACCTGGCTGTGTTGGGGTTTTGTAAGAGAATTTTTAAGAGGAATATTTTGTAGAAATCTCGAAATATGTATAAAAGTAAACAATATAAAATGAAGTCCCTGGATGGGTGTCCTATTCAGTGATTCTCATCTTGCAGCTCCGCCCTCTCCATCCCTCAGGACGACTTTGAAGCAAAACCTAGCACGGTAGCATTTCACCTGTATTTCAGGAGTATAAAAGGTTTTTCTTAAAACCTTTTTGTCTGTCAAGTAAAGACTAAGCAGGAGGCGCTGGAGAGACGCGCAGAGGTTAAGAGCACTTGGATGCTTTCCCCAAGGACCCAGGTTCAATTCTCAGCAAGCTGTGGCATCTCACAAGTGTCTGCACTCTATTTCTGGGGGGTCTGATGCCCTCATGCAGACATACACACAAGCAAAATACTAACGCACATAACATATAATCTAAACGCATTCAGATGTGGCAGACTACATTGATGAAGTGTCCTTATCTGATACTGAGCTCATGCTTAAATTCTGTCAGCATCCCATTTTGTCTTTCATAGGCGGTTCTGTTCTAAGATGGCATGAGTTTTCAATATCAGCCAGTTCTTCAATCTTTTTATTTATTTTTACTTGCCTTCCCATTAAATGTTTTAAAACTATGTTTATTTATTGGTTTGTGTGTGTGTGTGTGTGTGTATGCCTGTGATGTGTGCAGGTTAAAAGACAACTTACTGGAGTTCTTTCCTTCCACCATGATCCAGGAATTAAGCTCATTCATTAAATTAATGAGTAATTAGAAAATTAAACACATAATTAAGCTATTATCAGGCTTGGCAACAAGTACCTTTACTTCCTGAAACAGCCTGGTCATTTTTGAAGGTCCAGGCCTGTTGTTTGTGGACTGTGCCTATATTTAGGTTTATTGTATTATTTCCACATTATTAAATTCAAGCACTCAAGACAGGTGTTTGATATCACTCAATTGATTCTGTGTCCAAACTGTAACTTATCAAGAAACACATGTTTGATATGCTCTGTTATTGGAGATGCTGAGATCACTTATTTAGACAGAGCGGTGGTGGATCAGGACATAAAGGACTTTGCATGCTGCATTCATTCAGTAACTGACATTGCTGTCATGTGATCTCCCAGTTTGCCTCTTTCATATCTGGGGGTATGGATGGTGAAGTGAACACTTTTGGAGTAAGTCAGCTCTAGTTCTCAGGTACTCTGTGAATACCAGGCTTAGGAAGCAGCTAGCTGAGGCACAGGAGGCACCTGACTGTCAGCAGAGCATACAACTGTGAGCTATAGGTAGTGGGGCTCTCAGAGATGCTCAGGGGAGCTGGCTGCTCTTAGAGTCTCTTGGCCAGTTGCACATTCCAGAGGCTGTGCTTCTGCCTCTGCACACACTGAGACACGCTGTGATGTTGAAAGCTGAAGTTGCCTGTTTTATCTGCCTGTCCACAGTGCCCTCTTCCTCTTGGCTGCTGCAGGGTGCCTTCCCTTCCAAGACTCTCAGGTAAGTCCAGGTGAACTCAATGCCTTCAAAGACCCTTTTGCTCTCTGAAGCACACATAGATGTGCACATACTTCTGCACCTCTTTCTTTTAGAACCAGAATGGCACAGCCTAGCAAACACATTGCAAAAGCTATCAGGCAGGCTGCCTTTTGGCTCAGCCTGCCATTTTTCCAGGCCTTGCAACAGTGGCTCCTGGCGGGGTGCGGTACAACTTGTATAAGCACCTCAGGAACCTTTGATCCCACACCTAAGTAACTGAAGACTCAGGCACTGATTCAAAGTTGAAATCAACTCTTATCCTAAAATGTCGTCTTCTGCAGGGGGTTTCCACTGGCATCCTAGGCTAGATGTAGTTTATCCTATGAAGTACTTAGAGTCCACTTCCAGCCCTAGTAATCACCTCATTGTTGTGGTACATATTAATTGGGGATTTCTATCTCAAAGACACAAAACCTTTATATTTATAATAAGCCTTAAATGCACTAGAGCTGGGCAGGTACTGACTTTGTGCTATTTTGTTTACTTTCTTATCGATAACCCAATACATAACTTGCCACATTCTGCCTGGGCTACTCCAACTCTAACTAGCCAACCCTCATGGCCCTGTTCTCACAATCCACCTACCCCATGGCATCCTCTTCTCTCTTCTATTTGTGGTCTCTGCCTCAGACCCCAAGCCTAGGACCTGCAACCCTGCCTACCTTTCGTCTTCTTAGCTACAGGCTGTGGGAATCTTTATTTAACCAGTAGTTTTAAATTAAGGAGCAAAGTTATATAGTATCACTTAGTGTATGTGAGGATCTCCTTGCTCCTGAAGATCTCCGTGTGTGTGTGTGTGTGGGGGGGGGGGTTGGTGGGAAACCAGGTCTTGGGGGCCAGTATTTAGCATACAATACATAGCAACAGACCAAACCTCAACAATTACCCGTTTTTTGTGTAAATCGTTTGTCTTTCTTACTTACCTTTCCCCCTTTATCCCTTAGTAGTAAGAGTCTACTGAGTGTCAGGCACTGAGCTAGGCACAAAGGATATGAATACTAGTCTGTTTCAGCAGAAATTGGAGACATTTAGAGCAAAGGGGAGGAAAACCAACAAAGACCACAGATCATTAAAACAGAGAGAGGCCAGGGCTCTGCCCAGGGAAGAACTGAGGCTGGGAGTCCTTAAGAGGGCTCAGAGACCCTAAAAGTAGGAATAACTGACAGTTATGGGACTTGCCTTTCAATGGGCTCTGGGCCTGTGCTTTACGGAGTTTGCCTTATTTAAAGTCTCATAACATGGACAAGGGAGATGGCACATTAAATAAGGACCACCACTTGAGGACCAGAGTGTGGATTTCTTGTGCCCAAGTTAAAAAAAGAGAGAAAGAAAAAAGCTGGGTGTGGTGGTGCAAGCCTAAAATCCCAGTGCACATAACCAGGTCTGTCTTAAGGGAGGAGACAATAGCACGTCTCCACCTAGGGTTAGAGTCCATTCTTTACCAGAACAGACATACGAGTCTTTGGATATCATGAATTTGCATTTTGAACACGGTGGAGGGTGTGTGGGGTATGTGTGTGTGGCAGAGTAGGGTATTAGGGAACCCAGGAAAACATCCGGGGCCACTGGGTGGGAAATGAACTGATTCTAAGCCCTAAGAGTGCTGCTCTGGAGCCTTCGGCTCTCTCTGTTTACCATCTCAAATCCTTATTGCTGTACAAATTCCTGCTTGTCTGTAACTTAGTCCTTCTTGGCCTTTTTAATCCTGTGTTGCAGTTTGATCCAGATGGATATTTTTGGGCTCTAATCCACATCTTTTGTGTAGGTAAGTTTTTAAAAGTCTTTTCTTAAACAATTAAGGACTGTTATTAAGCTCTGTGTAGCCATTTTTAGTGACCCTAGATAATAGGACAATTAAAATATTAAGATTAAAGTAAAATGGACATTTTCCAGATTTTGTTTTTCTACTTTGAACTTTTTGGATTTCATTTGTCTTTTTGTTTTTGTTTTTCAAGTCTGGGCTTCTCTATGTAACCCTGGCTGTCTTTGTAGACCAAGCTAGCCTTGAACTCTCAGAGATCCATCTGCCTCTGCCTCCCATGTGCTGGGATGGAAGGTGGGCAAGGCGTGTGTCACAACGCCTGGCTTGGTCTTTCCTAAAACTTTCCTAAATCAGTGTCAGTGAGGAGCTCAGTAGAGCAACTGCTGGCAGGACTACTCCCATAGGGGCAAGGGTTAAATTATGATCCAGAGGCATCTGGAAGAGTCCAGAGCAGAGAGAAGGAAAGCAGGCTGGTCATGACCAGGGCTGGGGGAGTGGGAGAGAGTCGTGGAGGTAGCAAGAGACAGAGCATAGCAGAAAAAGCTCAAGAGAGGGAGAGGAGGTGTGCGGTGAGGCGAGCTTGTACAAAGCTGGATTAGAAAGAGGATAAGTGGCTGGGGGGAGGGACTCCTCTGGGGGAAGAAAAGCTCATTTCACAGGTTCCTAAGGAATTCTTGCTTTATCTAACCACCAGAAACCTATAGTTCTGCTTGGGCTCATTTCTGGATGTATGGGCTTTGAGACCTAACACTCAGAATGGCCGGCCTAAAAATTTTCCAGTAGCAAACAAAAATCCAAAAAGGCGAAATTGAAACAGTTTGATTTTCATTCAAGTCACACGTTCAGTGTTTTTCGTTTGATTTTGGTTGCGATCAGAAATTGTGGGGGTTTCCGTTCTCCTCATGCAACATGAGAAGAACTAAAACTGCCCTGCTAGCAGTGCCACAGGGCCATTCCTGGCCTTCCTCCTGGGCTCAAGGGCCTGACCTTATCATGGGATTTGCATCCCTGAACTCCCAGGTGGTGTTTCCTCTGGTCAGAGTGTGAAACAGGAAGAGGGAATGGGGAGCCATCTGCCCTTCTCCCTGTGGGTTTTTCTGCTTTGCTGGAAATGTAGGCAGCTCCTTAAACAAAGTACCAGTGACTCATGTCCCTTCATGTCTAGGTTCTTACAAAATACTTCGGAAGTCCCGGAAGCCCACTGTGCTAAGGTAAGCTCTTAACATTTGGGGAGTTGGCTTGCAAAGGAGATGAGACCCACAAGTGATACAGGTCTTCCCTCTAGCCAGAGATGCAGCTAGGAGAGTAGATGGCCTTTAGTGATAAGCCTTTAGTAGATAAGCATTTAGTGAAATGCCCATATGCCCAGCTATTCAGGGTGCTGCTTGCCTACTGTAAGGGTCCATGATTCACCAAATAACGATACCCCAGGCTCATATAGTATGTAAATGCAAAGAGTGTTTTCTTCTGCAGAAGTCCAGCATGCTGAGGTCCCCCATTACCAAGCTAGAGAGACCCTAAGTGAGCTAGCAGGCCTGATTGAAAGCTCTTTATGGAATTCTGGGGTAGGTAACCTCTATGTTAATCTGTTGGGTCCATCTCCACAGACATTCCATTATCAGAGTATGGGGACTGGAAATTGTTGCTGAGGAAGTCTGGAAACTGCTGCTGACCCATTGTCCTTGCCTCAGGCCAAGTGGAAGGGCAGCTTCTGAGGCCTGACCCTGGAATTGCCAGTTTTTGGAAACAGAGAGTTAGGCCTAGTCTCCTTAACTGCCAATTTGAAGCCTGTCATGAAATCAGCCTAGTCTTCTCACCACATCGAGTGCAGAAGGGCAGCTTCTGCGTTATTGTTTTTACAGCCCCTAAAACTTGCCTCAGTTTATATCTGGAAGTCTCTCTAGTTTTCAGTCTGTCGTAAATAGCCAATGTAACAGCCTTAGTGAATACAAATAAAGAGTTGGGTTGTTTGTTTGTTTTTTGTTTTTTGGGTTTTTTTTTTGTTTGTTTTGTTTTTTTTTAAAGGAATGAAAAGAATTTTTGCAAAAAGAAAGAAAGAAAAGAATTGTTGCCTCTACCCAGTTGGAGCCCTAGACTAGCCAGCTGGCCTCTGGGTGGTGCCTGGAGGTGTGGGAAGGAAGGCCTAGGAGATGACCTCCAAGTGGTAGACCTTGTCCCTGTGACCTCCAAGTGGTAGGCCCTGTCCCTGTGACCTCCAAGTGGTAGACCTTGTCCCTGTGACCTCCAAGTGGTAGGCCCTGTCCCTGTGACCTCCAAGTGGTAGACCTTGTCCCTGTGACCTCCAAGTGGTAGGCCCTGTCCCTGTGACCTCCAAGTGGTAGACCTTGTCCCTGTGACCTCCAAGTGGTAGACCCTGTCCCTGTGACCCCCAAGTGGTAGACCCTGTCCCTGTGACCCCCAAGTGGTAGGCCCTGTCCCTGTGACCCCCAAGTGGTAGACCCTGTCCCTGTGACCTCCAAGTGGTAGGCCTTGTCCCTGTGACCCCCAAGTGGTAGGCCCTGTCCCTGTGACCTCCAAGTGGTAGACCTTGTCCCTGTAACCCCCAAGTGGTAGGCCCTGTCCCTGTGACTCCCAGGTGAAGACCCTGTCCCTGTAACCCCCAAGTGGTAGACCCTGTCCCTATGACCTCCAAGTGGTAGACCTTGTCCCTGTAACCCCCAAGTGGTAGGCCCTGTCCCTGTGACTCCCAGGTGAAGACCCTGTCCCTGTAACCCCCAAGTGGTAGACCCTGTCCCTATGACCTCCAAGTGGTAGACCTTGTCCCTGTGACCCCCAAGTGGTAGGCCCTGTCCCTGTGACTCCCAGGTGAAGACCCTGTCCCTGTAACCCCCAAGTGGTAGACCCTGTCCCTGTGAACCCCAAGTGGTAGGCCCTGTCCCTGTGAATTTCACTCCGCAGGTTTCCTTTTGTTCTTTGAATGTTTCTGCAGCCAGAAGCCACAGAGCCAGGTGTGTTTGGGAAGACCTGTAATTAATTCCTCTTTGGCAGGAAGATTGAGCGTTCAAGGCTTCATAGGAAAACCCATATCCCAGAAAAAAAAAAAAATGAAGGCACACAAAGTGTACAAATGCTCACTTAAATTTGAGGTTGGGTAAATAGCATATGATTCTTACAGCTTAAGTATCTACCATGTGGCATTGAACATACACTAAGATAAATGTTTTTAGCTGAGCTTTGAATGTATTTGAGTATTCTGGTTTTCTACAAAGAAATCCTATTGTGTGTATATGGCATGCATATGTGAGGTGTGCCCATGCCATGGTTAGTGTGGAGGCAAGAAGATAGCTTCTAGGAATCAGCTCTCTCCTCTTCTGTCAGTTCTATCTCTCTGTCTGTGGAGAGCAGACTGAGGGCCCAGAGCTGCACTTCCACCTGAGCCATCTTGCTGGCCTGGATTTTCATCTGCTAAGAATGCCAGACCTGGAAGCCAGTGAGTCCCATGATCCACGATAGTTAATAGAGTTGATAGCTGACCCTCCTCTGAGAGTAGCCAATACATACACAGGGAACAGTTGACTCAGGCAACATGGGTATTTTACTGAACTAGCAACCATCTGCTCAAAATGAATGGGTCCATTGATGCTAAACCCCAATAAAGGTTTAGAATTTGTATTTCTTCATCTTTGATCTGCATGTTCACTGCAGTTCATAGCTATAATATACTCATAGAGGACCTGGTGTAGACCCACAAAGGCCCAGTGCTTGCTGCTTGTCTCTTGTGAGAGCATATGCACTGTGCTTAGTTGATTCAGGAGTCTGTGTTCTCCTGATATCCTCTATTCTGACTCTTACAATCTTCCTGCCTCCTATTCCATAGGATTCTCTCAACTCTGAGGGGAGGGATTTCATGGAAACCTCAAGTTTAGATTCTCTCTCCGAATAACGTCTGGCAGTAGGTCTCTGCATCTGTCCCCATCTGCCTCAAAGGAAGCCTCTCTGATGATGGCTGCACAGGGCACTGATCTAGGAGTATAGTATAGTATCATTAGAACCCCTCTATTTTGTTTTTTTGATCAGTGTTTGACTTTGCCATAGGTCTCTGGGCACCTAGTCTCTAGTTCTTGTTATCCAGGCAGTGCTGGGCATAGGTTCCATCTCATGGACTTGGCCTAAAGTCACATCAGACTTAGGCTGGCTAAACCTACAAGTCTGTGCCACCACTGCTCTAGAGTATTTTGCTGGCAGCACAGATTGTAGGTCAAAGGCTTTGTGGCATGGTTGCTGTCCACATCCCTCTTTTGGAACCTGAAGGATACCTTCCCGAACCAAAGAGACTAGAATGTAGGAGTAAAGACTTCATGTTCAATTACTTGTATGGAATTTAAAATGTTATTTCAGGTTAAATCACAAAAATTGAACTAAAATATGAAGTACTCCTCTTTTTATAATGTATGAAATCAATAACTTAGAGGTAGAATTTATTAGTAGAGGATAATGATCATTTATGGACTTAAAACTTACTTCCATTATTTCATGAGTTTTCTCTTTCTCATTTCTCAGTGACATTGACCAGCAGTACTTAAACTATATATTCAGGTAAGACATTATTTACAGTGTTCAAGAATAATGTGTATCCTGCTTCTGCCTCCAGATAAGTTATTGTTTTCCAGCAGTAGTTTGATTATAGAATTTTAAGCAATTTGGCTGCTAAGAGGAGCAAGTTTAAATTTTGTGTGTTGATCATAATCTGAAGAATCCAAATGGTTGTTTTACCCTTAACCCTGGCAAGGGTCTGTTTAGCCTTGAGCTTCAGAGGGTCTGATGCTTCCCCAGGAAGGTGAGGGATATTTTTTCTAGTGCCCAAACCTTTGCTTCTGGACTGAATCATGAATCCCTTATTCAAGTAGCCCTGAGCTTGGCTCTTGTTAACACCTGTCTTATCTGATCATCCTCCTCACCTCTCCAGTCTTCACACAACACACACACACACACACACCACACCACACCACACCACACCACACCACACCACACTATATACACACACACACACACACCACACCACACCACACCACACCACACCACACTATATACACACACACACCCACACCTACACACACACACACACACCACACCACACTACACCACACCACACCACACCACACCACACTATATACACACACACACCCACACCTACACACACACACCCTTCAGGTTACAGAATAGAGAGCTTCAGTCCAGATTTCTTTGATATTAAGCTTCACACATTCTCAGGAGTCTACATTTTAATCTAGACCTAAAGTTGTTTTCATGGTGTATTTGTTAAGGTGGTTAGTCATGTCTGAGGCTTAATTTATAAAATTTTAATAAGTATGGCATACTTATGGCTCCAGTGTGTGGCCAGCAGAGGATGGGGTTGCCCTATATGGGATAGCTCAGGATGTTTTCGGGCTTCAGCAGCCTCAGGCTGTGCACTCCAGGCTTGACTGAGAGAGTGCTGCTGAGGACCCGAGTGTGCCTGCACACAGACTTTCAGTGAGAGCACCAGGTTAGATATGCACCATAGCGTTTGGCTGTGGCAGTTTCTGATGGACTTACTTGACTTACAACATTCAGCATTCACTGTAGCTCCATTTTCAGAGAAAACTGCTGTTGGACAACTCAACCCAGCAGTTATTATAACACCCTGTAGTATCTTGATCTTTAATTAGTCATGTGTGTGTTCATATGTGCACACACATGAGAATACTGGCAGTGGACAAACAAGTCACATCTGGAGCCAGAGTTACATGTGAGTTATATGTGAGTATATGTGAGTTATATGTGAGTATATGTGAGTTATATGTGAGTATATGTGAGTATATGTGAGTGCGCTGACACGGGTGCTAGGAACTCAACACACTAACCACTTGATCATCCAGCCCCCAAACACTGTTTAATGTAAAGTTCACCCTAAGCACAGCTGTTTGATGCCTTTGTACTCAGACAAAAAAGTCCCAATCATTAGTTGTGCTGTGCTTAGACCTACTGGCTGGTGCTGTTTGTGTGTGTGTGTGTGTGTGTGTGTGTGTCTGTGTCTGTGTCTGTGTCTGTGTCTGTGTCTGGTGTCTCCCTTTGTTGTTTGCCTTATTGGGTGAAGCATGCTCTCTCACTGAACCCAGAGCTTGCCTTCTCAGCTAGGTTGCTGGCCAGTGAGCCCCTGGGATCTGCCTGTTTCTACCTTCCAGCTAATGGCTGGGATTTAAGATACTTTCCCCCAAAATGCCAATGGTTCTTGTTGTTTAAAAATGTTTCCCAGTGCTACCGTTCAGTGGTAAAGTATCCAGCATGCACTGGGCATTGGGTTTTTTCCCCAGATGTTGGGTCATAGTAGGCAGTTCTGCCCAGAAGACATGCCATGCAAACAAAGGTACAGCAACATAGAGAAGTGAGTCTCTGTCAAGCACAGCTCTTTACCCTCTCCCTCCTTTGCTGGGAGATGTCCGTTGCCTATGACACTTGTAGTCTGGACTTCCGGCTGACGTGGCAGACTCCCATGAAGCACCGACTCTGCCCAGATGTTTTCATCAGTAAAATGGTGAAGAGCTGAATCAGAGTGAGGACCACTTTCAGCTGGCCACAGCTGCTTAATGCTGGGAAATCAACATCTAGGACCCTGCACTCTGCTTGGATAAATAGATAGTTCTGTCTTGGCCTGCCTGGAGCACTGTCTGCCAGGGCAGAGAGTCCTTTGCTCTCTCAGTGTTTAGCAAGATACACAGATGGAAGGTTCTCTATCTTTGAAAGATAGCCTTCTTCACCAAGAATGCATTTGCTCCTGACTCTGACTCTTGGGTGTTCTCACTACAGATAACCCTAGAGGTGCTTAACTGAATCAGAACCCATTTTGAGCACCTGTTGTGTGCCTTATACCAGTATGCTTGGGACCCAGAGATAAATAAAATATGGTTCTTCCCTGTGAGAAGGTACAGGGTAAAAGCAAGGAGGGAACTAGTGATGAACGTTCTTGCAGTCCAGATAGATGAATAAGGCTGTGGCATTGTTCAGGGAACGGTTGGCTAGAGGGCTACAAATAACTGAAACTTCTAAGTACATATGTGCCTTCTAGCTGCATTTTGGGGAATTTAGGCAGTAAATGAGTGTGTCCTTGTATTGTGAATCCTTCTAATCTGAGTTCTTCTGTGTATAAAATACAGAGTTATTAATGTAATGTTCCCAACACATTCTCTACTTGTTCTGAGATTATGCATAAGCCTGCCAATGAGAAATGGGTGGGCATTCTCTGGGGTGGCTCAGTGGGGCAGGCAGCATGCAGGCTAGAGTTCGGAGACCACAGCTCCCTGGATCTTCCCACTGTATTTCCTGTGAGCAGATGCTTCCTGTCCCACTTACTGTTTCATTCTGATACTAGAACACTGCTCAATGTCTCAGGCCTATGTTCAACTGCTAAAGAGATTGAGGCAGGGTGATCCCAAGTTCAAGGTCTGTCCTGAGCTACATGGTGAGTTCAAGGGTAGCCTGAGCAACTTAGTAAGACTTTATCTCTAAAAGTCAAGAGTAAAAGTAAGGGCTCAGCAGTAGAGCACTTGCCTACCATGCAAGCATGGCATGTTAGGTTCAATTCCCACCTCAGTACCATACACAGAGGCATACCCCACACACCACACATATACACACACATACACTCACATACCACACATATACACATACATACACTCACTCACCACACATATACACACACATACACTCACACACTACACATATACACACACATACACTCACACACCATACATATACACATGCATACAATCACACATCACACACACACACACACACACACCATACACAGAGACACAGATCACACACACACCACATATATACACCTCACATACCATACATATCACACACCATGCATACACACACCCACACATCATACACTACATATACACACACATATCACACACACACATACACACACACCATACACAGGGACACAGAGACACAGATCACACACACACACATATACACACAAACATACTATATATATATATATATCACATACCACACACACACATACACACCACAAATACACATACATACCACACACATTTGGCACTCAATAAATGTTTCATCAAGAAGTAGGTTTTAAAAAGGTCTGCTAACCATAATAAAAATATTAGCATAATTTTATATTGGTATATTTTCCTCTTTATACTATATGTAATTTATAATTTGGGGGGTTTCAAGTTATATTTTTTGTCAGACATATTCTTACCACAAATACATTCAGAGGTGACTCAGTCTGTTAGAACCCGTATTGAGCCTCAGCTGCATGCCTGACTGCTTGTGACCCCCACAGCACAAGTATTGGGTACGGCTAGCTTTGGGAAGTTGCAAGAAAGGATTGGAAAATCAACCCTGGATTGTTTTTAACCTAACAGAATGATCCTGATAGTATTTGAGGTGCCATGGCAGGGCCTAGAAGACACTTTGGGATAGAAAAGGGGGTATCCATATCCTGCCATTGGAGCAATAACTTTTATGCTCCTGGATTTATAAGCAAAAGAGGTTCTACAAGTTAAAATAGTGAAGGGTATACTCTTAAAGAATATGAAGAAATGCACAGAGCCCATGCAGAGGACTAGGCCTTGCCAATTCTACAGTCTCATGTAGTGTTTGCGTGTATATGTGTGTGTATTTATGGCCATGTGTAAATCCTGTTTTATAAACCTACAGGTTCTTGAATAATGGGACATAGGGCTTATACCCTTTCCCTCTCTCAGAAACCTTCTCTCTTCCTACCTCTGCTGTTCTAAAAAATCCTAGTTTTAAAAACTCAAAAACACAAGGCAGGGCTTAAAATACAGCTCATTAGCATGACTAGCATCACGGAGCCCTAGGTTCAACTTGACTCTGGAAAACCAGAGATGCCAGGATGCCATCCTTGGAGATTGTGATATGAGCCAAGATGCTGGACTCTCCTGTCCTAAAGCCTGGTTAGAACTCGAGCAGGCCTTCCTATACCTGTAAACGCAACTCCTAAACTTAGCATGTTTTATTCCTACCCTATAATTACATCAGTTGCTGGATGTCTGAGTTCTGCTAGAAGCTGCAGAAGGTGGGGATCCAGCCCTTTGAATCTGGGCTCAGGGAGCAGTGGGAGTGTAAGGAAATGGAGGAGTTCCAGAGGGAAGGATGTAGTGCCAAGATGGAGTATGGCCACATCAGAGAAGCCCTCCTTCACATTCCTCACCACCTGCCATCTAGTGAGCGTTGGCTCAGGTAATCTTTGGCTATGCAGTGGGAAGATGGATAAATTTGTGAGTGAGTCAGTTGGAAATCTAACTACTTTTTACATAGCTCATCTCATGACAAAAATATCACATCCAGCTCACATCTAACAGCTAGCTTTTAGCTTGCAATCTACTTGAAATTTGGAACTTGCTTTATTTAGCTTTCAAATAGTCATTATAAGTTAAATGAACATTATAATAGGGCCAGCCAGGGCCAAGGAAAGTAATAACTGAAGGAGGGACATAAAACTCTTGTCCCAAGCATGCATCCTTGTCCTAGTTAGGACTTATTGCTGTGAACAGACACCATGACCATGGCAACTGTCACTTAATTGGGGCTGGCTTACAGTTTCTGAGGGTAGGAAGCATGGCAGCACCCAGGCAGACATAGTGTTGGAGGAGCTGAAAGTTCTACATCTTGATCCAAAAGCAGCCAGGAAGACACTGTCTACTGCAGGCAGCCAACCAGGAGGAGGCTAGAATTCCACATTGGGCAGACCCTAACCCTAGGAGACATCAAAGCCTACCCATAGAGTGACACACCCCCTTATACAAGGCCACACCTACTCCAACAAGGCTACAAGCATTTAACCACATGAGACTATGGGTGCCCAACCTGTTCAAACCACCACAGCCCTCTTGCCAGGTCATACGCCATTCCCAAAGATTCTCAGCCAGGATCTGGGTTCAAGCAGAAAGACCAGTGAGGGCAGTCAGCTTCCTTCCAGGTAACTCTACCTGGTGAAACTACATTTTTTTAAATGCAGTTTTAGGTGTTGGGTGTGTGCTGAAGAGAGCTTTCTTAACTGTTCTGCTGTGTTTTCTGTTTGTTTTGTTTTTCAGCATGGTACTCCTGGCATTTGCATCTCATCCTACTGGTAAGCTACCCTAGTGTTTATTTGTAATCCTTGTTCAAAACCAGGAGTCTGAACTTGGTTAGATCTCCGAAGACGTTCTCTAAGAGACTAGAGGATGTGACTGGGCTACTGATTTGAAATTACATTTAACTCAATTGGTTAAGGGACCTATGGCTCAGTGATAGAACACTTATCTAGCCCTAGCATGGACAGGCCCTGCGTTGATCCCAGATCTGCAGAATAGGAAGATGAAAAAACAAAAACAAAAAAAAACAACAAAAAAACAAAAAACAACTTCAGTGTGGATTTATTCCCTGTCAATGTATTCTTTCTTTTTTGTTTGTTTCTTTCTTCGAAACAGGGTTTCTCTGTGTAGCCCTGGCTGTCCTGGAACTCACTCTGTAGACCAGGCTGGCCTCGAACTCAGAAATCTGCCTGCCTCTGCCTCCCGAGTGCTGGGATTAAAGGCATACGCCACCATGCCCGGCATAAAATTTTTTAAAAAGAATACATTGAGCCAGTCAGTGGTGGCGCACGCCTTTAATCCCAGCACTCAGGAGGCAGAGGCAGGCGGATTTCTGAGTTCGAGGCCAGCCTGGTCTACAGAGTGAGTTCCAGGACAGCCAGGGCTATACAGAGAAACCCTGTCTCGAAAAACCAAACAACAAAAAAAATTTTTTTAAAAATTTATTTATGTTTGAGTACTTTGTCGCATGTACATCCCCATGCCAGAAGAGGGTGTCAGATTCCCTTATAGATGGTCATGAGCCACCATGTGGGTACTGGGAATTGAACTCAGGACCTCTGGAAGGCCAGCCAGTGCTCATAACCAGTGAGCCATCTCACCAGCCCCATCCATGAATTTATTCTTATCCCTGCGGTTTTAACGTTATATTTTGAGCTTTGAACTTTTTAATTAATCTACAGAATACTAGGCTGTCTAATGACACTTTCCCACATCTCTGTCATTGTAGTTTACCTCAGTCCTATCCTCCTTGTCCTCTCTGTGCTGCCTCCTCTTGTCTCCTCATCCCCTACAGTCTGTCTCCCTCACACTATCATGTCACATTCACCACTTTATATATTTTGAAGCTGTGGGAGTTTGAATATGCTTGGCCCTGTTGGAGTGGGTGTGGCCTTGTAGGAGTAGGTGTGTCACTGGGCATGGGCTTTAAGACGCTCCTTCTAGCTGCCTGGAAGTCAGTCTTCTTCTAACTGTCTTCAGATGAAGAGGTAGAACTCTTAGTTACACGGAAGCTGCCACGTTCCTGCCTTGATGCTAATGGACTGAACCTCTGAACCTGTAAGCCAGCCCCAATTAAATGTTGTCCTTAGAAGAGTTGCCTTGGTCATGGTGTCTGTCCACCGCAGTGAAACCCTAACTAAGACAGAAAAGTCTTGAATCAGCATATGAAAAAAAACATGATAATTATCTTTCTGGGTCTGACTTGTTTTGCTTAATATGATGTGCTCTAGATCTGTTCGCTTGGCAGAATGTCTTGCTTTATGCTGGGTAGAACTGCATTGTGTGTGCATGTGTGAATGTCCGTGTGTGTCCGTGTGTGTGTGTGTATGTGTGTGTGTCCGTGTGTGTGTGTGTATGTGTGTGTGTATGTCTGTGTGTGTGTGTGTATGTGTATGTTCATAGATACAGATTGATCTGTCACTTAGTTGCAGTCTTTTAAATTTTCTTCTTTGGCTATCAGAGCAGCTTATCTGTGCTCCTTCTAAAGTATTTGGTGAAGAAGTTCACATTTATTCTATTTTTATTTAACATTTAAAATGTTCCCACAAGTATTGCACAGCTAGCTGTACCAGCAAGCCAAGCTCACTCGCTTGCTTGCTTGCTTGCTCTCTCTCTCTCTCTCTCTCTCTCTCTCTCTCTTTCTCTCTGTCTCTCTCTCTCTCTGTCTCTCTCTGTGTGTGTGTGACTCTGTAGAGTCCTATTTATACCCTCTAAACATCACGTGTCCTCCATGTGCCTTGCCTCAGCACGTGCATTCAATCAGCCCGAGTCCTCAGAAGCAGCAACAAACTGCAGTACACCACCAGTTTTTTGGTGCATTTCTCTCTATGGCATCTCAACAAATGCAGCTCAACTCTGCAGTGTAAGGTGGACTAATACATGCATGTTGTTAGCAAAGAATCTTTCATCACATGGGCTTGCTTTAGCAGAAGCCCTCTCTCCTGTGTCTGCTTCAGTGAAACCTTCCTTCACATGTTTGCCCCAGCAAAACGACTTTCCAAAGAACTCTTTAATTTTTTAAATTTTTATTTATGTGAGTACACTGTAGCTGTCTTTAGACACACTAGAAGAAGGCATTGGATCCCATTACAGATGATTGTGAGCCATCATGTGGTTTCTGGGAACTGAACTTAGAACCTGTGGAAGAGCAGTCGGTGCTCTGAACCACTGAGCCATTTCTCCAGCCCCCTCCAAAGAACTCTTAAGTTTCCACTTCAGATGATTACACAGCCATGAGCATACTGAACCCAAGAAGTGGACATTTCAAAGGATGAATGAATTATGGTGTGAATTATATCTCAATCAGAAAGTATGTTGGAGACAAAAAAAGAAAACTCTCTCATTTGAGAACTAACTTGGATTATGGTCATACTGAGTGAGAGTAATTCTCCTTCAAACTATGTTTGTAGGGACTTGGGTGTGTCACTTAGTGGTAGAGACTTAGAGACTTGTGGAACATATGTGAGCTCTGGGCTCTGGGTTCAATTTCTAGAATGTACGTACATGTCTCTCTCTCTCTCTCTCTCTCTCTGTGTGTGTGTGTGTGTGTGCTTCATGCATGCCACACACACGTGCACACTGTAAGCTTGTTACACAAGAGGAGTCCTGTCTGTGACTTCACGTTAACTAAAGTAATTGAAGAGGCTTGGTACAGGAAATTTCATTCATGAGAAGGATTTTTGAAGAGTAATGGTTAGCTGAACCTCTTATGTCAGCAACAGGGATAGCCTTGACTTCCCTTGCTGTACACAGTGGAGAATCCCTAGGAAATGAATGTCCCCAAACTCCAGTGTCCAGAGCCCTAGATGTCTGAGTGCCATAGCAGGGCTTCGGCAAAAGCCCTGGCAGAGGTAGGTGTGGAATGATGAGTGGATATGTCTGTCGGCAGCAGTCCAGGAGGAGCTGGATTCTTCTATGTGTGCTAGAAGCAAGTTCATGATCTAATTCTTGAGCAGTGACATTGTAAGCCTTCTTTGGATATTGGGTAATGTGGAGGTGTCTTCTTTTTTTCCTTCTGTGTGTATATATGTATGTGTGCATACATATTAATGCATACCAGTATGTATGGAGATGTACACACATGTGAGTATGTGAATAAAGGACAGGCAGACTGTGGGTGTCATTTCTCAGGACATCATTCACATTGCTCTTTTGAAACAGGGTCTCTCACTTTTATCTAGACTTGACAATTCAGCCAGGCTAACTTATAGGTAGCAAACCTTAAAGAGTCGCCTGTCTCTGTTTCTCCAGTCCTTGGATTACAAACACGCCGTCATGCCTGGGTTTTATGAGATGGGTGCTTGTGTGGCAAGCACATTACTGACTGAGTGATCGCCTTAGCTGCAAACTTTATTATTTTTATAAAAGTGCTCTGCATGGTCACCGAGGTCATGTTTGTCACTTTCTTAGAGCTTTTACAAAGTGTGTATCAAGATGCCTTAAGAAGGGATATGTCTGCTTCTCCCATCTCCTTTTTGGGGAGTTCCACAGAAACCTGAGCAGCAATGAATTTTCCATTGAGCTAAGTCAGTATGAGTTGCACACACTCCTCAGAACTGTGCAAGAGCTAACCTATACGGCCACAAGCAGCAGCCCATCACTTTGACATCACTCAGGAAGAGTTGAGTGCTTTAGTTTTGTTTCTTAGAGCAAATGACCAAGACACTAAGGGCTATGGTGTGAAAATAACAAGAGTTCAGTGTCTTAGTTCCCTTTCCTGTTGCTCTGACAAAAGCAACATAAGGGAGGAAGGGTGTGTTCTGGCTCCCAGTTCAAGGGTCTTGTCCATCCTTGTGCAGAAGCCAAAGTGACAGGAGCTAGGCACATCCCATCTGCAGTCAGGAAAAAGAGCAGTAAATGTCTGTTGTAGCTCAGGTCATCCATCTGTTTATTCTTTCCCAGCCAGAGAATGGTGCCACCCACAGTGGGTGGGTCCTTCCCTCCTCAGTATAATTAAGAAATCTCCTACAGGCGTGCCAGAGAGCCACTGTCTAAATAATTCCAGATTCTATCAATTTGATGATTAACAGTAAACACCACATTCAAAATGTTTTGTTTTTTTTTTGTTTTTTGTTTTTTTTTGGTTTTTCGAGACAGGGTTTCTCTGTATCGCCCTGGCTGTCCTGGAACTCCCTCTGTAGACCAGGCTGGCCTCGAACTCAGAAATCCGCCTGCCTCTGCCTCCCGAGTGCTGGGATTAAAGGTGTGCGCCACCACACCCGGCTCACATTCAAAATGTACAAGACCTCTTGGGAGTCAATTATATTAACTTTAAATAGATCCTGGTGGTGGTCTCCATCTCAGGATTTTATTGCTGCAAAGAGACTCCACGGCCATTGCAACTCTTATAGAGGAAAGCATTTAGTTGGGGCTGGCTTACAGTTCAGAGGCTGAGTCCATCACTGTCATGGCATGCAGGCAGACGTGGCTCTGGGAAGATAGCTGAGATTTCTACATCTTACTAGTCAGACAGCAGAAAGAGAGAGTGCCACTGGACCTGGCTTAGGGTTCTGAAATCCCAAAACAATCTCCAAGTGACACACTTCTTCCAACAAGGCCACACCTCCCAACAGTACCACTTTTTATGAGCCTTGGGGTCATTTTTAGTAAACCATTACATTTTCTAATGGTTGTTTGCCACTGATTCTAAAGTTCAGCAGATAAAACAGCTCTATAGACTCTGTGAGTTAGAGTAGATGTGTTTTTAACTAAGAAGGTACCAGTGTGCCAGAGTGTTTGTACCACTTGCCGTTTTACCCAGAACAGCATGAGGGTTCAGTGGCTCCTCCACACCCTCACCGACCTTTGTTATGTTTGTCTGATTTGATCTAGCAGGTGAGGGTCTCCTAGTGCAGTTCTTGCCTGAACTTCCCTCGCCCTCATTTCTGAGAGGCTGTAGGATGAGTTTCCCTGTAAATGCCTCTTGGAATCAGACAGGTTGTTTGCCTGCCTCAAACACTGGGTTTCTTTAGGTTTGGGGAGACAGAGCTGAACTGTTCTTCCAGTCATTATACAAGTTAATGAAAGGGTTCAAGGACCTTAGAACCAGCCGGGCGTGGTTGTGCACGCCTTTAATCCCAGCACTTGGGAGGCAGAGGCAGGCGGATTTCTGAGTTTGAGGCCAGCCTGGTCTACAAAGTGAGTTCCAGGACAGCCAGGGCTATACAGAGAAACCCTGTCTCAAAAAAAAAAAAAAAAAAAAAAAAAAAAAAAGAAAAAGAAAGAAAAAGAAAAAGAAAACAAACAAACAAACAAACAAAAAAACCCCTTAGAACCATAATTGAGAAGACCCCATTCCTTTCTCTTTAAACTCTTTGACCTGTAGTAGAGATCGTCTTCTCATGTTTAAAAGTTTGCACTTTATATTCTTATGGGGTCATTTGCTGTGGTATCCAAAAGAGAAGCTTTAAAACAACCAGAAGAGCAGGGAGCTCCCAGGAATGTGAGGTAGCAGAGGCCTTGGTGCATGGCTTCAATTGATGAGAGGCCATGACTTGAGGTGAAGCAGCAGCAGCAGCAGTAGCAGCCAGTCTTTGGAGGTGTCACCCCACCCTGACCATTCCTTGCTAGGTCTAGGGCTGAGATGGGGTGAGAGAACTCTTCCCTCACACTTTACCTCATGTTAGTGTGGCAAGTCATGCTACTTCCCAGTTGCAGTTTTGTGTTCTGTAACCTTCAGAGCAGTAGGGTTCGTGTCCTCTACTCAGTAAAGCGCTATCTGGAGCCCAGCCGTTCAGGATGCTCACGCTTGCTTGCAGAATCCTCCTGTGGTTGCCATGAAGATATGGGTCAGGTCCGAGCCACTTACCTGGTGCCTCTGCCATGTAGTTCAGCAGAGGAAAGCAGAGGAGTGTTGTGTTGTGAATGCCTTCACTTGTTCTAAGATTTTTATTATTTTATGTATTTGTGGCCAAGTTTATGTATGTGCAGCACAAACATACACATAAGTACAGAGCCTAGAAGAGGGCATTAGAGCTCCTGAGATAGAGTTATAGGGTATCTTAGAAGAGACAGCATGACCAAGGTGGGGCTGGCTTGCAGTTTCAAAGCTTTCGTCCTTTATCATTATCAGGCAGATAGGCTGCTGCAAAATGATCTGCTACTTCTATATCTTGATCTGAAGGCAGTCAGGACAAGACTCTTCCACACTGGGTGGAACTTGGGTATAGGACCTCAAAGCCCAACCCAACATTGATACATTTCCTCTAGTAAGACCACACACACCTTGTTTTTTTTTTTTTTTTATATTTTTATTACATATTTTCCTCAATTACGTTTCCAATGCTATCCCAAAAGTCCCCCATAGCGCCCCCCCACTTCCCTATCCACCCATTCCCATTCTTTTGGCCCTGGCATTCCCCTATATTGGGGCATATAAAGTTTGCAAGTCCAATGGGCCTCTCTTTCCATTGATGGCTGACTAGGCCATCTTTCGATACATATGCATCTAGAGACAAGAGCTCCGGGGTTCTAGTTAGTACATCATGTTGTTCCAACAATAGGGTTGCAGATCCCTTTAGCTCCTTGGGTACTTACTCTAGCTTCTCCATTGGGAGCCCTGTGATACATCCAATAGCTGACTGTGAACATCCACTCCTGTGTTTGCTAGGCCCCAGCATCGTCTCACAAGAGACAGCTATATTTGGGTCCTTTCAGCAAAATCTTGCTAGTGTATGCAATGGTGTCAGCGTTTAGAAGTTGATTATGGGATGGATCCCTGGGTACGGCAGTCTCTAAATGGTCCATCCTTTCATCACCGCTACGAACTTTGTCTCTGTAACTCCTTCCCTGGGTGTTTTGTTCCCAATTCTGAGAAGGTGCACAGTGTCCACACTTTGGTCTTCATTCTTCTTGAGTTTCATGCGTTTAGCAAATTGTATCTTAAATCTTGGGTATCCTAAGTTTTGGGCTAATATCCACTTATCAGTGAATACATATTGTGTGAGTTCTTTTGTGATTGTGTTACTTCACTCAAGATGATGCCCTCCAGGTCCATCCATTTGGCTAGGAATTTCATAAATTCATTCTTTTTAATAGCTGAGTAGTACTCCATTGTGTAAATGTACCATAATTTCTGTATCCATTCCTCTGTTGAGGGACATCTGGGTTCTTTCCAGCTTCTGGCTATTATAAATAGGGCTGCTATGAACATAGTGGAACATGTGTCCTTTTTACCGGTTGGGACATCTTCTGGATATATGCCCAGGAGAGGTATTGCTGGATCCTCCGGTAGTACTATGTCCAATTTTCTGAGGAACCGCCAGACTGATTTCCAGAGTGGTTGTACAAGCTTGCAATCCCACCAACAATGGAGGAGTGTTCCTCTTTCTCCACATCCTCGCCAGCAACTGCTGTCACCTGAATTTTTGATCTTAGCCATTCTGACTGGTGTGAGGTGGAATCTCAGGGTTGTTTTGATTTGCATTTCCCTGATGATTAAGGATGTTGAACATTTTTTCAGGTGTTTCTCTGCCATTCGGTATTCCTCAGGCGAGAATTCTTTGTTCAGTTCTGAGCCCCATTTTTTAATGGGGTTATTTGACTTTCTGGAGTCCACCTTCTTGAGTTCTTTATATATATTGGATATTAGTCCCTTATCTGATTTAGGATAGGTGAAGATCCTTTCCCAATCTGTTGGTGGTTTTTTTGTCTTATTGATGGTGTCTTTAGCCTTGCAGAAGCTTTGTAGTTTCATGAGGTCCCACTTGTCAATTCTCGATCTTACAGCACAAGCCATTACTGTTCTATTCAGGAATTTTTCCCCTGTGCCCATATCTTCAAGGCTTTTCCCCACTTTCTCCTCTATAAGTTTCAGTGTCTCTGGTTTTATGTGAAGTTCCTTGATCCACTTAGACTTGACCTTAGTACAAGGAGATAGGAATGGATCGATTCGCATTCTTCTACATGTTAACAACCAGTTGTGCCAGCACCATTTGTTGAAAATGCTGTCTTTCTTCCACTGGATGTTTTTAGCTCCCTTGTCGAAGATCAAGTGACCATAGGTGTGTGGGTTCATTTCTGGGTCTTCAATTCTATTCCATTGGTCTACTTGTCTGTCACTATACCAGTACCATGCAGTTTTTATCACAATTGCTCTGTAGTAGAGCTTTAGGTCCGGCATGGTGATTCCACCAGAGGTTCTTTTATTCTTGAGAAGAGTTTTTGCTATCCTAGGTTTTTTGTTATTCCAGATGAATTTGCAGATTGCACTTTCTAATTCGTTGAAGAATTGAGTTGGAATTTTGATGGGGATTGCATTGAATCTGTAGATTGCTTTTGGCAAGATAGCCATTTTTACAATGTTGATCCTGCCAATCCATGAGCATGGGAGATCTTTCCATCTTCTGAGATCTTCTATAATTTCTTTCTTCAGAGACTTGAAGTTTTTATTATACAGATCTTTCACTTCCTTAGTTAGAGTCACGCCAAGATATTTTATATTATTTGTGACTATTGAGAAGGGTGTTGTTTCCCTAATTTCTTTCTCAGCCTGTTTATTCTTTGTGTAGAGAAAGGCCATTGATTTGTTTGAGTTAATTTTATATCCAGCTACTTCACCGAAGCTGTTTATCAGGCTTAGGAGTTCTCTGGTGGAATTTTTAGGGTCACTTATATATACTATCATATCATCTGCAAAAAGTGATATTTTGACTTCATCTTTTCCAATTTGTATCCCTTTGATCTCCTTTTGTTGTCGAATTGCTCTGGCTAGGACTTCAAGTACAATGTTGAATAGGTATGGAGAAAGTGGACAGCCTTGTCTAGTCCCTGATTTTAGAGGGATTGCTTCAAGCTTCTCACCATTTACTTTGATGTTGGCTACTGGTTTGCTGTAGATTGCTTTTATCATGTTTAGGTATGGGCCTTGAATTCCTGATCTTTCCAAGACTTTTATCATGAATGGGTGTTGGATCTTGTCAAATGCTTTTTCCGCATCTAACGAGATGACCATGTGGTTTTTGTCTTTGAGCTTGTTTATATACTGGATTACGTTGATGGATTTCCGTATATTGAACCATCCCTGCATCCCTGGGATGAAACCTACTTGGTCAGGATGGATGATTGTTTTGATGTGTTCTTGGATTCGGTTAGCAAGAATTTTATTGAGGATTTTTGCATCAATATTCATAAGGGATATTGGTCTGAAGTTTTCTATCTTTGTTGGGTCTTTTTGTGGTTTAGGTATCAGAGTAATTGTGGCTTCATAGAATGAGTTGGGTAGAGTACCTTCTGTTTCTATTTTGTGGAATAGTTTGTGAAGAACTGGGATTAGATCTTCTTTGAAGGTCTGATAGAACTCTGCACTAAACCCATCTGGTCCTGGGCTTTTTTTGGTTGGGAGACTATTAATGACTGCTTCTATTTCTTTGGGGGATATAGGGCTGTTTAGATCATTAACCTGATCTTGATTCAACTTTGGTACCTGGTATCTGTCTAGGAACTTCTCCATTTCATCCAGGTTCTCCAGTTTTGTTGAGTATAGCCTTTGGTAGAAGGATCTGATGGTGTTTTGGATGTCTTCAGGATCTGTTGTTATGTCTCCTTTTTCATTTCTGATTTTGTTAATTAGGATGCTTTCCCTGTGCCCTCTAGTGAGTCTGGCTAAGGGTTTATCTATCTTGTTGATTTTCTCAAAGAACCAGCTCCTTGATTGGTTGATTCTTTGAATAGTTTTTCTTGTTTCCACTTGGTTGATTTCACCCCTGAGTTTGATTATTTCCTGCCGTCTACTCCTCTTGGGTGAATTTGCTTCCTTTTGTTCTAGTGCTTTTAGGTGTGTTGTCAAGCTGCTAATGTGTGCTCTTTCTAGTTTCCTTTTGGAGGCACTCAGAGCTATGAGTTTTCCTCTTAGAAATGCTTTCATTGCGTCCCATAAGTTTGGGTATGTTGTGGCTTCATTTTCATTGAACTCTAAAAAGTCCTTAATTTCTTTCTTTATTCCTTCCTTGACCAAGGTATCATTGAGAAGAGTGTTGTTCAGTTTCCACGTGAAGGTTGGCTTTCTATTATTTATTTTGTTATTGAAGATCAGCCTTCGTCCATGGTGATCTGATAGGATGCATGGGACAATTTCAATGTTTTTGTATCTGTTGAGTCCTGTTTTGTGCCCAATTACGTGGTCAATTTTGGAGAAGGTACCATGAGGTGCTGAGAAGAAGGTGTATCCTTTTGTTTTAGGGTAAAATGTTCTGTAGATATCTGCCAGATCCATTTGATCCATAACTTCTGTTAGTTTCACTGTGTCCCTGTTTAGTTTCTGTTTCCATGATCTGTCCATTGGTGAAAGTGGTGTGTTGAAGTCTCCCACTATTATTGTATGAGGTGCAATGTGTGCTTTGAGATTTACTAAAGTTTCTTTAATGAATGAGGCTGCCTTTGTATTTGGAGCATAGATATTCAGGATTGATAGTTCCTCTTGGAGGATTTTACCTTTGATGAGTATGAAGTGCCCCTCCCTGTCTTTTTTGATGACTTTGGGTTGGAAGTCAATCTTATCTGATATTAGAATGGCTACTCCAGCTTGTTTCTTCAGACCATTTGCTTGGAAAATTGTTTTCCAGCCTTTCATTCTGAGGTAGTGTCTATCTTTTTCTCTGAGATGAGTTTCTTGTAAGCAGCAAAATGTTGGGTCTTGTTTGTGTAGCCAGTTTGTTAGTCTATGTCTTTTTATCGGGGAGTTGAGTCCATTGATATTAAGAGATATTAAGGAAAAGTAATTGTTGTTTCCTGTTATTTTTGTTGTTAAAGTTGGCATTCTGTTCTTGTGGCTGTCTTCTTTTAGGTTTGTTGAGGGATTACCTTCTTGTTGTTTCTAGGGCGTGGTTCCTGTCCTTGTATTGGTTTTTTTCTGTTATTATCCTTTGAAGGGCTGGATTCGTGGAGAGATAATGTGTGAATTTGGCTTTGTCGTGGAATACTTTGGTTTCTCCATCTATGTTAATTGAGAGTTTGGCTGGGTATAGTAGCTTGGGCTGGAATTTGTGTTCTTTTAGTGTCTGTATAACATCTGTCCAGGATCTTCTAGCTTTCATAGTCTCTGGTGAAAAATCTGGTGTAATTCTGATAGGCGTGCCTTTATATGTTACTTGGCCTTTTTCTCTTACTGCTTTTAGTATTCTATCTTTATTTAGTGCATTTGTTGTTCTGATTATTATGTGTCGGGAGGTATTTCTTTTCTGGTCCAGCCTATTTGGAGTTCTGTAGGCTTCTTGTATGTTCATGGGCATCTCTTTCTTTAGATTTGGGAAGTTTTCTTCTATAATTTTGTTGAAGATGTTTGCTGGTCCTTTGAGTTGAAAATCTTCATTCTCATCCACTCCTATTATCCGTAGGTTTGGTCTTCTCATTGTGTCCTGTATTTCCTGGATGTTTTGAGTTAGGATCTTTTTGCATTTTCCATTTTCCTTGATTGTTGTGCCCATGTTCTCTATGGAATCTTCTGCACCTGAGATTCTCTCTTCCATCTCTTGTATTCTGTTGCTGATGCTTGCATCTATGGTTCCAGATTTCTTTCCTAGGGTTTCTATCTCCAGTGTTGCCTCATTTTGGGTTTTCTTTATTGTGTCTACTTCCCTTTTTAGGTCTAGTATGGTTTTGTTCATTTCCATCATCTGATTGGATGTGTTTTCCTGTTTCTCTTTAAGGACTTCTACCAGTTTGGTTGTGTTTTCCTGTTTTTCTTTAAGGACTTGTAACTCTTTAGCCATGTTCTCCTGTAGTTCTTTAAAGTCCTTCTTGATGTCCTCTACCATCATCATGAGATATGCTTTTAAATCCAGGTCTAGTTTTTCAGGTGTGTTGGGGTGCCCTGGACTGGGCGAAGTGGGAGTGCTGGGTCCTGATGATGGTGAGTGGTCTTGGTTTCTGTTAGTAAGATTCTTACCTTTACCTCTCGCCATCTGGTAATCTCTGGAGTTGTTATAGTTGTCTCTGTTCAGAGGTTGTTCTTCTGGGGATTCTGAGTATCCTCTGTCAGCAGACCTGTACAGACTAAGTTCGGTGGAGTCCCGGAGCCAAGATGGCGCTCCCTGCAGGGCAGGTCACTGTTCTCCGGCTGGGAGGGTGTCGGATGTCTGCGGCCCCAAAAGGGTGCTGCCTCAGCGGTTCTGTGGCTCCCGCCTGTCCCAGAAGCTGTCTGCCTCTGTGGTCCTCACTCTGACCTGTACAGACTAAGTTCGGCGGAGTCCCGGAGCCAAGATGGCGCTCCCTGCAGGGCAGGTCACTGTCCTCCGACTGGGAGGGTGCCGGATGTCTGCGGCCCCAAAAGGGTGCTGCCTCAGCGGCTCTGTGGCTCCTGCCTGTCCCAGAAGCTGTCTGCCTCTGTGGTCCTCACTCTAACCTGTAGACTAAGTTCGGCGGAGTCCCGGAGCCAAGATGGCACTCTCTGCAGGGCAGGTCTCTGTCCTCCGGCTGGGAGGGTGCCGGAAGTCTGCGGCCCCAAAAGGGTGCTGCCTCAGCGGCTCTGTGGCTCCTGCCTGTCCCAGAAGCCGTCTGCCCCCGTGGTCCCCACTCTGACCTGTAGAGACTAAGCTCGGCGGAGTCCCGGAGCCAAGATGGCGTTCCCTGCAGGGCAGGTCACTGTCCTCCGACTGGGAGGGTGCCGGATGTCTGCGGCCCCAAAAGGGTGCTGCCTCAGCGGCTCTGTGGCTCCCGCCTGTCCCAGAAGCTGTCTGCCTCTGTGGTCCTCACTCTAACCTGTAGACTAAGTTCGGCGGAGTCCCGGAGCCAAGATGGCACTCTCTGCAGGGCAGGTCACTGTCCTCCGGCTGGGAGGGTGCCGGAAGTCTGCGGCCCCAAAAGGGTGCTGCCTCAGCGGCTCTGTGGCTCCTGCCTGTCCCAGAAGCTGTCTGCCTCTGTGGTCCTCACTCTAACCTGTAGACTAAGTTCGGCGGAGTCCAGGAGCCAAGATGGCACTCTCTGCAGGGCAGGTCTCTGTCCTCCGGCTGGGAGGGTGCCGGAAGTCTGCGGCCCCCCCAAAAAAAAACCACACACACCTTGTAATAATGCCACTTCCCATGGGTCAAGCATGTTCAAACCACCACATTCCTCTCCCTGGCCTCCATAGGCTTTTTCAAACACATGAGTCTGTGGGGGCCATACATAGCCATAGCATAATGCAAAAATAAATTTAGTCCACCTTCAAAAGTCCTCATAGTCTGTCAGTCTCAACAATGTTTAAAAATCCAAAGTTCAAACTCTCTTCTGAGATTCATGCAATTTCTTAACTGTAGTTCCCTATAAAATCAAAAAGCAGATCACATACTTCTAATATCACAGGATAAACATTACCATTCCAAAACACCATAGTGAGGAGCTATTGGATCAAAGAAAGACCAAAAACCAACTGGGCAAGCTCCAAACTCTTCTTTTCCAAGCCTGACCTTCAACTTCTTTGATCTTTGTTGACTGCAATACACTTCTTTCTCTTGGGCTAGTTCCACTCCCTGTTAGCAGCATTCCTAGGCAAGTATCTCACAGCTGTGGTATCTTGGGGACTCTGAGGCAATTTCAACTCCACAGCTTCTTGTTCCAATGTCTGGGATCCACATATGATCTTCTAGGCTCCCTCAAAGGGCTTGGGTCACTTCTCCAGCTCTGCCCTTTCTAGGCTATGGTTGATCCATTTCATTGCTGCTGCTGTTATTGATGATTATCCCATGGTACTCGTGTCTCCAGAACACTGGGGTCTTCTGATGCAACTAGGCTTCACAGATAGCCCTCATAGGCTCTCTTCATGGTGCCAAGCCTCAACTTCTTTTCATGACTCCTTTAGTCTTGGGCTGTCAACTGCAACTGAGGCTACACCTTCACCAATAGCCTTTCCTGGCCTCTCACAGTGCCATGCTTCAGCTGTTTTCCATGACCCCTTCCATGCTTCCAAAACCAGTAACACCAGGGTGACTCTTACACATAACAGAGTCTAGCTGCCAGCAAGAGTTCTATCTCTGGAACATGGCTTCTTTGTGCTCTCAAAAAACATTTTCCAGAAGATTTCATCACAGTGATGCTGGTTTCTTCTTAATCACCACTAATTTCTTAGCTCCAGCTTTCTGTATTCCAACTCCTTCACTGCCTAAGCTTGACTGTCCTGGAACTTGCTTTGTAGAATGACCTTGAACTCAGAGATCTCCATGCCTGACTCCTAAATACTGGGATTAAAGGCATGTACAATGACACCTAAGCTTTTCTTTACCTTTTCACAAGATCTTTATAAGTTTTGAATTGTAGTTCATTACACAGATATTCAAGTTGAAAACTGAGAATAGCCATAACAATCCATCCCTTATCAATTTGACACATAATCATATCTCCTTATGCCCAAATGAAAACAATAACCAGATCATAATAACATCGAACTTGATATAATTATCCTTTGTTGAATTTCAAATGCATAAACAATAAGCTTAGCTGGGTGGGATCCTGCCCCAAGGTCACCATTCCCTTAATTCAATTTAATGTTTTTGAACAAAGGATATAGCTTCATTTTATTTCCTGGTACCCCTTTACTCTTTGGACCATGCATTTTGTAGTTTTCCTTTCTAGGCTTGCTAGAACTCTCTTCATAAGAGTGACCCACAGATAAAAATCGAAACTAGGCTTTTTGAGACTTTCTTTGTCAACGCAATTAATTTAAATCTCTTTACTTGACCCTCAGGCTGACTTTGGACAAGGGCAAAAATCAGGCACATTCTTCCCCAGAATATCACAAGAACAATCTCTAGGCAACATACTAAAATTCTTCTCTTCTGAAACCTCTTGAGCCATGTCTCAGTTAGGATTTTACTGCTGTGAAGAGACTCCATGACCAAGGCAACTGTTATAAAGACAACATTTAATTGGGGCTGGCTTACAGGTTCAGAGATTCAGTTCATTATCTCATCAAGATGGAAGCATGGCAGCGTCCAGGCAGGCATGGTGCAGGAGGAACTGAGAGTTCTACATCTTCATCTGAAGGCTGCTAGCAGAATACTGGCTTCCAGGCAGCTAGGATGAGGGTTTTAAAGCTCAAGCCCACAGTGGCACACCTACTCCAACAAGGCCACACCTTCAAATAGTGCCACTTTCCTTTGGCCAAGCATATTCAAATCACCACACGGGTTGTGAGCCTCCTGATGGATGCTTCGAGCCAAGCCTGCAAGAGCAGAAAGTGCTTAACTGCTGATCCATCTTTAGCTACTCTACTAACTGATTCTGTGTGTCGACTTGACACAGTTAAAAGTCATCAGGTAGGGCTGGTGAGATGGCTCAGCGGTTAAGAGCGCCGACTGCTCTTCCAAAGGTCCTGAGTTCAAATCCCAGCAACCACATGGTGGCTCACAACAATCCCTAACGAAATCTGGTACCCTCTTATGGAGTGTCTGAAGACAGCTACAGTGTACTTACATATAATAAATAAATAAATATTTAAAAAAAAAGAGTCATCAGGGAGAAAGGAGCCTCAGTCATCAGGGAGAAAGGAGCCTCAGTTGAAGAAATGCCTCCATGAGATCCAGATGTCAGCCATTTTCTCAATTAATGATCAACAGTGGAGGACCTAGCCCATGTTGGGTGGTGGTTTTGGATTCTATGAGAAAGCAGGCTGAGCAAGCCAGTAGGCAGCACCCCTCCATAGCCTCTGCATCAGCTCTTGCCTCCAGGTTCTGTCTCTCCTTTAGTTACTCTCCTGACTTCCTCCACTGATGTACTGTGATCTGGAAATGTAAGCCAAATAAACCCTTCCTCCCCAACTTGCTTTTTGGTCATGGTGTTTTGTTGCAGTAATATAAACCCTAGCTAAGACAGCTCCCAACACCTTCACATATTCCTTAGGCTCCTGGATTAAGTTCTCCTAGGCTGGAACAAACTACACCTTGTAACATCCTTGTGACATTTATAACAGTGTCACCAACCTTTGTTGTTTAAGGGCAGATGGTTCCCCTTTCTGTTTAAAAGTCTTACTTTTGCCCATTTTGGTGATGCACACCTTTAATCTCAGCAGTAGGGAGGTGGAGGCAGGTGGATCTCAGTGAGTTTGAGGCCAGCCTGGTTTGCACCATCCTAACTTCCTAGAATATTCAAATATTACCCCTCCCTGTGTATGTGGTGTGTGTGTGTGTGTGTGTGTGTATTTCTACTTTTTCTTTGCTTTTGTGTTTTTAGTTCTTGTTTGGTTTATTTAATTTATTTGCATATTTGTTTTCTAGAGAGAGAAAGGTATGAAGTTGGATGGGTGGGAGGATCTGAAGGAGGGAAAACCATGATCAGGATGTAATGTATTAATACAACAAAAAATTGCTTTTCGAGTGACATAGTGAGGGCACCAAAAAGACGCCTTTAGTCAGAAATTTAAGGTGATAGAGTTAAGTTCTAGAACATGTCCGGCCTGTCAGGAAGCACCCAGTTGTCAGACCCCCTTCTTTCAGCATTGCTTTCGAAGCGTCTTTATGGCCCCAGGGACAAATGAGATGGACTCCCTGCTCTCAAAGGATTGCTAGTTCTAGATAGTGGGGCAGGCCAGGTGTCCAGGCAAGCAGATGTTGTATAGATGGTTTTAGAAATGACTTAAGGATAAAGGCAGGCTATCCTTTTATTCTGTGGTTTTGCTTCTCACCCTCCCTGTAACTCACCAGAGTGGCTCTTGTGGTCTGCATAGTGCATTACCATCTAATTGGCAAGTTCCTTAGGGCTGTGATTTGTTGTTTATTTCCTTCCCTCCCCGTCTATCCCAGACCAATCTTCTTCTTCTTTAGACTTTCAAAGCCTAGGCTGGCCTCACCAACTCACACAACCAGAACATTTATGGCAAAATGGGATGTCAAGAGGAGGTGTATCCAGGGGCTCTCAAGGTCCTGGATTTAACTGATAGCTCTCTCAGTTCATTGCAATGGCAATTCCTTGTTATCTCCCTACTGCACTGCAGTTCCTCTCACACTGGGAGGGAGATTGGGCAATGGCCAAGAACCAGCAGCTGCAGAAGAGACACAACAGATTCTCCACAGTGTCCATCCATGGCTGAGCAGGGCCTCAGTCCCTCTCACAGTCCATAGTGCCAGGATCTTCTTGGTTGTCTTACCTGTGCAGAAAATGACCTGAGTGTTCTTTTCTGTGTCTTGTACATTATACACTGTAGTTCTGAAACTGGCAGGTGAAGGCAGGCTCTTTTCTTCTGACACTGTCCCTTGTGTGAACGCTGCCTGGTGAAGGGAAGATCTAAGGTCTGGGTTGACCTGGGTGCATGCTCTAGCTCCACAGTTCAACAATTACAAAATTTTAGCGGTGTCTCCTCTCCAGACTTCAGATGGAGTCAGGGTTATAGAACCCCTCGGAGTTGCTTCAGGGTGTAAGAGATAAAATCACCACATTTTACATAGACTCTCCACAAAACAGGCTCTCGCTAAATGGCCACTCATTGTCACTATTCTCAATAGAAGGCAATAGAATAGTCTTCAGGATGTGCAGCTGGAGGGCTGAGACATTACTAACACAGGTTCTCATGGAAGGTGGAAGACATTCTGTGCTGCCCTAAAGACAATGAGTCCTTGACTTTGGATGAGCTGCATAAAAACTAAACCCCACAAAAATCTTTATTAGACATACATGTGCATAAATGAAGATCTAGCTCAACTGTTAAAACATCTATATGGTCAGAGGCATAGAATTAAAGCTAATAGGTAGCTGAACCATTTGAGATCACATAGGAGGCTTTATAGAAGTGTAGCAGCCCCCTAAATCTTGTTCTGAAATGTGTGCATGTGTGCCTGTGTGTGCGTGCGCGTGCAGGAACTCACACAAGTTCCTGCTGATGGAACCCAGGTTTCTGCGTGTGCTGAGCACACCTCTCCCTCTGAGTTGTCTGTGACACACTTGACTCGTAGGTGTAAGAAGTGAAGGAACTAGCTGGTACAGCTCCACTGCACAAAGCTTTTCAGCAGGAACGGCAGCCCAATCCCCCAGGCTGCACTAAACAGACCCGGACCAGAGCCCAAGCCTCTGGAGAGCCAGGCTCCTGCAAAAACTCCAGATTTGGAAGGATTAAGCTGTCCACTGTCAAAATGCTTAATTCCTTTTCTTGAGACATTTTTGGAAGGGTTTCTGCTTTTTTAATCTCCTGACTTCTTGTTTGTGACCAAGTTCAAATTCCAGACAGAAACAGCCAATATGTGTGATTATTTCCTCTTGTACTAAAAGTGGAACTAAAGAATGAGCTTACTTCATGAGAAATAAATGTACCCTCTGGGCCTTAAACTAAACCGAGTATGTGTGATTGCCCTGGGCCCTGTGCTGTTTGTGCAGTAATTAAACAAAAGGAAGAAAGAATCTTTAAAAAGACCTTTCCCCTGCCACTGTTCCTTGTGTGGCTGCTGCCTGCTGAAGGGAAGATCTAAGGTCTGGGTTGACCTGGGTACATATTCTGGCTCCACAGTTTTACAGTTTTAGCCATGTTTCTTCTCTGGGCATCAGTTGGAGTGTGGGTAGTAGAACCTCTCAGAGTTAGTACAGGGTGTAAGAGATGAAGCCAGTACGTTTCACATTTTTCTTAGTAGGAGGCAGTAGTAGAGTCTTAGGGCTGTGGCAGCTGAGGGCTGGGTGCCCTCTGCAGAAGACATTGTAGCTGGGTGGGGGGACCTGAGGGAGCTGTGGGGACCACTATAATCACTTTTCCTGTACTCTTTAGGTGACCTCTTCGGTGCCCTGGACTTTCCATTCTTGTATTTCTACAGGTTCCATGGCAGCTGCTGTGCCAGGTAATCTTGAGCCAAGTCATGTATACTCTGTGCCAGTAGCTGCGTCTTCATCTCTATGAGGCCTGGAGTAATTATAGTAAATTGAATTGCAGAAGCAAGTAGGAGGTATGGCTGTCTATCTCCAGCAGGTCATCCCTGAACACTCACAGGTGCTCAGTACCAACCTGAGTCCAGCAGACCTTGGCCTGTCACAAGGCCTCACCCAGGACCATAGTTTTCAAGCTTGCTGAGGAGTTACACTCTGACTGCCTTTTCTCCTTCATAGCCCTCACACAAAACTTCAGCGTATAAAACTAATGAAATAGACTCAGTTTGAGAGACTTTGTGTCCTCTCAGCTTGCATCTTGGTTTCCCTCTTGCTGCCAGAGGCAACCTGCAAAACCTTCCTTCCATGGAACTCTGAGCCTCATAAACACATGGTAGAAATGGGCATGTAGATGCCTAGACACCCAGGTGCCTTTGGAAGGACTCAGGGGTGGAGACCAATCAGATGGGCACACATAAATTCACAGAGCCTCTTGCCACCCTGCCCCACCATTTCTAGACAAAGTTATAAGAGGCAGGAAGACTCAGACAGTCTCAAGCTTTGTATTTTGCCATGGTGGAAAGAGGAGCCCTGGGCCAATCCCAGGCTTAGTGGTTGCTAGTTGTGTGACCACTGGGCAAATTATCCAAATGCTTCCAAGGTGTTCTTCCCCATCCCCTTCCCCAGCTCTAACCTAGGACATACCAGCACAGGGCTTCTGTATTTGAAAGTTCCTAAGCATCATGCCTGGCCCAGGAAATGTCATCTTAGGACCTGCTCAGGTCAGCTATAAGAATAGTCTGAAAACTGTGATCTTGAATCCTGGTTCTGTCAAGAAATCCGAAGCAAGTTTTTAACTTGTTTTTATTCATCTAGCAATAATGACTATATTTGTCTTAAGGGCTCCTATACTAATTGGTACAAGTGTACACTTAGAACAGTGCCTGTACATCGTAAGTGCTATTAGTAACAAAACAAAAAACAAACAAAAAAACCCCCAAATCCTCACAGCTATGAATAAAAGCTAGTCTGCTGTTCCCACACAGCAAATGGTATCCATGGAGCAGTGTTTGTAGATAGAGAAAATGTTGGTATGTACGGGCTCGGCAGTTAGCAGTATTTGTTGCCAAGGAGCAGGTTTGATTCGCAGCACCCCCATAGGAGCTTACAACCGTCTGTAACTCCAGTCCCAAGGTGCACAAGGGTACATGGAGGCAAAACACCCACACATATAAAATAATAAAACAAATTAATCAAAAAGGCCAAGTACTGCTTCTGAAGTGGGCATATCATGTTCCCCAGGGGCATTGGGACAATGGGGCATTACTACAGACTTTCTGCATTTGAGCCTTGGGATGATTCCTGCCTGTCCCAAATACCAGCAATGCTCCTGTCAGCTCTCCCAGCTCCTGTCAGTCTAACTAGGCTGTTCACATGTCCATAAGACAAGCTTTCACGTTGTAACCCTTGCTGCCTAGGTACCTGCAGCTGGCATGCCTTGAGTATGATTGGTAGTATGGGCAAGCATGTTCTGGGTGTGGCCAATGCTAGTTTGGTTATTTGGAACAGAACAGCACCTTCACAACTCACTGGTGTTGGCTTTGTGCAGAAACACTCTGGTTGTTTCTTTATAATCAAGTGCTTTCTCCTAACTCAACATGTTAGATCAGCCCTTTTTATTTTAAAGAGCAATTGATCTTTGCTTGAATTGTCCTAAGTCTCTGTATTATTTTACCCTCCTGGCTTTAGTATAAAGCTGACCTTTTAAAAAAATGTATACAATTCCCTCATAACATTTCAATGGTTCCTCCATGACCATATCTCAGACTAGGAGTGTTCCCTTCAGGAGGTCCTGGGAAACTCAGAGAGGGATCATGGGTACCTGAGGAGAGAGAGGTAGCTATAACCTAAGAGACCCCTAAACAGATCTCTGTTTCTCCCAGGATCCTTCACTTCAGGGATTATTCCTCTTTTACAGAGGGGTATTCTCCATACTGAGTATGGATGAGCTGAAAGGAGAAAGATAAAGATGAGGTAGTTAAAAAAAATAGATGCCTTTCCATGGAGGTTAGTTGACTAAATATTTATACAGGGCGGGGCAAGGGGCCAGCTGAGTACACTCTAACCTTCAGAACAGAGTTAGACAATCTAAATGTGCAGCAAGGTAATAATACAAGAATCCAGGTAAGGTACTGTACACTTGAAAAGTGTACTAGTTTCTGTACCAGGACAAATGACCTGGCCAAAATAAGTCATGCAGTAGTAGATAATTAAATTACCATAAGCTATAAAAAGGAATTATTTACAAACTAACAAGTCAGGCAATGGGAGGAAGCCTTGGCTGTCTCTAAGCCACAGAGACTAGCTTATCCTATCTGCATCTGTGCCAAGGGACAGGCTTCTCTCATGCCTTTTAGCTGGAGGTGGAGAGGACAGAGCAAAGGATAAGGATGGGCTTTGTGAACCAGACACCTATGTGATGTTGGTTCTTGGCTGCAGGAGTAGAAGCCACCAAGAGGTATCTCAGAGCACTGACTGCCTTCCTTCCTACCCCTTCCCTCAGAGTGTAGACCCTAGAATTCCCCACTCTGACCCATTGGTGACTGCTGTAGACTCGGATGCTGTGATGGGTGTCTAAGATAAACAAGTTAAATACCAAAGGCTCTCTTTTGTTCCTGGTCTGGTGTCTACCAAGACTGTCTGGTTCCTATGCTTGTAGCCTGTGAGACTGATGTGTGCTGGCGACGTAGGAGGAACTCCAAGTAGTAGAACAGACAGTAAAGGATTTACTAATAGATCTGCTTAGAAGACATCAAATCACAGGAAGTAAAATTTAGCTAAGGGAGTGCTGCCCCCAAACACCCCAAAGATAGGTTATAGCTACCCAGACTTATTAGAGGTAAGCAAAGTTTACCATGTAGGATGGAACCTTTTGTCACCAGTGCTGACTGACCAGCCATCAGGCCCATTCCCCCAAAGTCATGCTTCCACCAGGCAGCTGAAGTGGGTGGTGCAGGGTCACAGCTACCATTAAATCCTGGTCTGCCAGGAAGTTGCTTGTGTCCTTATCAGGAAAAGCATAATTCCACCAGAGGGGTAAACAAGCCTGGGCAACAACTGTTTGAGAAGAACAACTGCTGTACTTAGAAATAATTCTAGTGCTGGGCATGGTGGTACACGCTTTTAATCCCACCACTTGGGAGGCAGAGGCAGGTGGATTTCTGAGTTCAAGGCTAGCCTGGTCTACAGAGTGAGTTCCAGGACAGCAGAGCTACACAAAGAAACCCTGTCTCAAAAAAAAAAAAAAAGAAGAAGAAGAAGAAGAAGAAAAAGAAGAAGAAGAAGGAGAAGGAGAAGGAGAAGGAGAAGGAGAAGGAGAAGGAGAAGGAGAAGGAGAAGGAGAAGGAGAAGGAGAAGGAGAAGAAGAAGAAAAGAAAAAAGAAAAGAAAAAAAAGAAAAGAAAGAGAAAAAGAAAAAAATAATTCTAGCAATATCTTTCTTGTGGACATCTTCCATCTGCCCAAGTGGCCAGACATGCAGTGTCCTATTTCTTTTTAAATTGTTCAATGTATAACCTGGGGCTGGAACCCACAAGAGATTTAAGGCTGATAACATATGTAAAATGTGTAAGCCTAAGGTGCATATAAGTTAGTAAAAACTTCTATTTGAGGTTGTTTCTTCCTTGGGCCTTTTTGTTTGTTTGGTTTTGGTTTTTTGTTTGTTTGTTTGTTTTTTAGATTTCCCCTTATTGATTTCTGAGTGAGCAGTTTCTCATTGGCAAGGCACATTAATTCTTTAACAGTGGCAGACTGCACTGGAAGTGGAATCTGCCTTGTGAAACCAGGACAGGATAAAAGGGAAGGACCAGGGGCAGCCATGCTCCTGAGATGCTGGGGCAGAATAGAAGGGAAGGACCGGGGGCAGCCATGCTCCTGAGGTGCTGGGACAGAATAGAAGGGAAGGACGGGGGGCGGGGGGCAGCCATGCTCCTAAGGTGCTGGGACAGAATAGAAGGGAAGGACCGGGGGCAGCCATGCTCCTGAGGTGCATCCCAAGTTTTTGGAGCAATACTGATGTTGAAAATATAATAATGCTCATCTGTATCTTTTTCTTTCAAGATTTAGCCAGAGTTCGAAGCCTCTCTTACCTTCAGTGAGATACTTTTATCTCTTCTTCAGAAAAGTAGAGGTTCTGTTTTCTGAACTGCTGATTTTATCCAGGGGATGAGATAACACAAATGTGGTGGAAGTTGTGTAATACTTAGAAATTCGACATTGGCATACTGAGAGTGATGGCATTTGCCTGTAATCGCAGCTCCGGGGGGGGGGGGGGGGGAGGGAGCATGGGAGGATTTAGAGGTCCAGGCCAGCACATGGCCAAGACTGCGTGTCTCAATGGAGGACCTCACTGGCTGTGGCTGAAGGAGGGCAGCCTCACTAAGCAAAGGGTGTTTTCTCTTTTCAGTGGAGTTTTGGGATTCTTCCTCATGCTCAGTACAGTCAGGCTGAGAAGCATCCTGGCCCCAGGGCAGTGCGCAGCCTGGATCCTCTGTGCTAAGGTAAGAGAGAGAGGGGCTGTCGGGGCAGGAAAATCTACCTCAGCATCTGTGAGCCCAGGCTTCTCAACATGGGTTATGGAGAGTGGGGTCTTTAGGAGACCATTTTTAGTGGCACATGCCTGGCCATTCATACAGGTGATCATCTCTGAGACCTTTCACTTATCTTATCAGTAAGACATCACATTCTTAGAAGGTGACTATGAGTTGGCACTTCCTGAGCCTTAATTACCCCTCTGGAAATGAGAGATTTTGATCAAAAATTCTCCAAGTATCTCCAGCTCTCAGAGACTAGATTAGCATATGTAGGGAGTTGTTGTCCTTCCCTGAAACTATACGCCTGTCCAGAGCCCAGTTGACTTTCTCAAGAGGACCCAGCCTGTCCAGTGAGGTGGTGGAAGAAAACTGTCACGTGGCCAGATGGAGACACTTTCATGAGCCTTCAGAGAGTAGCTTTTGTGTATCACAGTAACATGGCTGAAGGATGAGAGCGGTGGGTGGGTACAAAGGTCGGAAGCAGAACGGCAGCAGTGTGAAGCACCACGTGAAGCACCCTGTGACACACCGTACTGTGTGAAGCACTGCGTGAAGCACCGTGTGAAGCACCGCACGAAGCACCGTGTAAAGCACTGCGTGAAACACCGAGTGAAGCACCGCGTGAAGCACCCTGTGAAGCACCCCGTGAAGCACAGTGTGAAGCACCGAGTGAAGCACCCCGTGAAGCACTGTGTGAAGCACCCTGTGAAGCACCGTGTGAAGCACTGTGTGAAGCACCACATAAAGCACTTCGTGAAGCACTGTGGTAGCAGAAATGCTTTGACATGAGCTCTCTTCTCCTGGCACCTTACTTATCCTCAGTCCAAAGGAATCAAAATGGATGGTCTTAGGAGCGGCTCTGGAGGAGTGGGATTCGATCTAATGAAGTGGTTATCTGAGCTCCTGCTTCAGCTGTCTCTGTGTTTTCAGATGCGTTTGCTTTTTCTGGAAATGGGCTTATACAGCGGGGCTGTCATCCCTCTGTCTATTAGTATTAGTAGTATTGTAGTTTTGCATTCAGAAGAATGGGAAGATTGGCTAACATCTTCAGCATGAGAGAAGGAGGAAGCAGACAGTCTCCAAAACAAGCAGAGAGATGGGACAACACTGTCAGAAGTCTTTGTGTCCATGCTTTCAGAAATGGACTAAAGGCATACAAGAAACCAGAGGTATTTGTTCTCGGTAGGAACAGAGTAAAATGTGCTTTTCTGCCCCATTCTATCCTCTCAGTTCTGTCAGTGAGATGATTAAGCCAGAGCACGCTGTAGGGAGCTATAGAAATCAGCCTTACTGCTTCTACAAGTCATTCCCTCTGTTTGGGCCATTGTTAATTCTAGTGGCCATTTTCGTCATAAGTGAACATGGAAGGCAGCAGTTTCACTGTTTTGAGTTTGTAGGCCTCATTGGAGCAAGCTGTGGACAGTGATCTTGCTGCAGACCCACATAGTTTTGGAGGTAAGAGCATAGTGAGCTCTGTAGCCTTCCCTCTGTATAACTCACACTTGATGCCTTCTATGTCAAGGAACACACAAAACAGGTAGAACATACCCATACATCCCTGGCCACGGGAGTCTTTTTGCACACAGAAGAGCCAGAGGAAAGCAAACTAAGGCAGACATAAAAACTTCCTGAGGTTCAAATGCCCTCTACAGCTATGCAGAAGCAAAGACAAACAAGGCTTTCTGGCTCATAAAAACAACCTCTGACTCGTCCCTGCCAGGTGCCAAGTTACACATGCATGAGGAATGAGGATATAGATTAGAAAAAGACGTCAGCCTCTGTGCCTGTTATAAGAGACAGACTTTATGCTTGCTCTAGGAAGATCGCCGAACAAGCAAAAACAAACACCTACAAAAGCGAGACATGTAGGGAAGGTAGACCCAGAGTCACTACTATACATTATATAAAAAGCACAATATTCAACCAAAGAGCACTGACATTTACAGAATCAAATTGTGGTCCGTGTGCAGGAAAAGAAAAGACTTCATATGTAGGAGCTAGCTCAGAACACAGCAAAACTTTTCTTTCAGAATGCTCAGGGATGGTGCTGCAACCATGCCAAGAAGCAAAGGAAAGGTGTAATGAATTCAGAATGTCAGTCAAAGAGGATTAGAAAATAACCAACAGAAAGTGCAGATTGAAATGTATAATGGAAATGAGATTTTTTTTTAGAGGTACTCAACAATTTTAGATGGCAGTGAAAGTGCCATTTAAAAGTCACCATTTAAAACAGAGGGAAAAAATTAATTGAAAAAAATCTAATGTAAATGAGGAAAATACCTAATAAAAAAATTAATTAAAAAAAAATCTAGAGCCAGTCCCACAACACCCAGAGGAAGCTCTACTCCCAGGCACTCTAACACGCCCAGGACCACAGGATAACAGGATCCCAGGACTTTGGTCACACCAGGATCTCAGGATCCCATAGACAGCTTGATTTTGACACAACCAGGATCACAGGAAGGACAACCTCCAGTCAGACATAGCCAGGGCAGACAGCACTAGAGATAACCAGATGGTGGGGGGCAAGTATAGGAACATAAGCAACAGAAACCAAGGTTACTTGGCATCATAAGAACCCAATTCTTCCACCATAGCAAGTCTTGGATACACCATCACACCAGAAAAGCAAGATTCAGATCTAAAATCACTTCCCATAATGATGGTAGAGGAGTTAAGAATGATATAAATAACTCCCTTAAAGAAATACAGGAGAGGGCTGGTGAGATGGCTCAGCAGTTAAGAGAACTGACTGCTCTTCTGGAGGTCCTGAGTTCAAATCCCAGCAACCACATGGTGGCTCACAACCACCTGTAATGAGATCTGAAGACAGCTACAGTGTGCTTACATATAATAAATAAATAAAATCTTAAAAAAAAAGATATGCAGGAGAACACAGGTAAACAGCTAGAAGCCCTTAAAGAAGAAACATAAAAATCCCTTAAAGAATTACAAGAAAACACAATCAACAGGAGAAGGAAATGAACAAAACCATTCAAGACCTAAAACTAGAAATAGAAACCATAAAGAAATCACAGAGGGAGACAGCCCTGGAGTTAGAAAACCTAGTAAAGAGATCAGGAGTCATAGATGCAAGCATCACCAGCAGAATACAAGAGATATAAGTGAGAATCTCAGGTGCAGAAGATACCATAGAAAACATGGACACAAAAGTCAAAGAAAATGTAAAAGGTAAAAAGCTCCTAACCCAAAACATCCAGGAAATCCAGGACACAATGAGAAGACCAAACCTAAGGATAATAGGTATAGAAGAGAGTGAAGATTCCCAACTTAAAGGGCTAGTAAATATCTTCAACAAAATTTTAGAAGAAAACTTCCCTAACCTAAAGAAAGAGATGCCCATGAACATACAAGAAGCCTACAGAACTCCAAATAGACTGGACCAGAAAAGAAATTCCTTCTGTCACATAATAATCAAAACACCAAATGCACTAAACAAAGAAAGAATATTAAAAGCAGTAAGGGAAAAAGGTCAAGTTACATATAAAGGCAGACCTATCAGAATTACACCAGACTTCTCACCAGAGACTGTGAAAGCTAGAAGACACTGGGCGTATGTCATACAGACCCTAAGAGAACACAAGTGCCAGCCCAGGCTACTATACCCAGCAAAACTCTCAATTACCATAGATAGAGAGACCAAGATATTCCATGACAAAAGCAAATTTACACAATATCTTTTTGTAAATTCAGCCCTACAAAGGATAGTAGATGGAATACACACAAGGAGGGAAACTATACCCTAGAAAAAGCAAGAAAGTAATCTTTTAGCAAACCCACACAAACATAATTCTACCTCTAACAGTAAAAATAACGGGAAATAACAATCACTTTTCCTTAATTTCTCTAAATATGAAAATTAATATTACCAACATATCCTAATCAATTGAAATTAAAAAATATGAAGAATTAGAAATTTGTTGGCTGTCATCCAGTGGTCTCTCTAATTTGGTAATTGGAGAAATATGTCCAATATTGTACAATTCATATAAACTTTCTGCTTGTTTGTACATGACAGGGTCTTGCTGTGTGCCACATAATGGTCTTGAAATCATGCTTCTCCTATCTCAGTCTCTCTATTAGTAGGATTGTTTCTTTGATGTTTTTATACTATGCTATAGTTTTCAGAACAGCTTACATACTTCAAAATTATTTATACAGTCAAAAGAAACATAGACAATTAATTTGGGAGGTGGCTTGTAAGAGAACAACAAAGAGTGAAATTGAAGTTTTGCTTGATATTTATAATTATTGTATGAATTTTGAAGAAGAGGATCTTATAAGTTACTCTTTTTTTGAGATTTATGCTTTTCAAAATCATCATAGCCAATGAACCAGAATCTTACCTTATCTAATGTCTGTGCCATCTTCCAAGCAGAACCATTGCATATTGAAACAGTTGATAAATGACTTCATGGATAGACCATCTTAATACACACACCATTTCTTAAATGAATGTAACCTGTTCCTAGTGGGATGAGAATGATGACAATCACTCATGTCAAATAGCTTTGACCATAGCAGGAAATCTGTGTCCAAAAAATTGTGCCTACAATTCATTCATTGGTGCAGCAAAACTGTCAACTCTTAGCTTAGCTGCTATGGAGGTAAAATCCTTTGGTGATGTGAGGGACATTGAAGCAGAGCCTTATTACAGTGAACTCTAGTGTCTAAAAATTGTTTTTATTTTGGGTTTGTACCACAGTAAGAGCCAAGATTTTAATGCTCTACTAAAAACAAAACAAAACAAACAAAAAAGACTGTACTTTGTATATTTCAATTAAGTTATGTTCCTGTGTTCTCATCAAAAGCAAAAACTGCCAACATGTTGAGTATTGAGGAGTTTCACAGTAGGTTCTCCACAATATAATTTTTTTAGGGAGAAATAATCATGAAAATCCACCAGCACGATTTGTTCTATTTTTAGAAACTTAGAACACTGAATTTCAACATATATACCAGACAGATTAATATTAGCTTTGATTGAGAGAGTCTTAAAAGTTGTCAAAGACTCACACTAGGCACCATGGAAAGTGGTTTTGGTTTGGTTTGATTTTTTTGCCTATCTTGTGCTATGTTTTATACAAGTAAATGTGAATTTAATGAGGTTAGTGGTATAGGAAATTCAGTTGTTGTAATGAATAAAAATTAATTATTCTTAATGATATAAAGCAAAAAAAAAAAAAAGTGACCAGAACCCCAGAGACCTGGGAGACATTATGCATATCAATATGTATATATAAACAGTCTTGGAAGAAGAGGAGCCAGGAATAGAAAAATATTTGAATAAATGATGGATAAAACTCCCAAATTTTATGAAAGACATAATATTCAGTAAGCCTTAAGAACAAACAAAACCAGAACCTTACCTGAACAAATTATAATCAAACTGTTAAAAGGCAAAGAGAAAATATTAGAAGCATCAAGATAAAAAGGGTTTAGCACACATAGAGGAAAATCAATGAAATTCATGAAAAATAGCAAACCTCAAAACAGAGCAAAAACCTGGAGGCTAGAGGCAGCAAGAGGAGGCTATGTTCCACATACTATAGGGAAAAAATATGATAACCAGAGACTTAGTATCGACATAATTGTCCTTCAAATATGACAGACAATTCCAAATAAATAAAGACTGAGAGATGTGTTGCTAGTGGCAGTATCAATAATTATATTAAGCGTGAATGGACTAAATAATCCTCTTAAACATTTTGATGGTTTGTATATGCTTGGCTCAGGGAGTGGCACTATTAGGAGGCTTTGTTGGAGTAGGTGTGTTTCTGTGGGTGTGGTCTTTAAGACCCTTATCCTAGCTCCATGGAAGCCTGCCTTCTCCTAGCAGCTTTCAGAACAAGAGTTAAAACTCTCAGCTCTTCCTGCACCATGCCTGCCTGGATGCTTCCTGGCCATGCTCCTGCCTTGATGATAATGAACCTGTAAGCCAGCCCCAGTTAAATGTTGTCCTTATAAGAATTGCCTTGATCATGGTGTCTGTTCACAGCAGTAAAACCCTAACTAAGGGTAGTGAAATGGCTCAGAGCTTGGGAGCACCAACTGCACTTACTGAGGACCCAGGGTCTATTTCTAGCACTCAAGTGGTGGCTCACAATCACCTGTAACTGCAGTTTTAAGAAATCTGATACCCTCTTCTGGCCTTTATGGACACTAGGCATGAATATGGTGCTTATACATACTTTCCAGCAAAACACTCAAATGCATAAAATAAAAATAAATGAGCCTTTTAAAAAATGCTTCATTCAAAAGACAGAGGTTGTTAGATTATATTTTTAAAATCCAAAACCCACCTACATACTGTCTAGAAGAGGTACACCTTGAATCAAATACACAAATATATGCTGATTTTGAGGGTTTGGTAGAGCCGGTATCCTCATAAACTTCTGGTAGACACTTACACAGGCACTTTAAAAACCAGCTTGGGACTTCCTAAAAGGCAAAACTGAGGATTATGCAGCACTTCTAAGAAAGGCTCACACCCTACAAAAACCCTGCACATGGATGTTCACAGCATTAATAATAAAGCCAAAACATGCAACTAGGCAAATAGTGTAAATGTGAACTTCTTAGTGGATGGCTAAACAAAATATCATTCGTGTGTGTGTGTGTGTGTGTGTGTGTGTGTGTGTTAGTGCTGTTAAACCAACAACAAGGTCATGAATTCTATGATATAAATGAATCTTCGAAGCATTCTGCTAAGTGAAAAAATCTAGTCACAAAATAATGCCTACATTATTCCATTTGTATGAAATATTCAGAAAAGATAAATTTATACAGATAGAATATGGAATTGATGGCTTTTCATGAAGCAGAAGTTGATTGCATAGAGGTATAAAGAAGTTGTGGTTTGGAGTGATGGAAATGACCTAAAACTAGAGGGTTTTAGGTAGTGATGGTTGCATAGTCACTTAATAACTTACTACATTTGATAGTAAAAAGCATCATATTAAGCTTGGTGGTACTGTGTAGCCTGTAGTTTTTACTATGCCGCTTTAAGCTCCAGGCAGACCATGCTACCATCCACCACCCTGGTTACTTTGGATCCATGGATGAAACACACACACACACACACACACACACACACACACACGAACGCACACGAACGCACACAAGCTCATTTTAACCTGCCTTACAGCTCAGCAGCTGGGCTCTTCTATACCTCTCATTACTTCTTGCTTAACACTCTAAATCTGCCCTCAATTTAGTTGTATTTCTAATCTCCTACCTGCTACCCCAGGCCCAGTTGGAGAAACAGCCAGTGGCCACTCCACCCACAATCTCATATGGCTGCTGGCTCTCTCTCCATCCAGCAATTAGCTGCTGGTATCTTTAGTGATAAATCAAGAACCAATTGGAGAAATGGCTCAGCAGTTAAGAACACTGACTGTTCTTCCAGAGGTCCTGAGTTCAATCCCCAGCAACTACATGGTGGTTCACAACCATCTATAATGAGATCTGATGCCCTCTTCTGGTGTGTCTGAAGACGACATTGTACTCATAAAACAAATAAATAAATCATTTTTTAAAAAAGAGAGACTCTAGTCAGTCATGGTGTGGCTCACACCTTTAATCCCTGCCCTCAGAAGACAGAAGCAGGAAGCTCTGTGAGTCTGAGACCAGCCTGCTCTAGATGGCCAGTTCCAAGCCATCTAGGGCTACAAATGGAGATCCAGTCTCAAAATAACTGAGCTGCCTTGTCTCACCGACTGAGAGCACAGCAGTCTCTGAGAAGGCAGATCACTCCAGACACTGAGGCCACCAGCATGCTGCCCTTGGATGTCCCCACCTGCACAAGAGTAGGGAATACACTATGTTGTCTATAAGCTACTGGTCTCTGGTGTTAGTCAGAGCATCCATGATGGGCAAGATTGCATTGGTTCCTTCTCTTGTCGCTGTAATACCTAACAAAGCACCAGGAGGAAGGGTTTATTTTGGCCATGGTGATGGGGAAGGCATGGCAGCAAGTGGCTCCATGGCAGCAGGAGTATGCACTGTGCTGATAGTACTAAAGAAATCTCATATTTCCATGGAACTGGAAGTGTTACAGGAAGTGGGGCTAGGCTTGCACAGGTGACCAACTTTCTCTATAAAGGCCTCACCTCTTAAAGGTTCTACTGAAAGACCCTCGAAGGGAGACCCTCACTCAAGTCTCAGGAAGGCGCGCACCCAGTGAGACGCTAAGGCCGAACTTGCTGTAACCACCCAAGGCTTTAATGGCACACAAGCAATGAAGGAGCGCTCAAACCAGCATGCTGGGGTCGAAACTCATACACCGCACAGGGGTAGAGAAGTTCGACCCCGGCCTAAACTTTTCACAGGTTTATAAAGGCAAAAACCACAAACCAAAAGGGAGGAGTAGAAAGAATTGGCACAGTTACACATGATTGGCTCATTTAAATGTCAGCGGGGTGATTACAAGCTAACAGGGTAGTACGTGCCAGCTAGGGCGTAGGGAGGCATAAGGGCCTGGGACTTATCGAGGTTCACAGGACATCTGGTTAATGTATGATTTATGGTGGGCTGAGGGAGGCACCAGTTCTTGCATTCCTTTTTTATCTTTTATGGCCAGACATTCCTTGCTACAGGGTGGGTCTTGCTGTGCCTGGACTTGCCTGGGCCTGTTTATTAAAGACTAAATAGCAAATTTTACTCTTCACTACAACACCCCAAAACAGTGCCACCATAAATACAGGAGCCTATGGGGGACATTTCACATCCAAACCATGGCTTCACCTTGGAAACCCGCTGGTCTCTCCTCTGTAAAGCACAGTTTGACTCCTCTGGCAGTAGTCCTCATGCCCTCCTGACGGCCTTTACTAATGAGGTAGCCCTGAACAGTGAACTGCTGGGAACTATGTTGGTAATGATCATGCCTACTCAATAAAACATTTGCCAGGTTTATAAGAACGTACTGGAGTGTATCACTCCACAGTGGGACTTTCCTCTGTCCCTGTCACCAGGTGTCACCCTCTTTGGAAGAAGCTCTTGGTGTCAGTGTTACAGGTGGTTTACTGGGACTTTTGTCCTCAACTCAGATTGTCAGAATTTACTCTTACAAAAGGTGGTTCCTTCACATTGCTCTTAGGATAGGATGCTGTTTACATGGAAGAAATATTGTAAAATTAGAAGGTACTACAATACAAGCTCCTGCTGGTTCAGAGCAGGATTAAATGAGCTGATGTATGTGGAGATGTCTGGGGTGTGCTTTGCAAACAGCATTGTGTAGAATAATGGAGACCTAAATAAAGACTTAGTTCTCACCTAATCGTAAGTCTGCCATCATAGGTGCATGGAATTCATTTTCTTTTCTGTAAATAAGCAAGGTACTAATTTCTGCCTGACAGAGGGCATTGAATGCTGTCTGACATCTCTGGACTGGTGAACGCCAGCCCTTGGGAGGTCCTTGGCTCTGTCAAACACTAGCTCACTTCTCTCACAAAGTTAACCAGTGATTTCCTGGCTCCAAATTTACCATTGTGCTCACTGATTTGAGGATCGCTGCTCTGAGTGCAGCATCGACAAGAACCAGGCTTCTCGAATGCTATTTAATCTGAGATTGCCCAACAAAAGAAGCTATTGATGCACCATTCACAGTGACTTAAACTTACATAAAGAATCATTGATCCAAAACAGTCACTGTGTGTGTGAAAATGTATGTTTGCTGGTTTCCATGGATACCACCCAGCTGGCTTCTCTGTGATCACTCACTAGTCGGAATTATACACTGGCATTGCCTGGGAGCCTTCAGCACTGTCTCCATAACAACATCTCCTTGTGGAGTAGCATGACCGACACCCTGATCTGTGTTTTCCACATAGGAGTTTCTATTCAGAGCTGGACAAATGCTGCTGGTAAACTGGCTGATTTGTTCTTAGGAAAGCTTTGATGTGCATAGGATGCTTTCTGTGTTCTGACTTCCAATCTCAGGTTTTTACAAGTGAAGGCCACAGCACAATTCCTTTCTCTCTTTTCCATGTGGCATGCTGACATGTCTCCCTGACCTGCTGCCAAGATAAAGAAGGAGTCTTCACTATGTCAGTGGACTAGATAAAGTTAGTTTCTTCAAAAGGTACTTTTCTCTGTGTATGAGTGTTTCCCTGTGTGTATGTACATGCATCACATGTATGCCTGGTACTTGCTGAAGCCAGAGGAGGATCCTGTGAAACTGGAGTTACAGATGGTTGTAAGCCTCTATGTGGGTGCTAGCAATCAAACCTGGGCCTTCTGTAAGAACAAGTGTCCATAACTACTGATCCATCTCTACAGCCCCCAAACTAAAAACAAAAACAAAAAAACAAAAAATGTAAGACACAAGACAACCAACGTTGACCTCTAGACTCCATACACGTGAACACATATGTACGTGACACCTGCACATATATGTACATACACACAGAGACAGATACATACATATCTACCACACAAAAAGGCTGGGTTGTTTTAATAGGGGAATCATACACATTTTCTGACATTAAAATAATAGGGATTTTTGCTTTTTATTTTACGCATTTATATGTGTACATGGATGTGGGTATGTATATGCATGTTTGTGGATACGCATGCCTGTGCGTGTTGGTGGGGAGGACAGAAGTGGATGATGGGTGTTTTTCTGTCCATTTCTTTTGAGTTAAGGTGTTTTGTTGAACCTAGAGCTTACTCTTTTGATCAGTGGTCTGACTGACAATCCTTGAATCTACACATAAGCACTTGGGTTACAGTGTGCCCTCGTATAGCCGTCGTTTCTGTGGATGCTGGAGATGTGAACTCATGTCCTCATGCTTACAAAGAAGGCTTTACCCACCGAGCTGTCTCCATAGCCCCTAGTCTTTTAATTTCCACCGGATGTCTTGACATGTTTATAGGAAGGTCCTAAGGCTTAACATTGACTGTTACCTTGAATGTTCAAGGAGGTGACAAGCAAGGATGTCTTTCAAGTTCTGAATCAGAGTTCTTAGGTTTGGTTTTGACATGTGTGTCTGCACACAAGGGCAGACCAAGGAAGAAATCCCAGAAGTCCAGATTTGATGATGTGCTCCTCCTGTCTGCAGAACAAAGAGCATTTTCTTCACCTGCTGTGCATTCTGTTATCACCTTTATTTCTTGTTACTGCTGCTGTTATTACTCAGTGTCCTGCTCAGTGTCTTTCCTCACCTCCCATGTCATCACAGGGGAGCTGGCTTCTCCCCTGTGCCCATGTGTTTATGCCTCCTCATCCTCCTTCCCCACACACCTCAAAGCTCATTTGACCATGGACCCTCTCAAATATTCTTTCTCTTCTTTTGATTTTTTACTCAGCATCTTTGTGTGTTCTGGAAATGGTCTGATGAAAATATGTCATGAAATAAAATAAAACTCTGTTGTAATGTAACTTTTATGTTGAAAGAGTGTACTGAAAAAAAATCTAATTATGGCTGTCTCTTAATTAAATCATTTTTCTTGTTCACCAGCTAAGCTTCTGGGGTGATGAGAACAATTTTTCATGGAAAATGTAAACCCAAAGGCAGCAGCATAATTTCCTTTACCGTCTCTGACCAGGCTATAATCCAGCATGTCAGTGCCTTTCCATGACATCAGCACTGAGGTGGTGGGGACATGGAGCAGCATGTGAGGGGTGACTCTTAGTGCCAGCAGAGAAGCCAGTTACCCAAGAATCATTTGTTTATGAACAAGATTTTCCCAAGGATCCCTGGGAGGGAAATACTGTTCAGGATTTGAGGAAAAATAGCCAGATTTCTGTTTCCTGTTGTCATATTAATTCAGAGAAGAGGGCATCTTGCTGTTCTGGATAAGGCAATGTTTTGTATTGTCTCTCTCTGTGCGTTAGGTTTCCCCCTCCTCCTCTGTGCATTATGGTCTCCCCCCCCCCCACGACCTGGTTTTAGTGCCACCCATGATCACAGGGTTCTGTGTTGCAAAACCATGGTGGCACTTCTGGGTTTCACGCCTTTTGGCTGAAGGAATTTGCAGATTTACTGCGGGAGGCAATGTCTAAATGTCTAGACTGAGGGCTTCCTGGGGGCGCCTCATATCCTAGATAAGTTAAAAAAACTAAAGTAGAGTGTGAAACACAAAGGTCAGTTATTTCTCATTTGGGGTGTGGGTGGGGTGAGTGCGATGGTGTGAGCACCAGATAAACAAGTTTCCAGGGAGCCCCACTGAAAGAAGCTGACTAAGCACTCCCAAAACCCTGCTGATATGGGGTCAGAGCCATTGTGTAAGCCAGTCCTTTACACAACTTCCTTGCCTTCCCCTCCCCAAAGAAGCAAAATTATGTGACATTTTCTCCACTCCATGTTAGATTTCTTTCTCAGCACTTGAAATTTTCCATCTGGGAGATTTTTGCTCCTACCTGTGTTCCACTCTTGGATACAGACAGGGATGCCAGGAGACTCTCTCCCACATCAATAACTGATATGTTTATAAAAAGATAAAGACAGAAAGAATATGTTCTATGGGGGTGTGGGGAAAGGGGGTGCCTTGGCATGGGCCTGCCCCCTGAGGGACCAGCCAGGTGATGGTATAGTATAGAGTTTATTCAGGTCATGGGAAGGGGAGTTAAAAGGATAGTAGAGGCAGAGAAAGGCAGAGACGGGGAGGGGGGAAGGGAAGGGAAGGGAAGGGAAGGGAAGGGAAGGGAAGGGAAGGGAAGGGAAGGGAAGGGAAGGGAAGGGAAGGGAAGGGAAGGGAAGGGAAGGAAAAAGTAAAATAGAGGCTGGCCATGGCCATGAGCACGTGGAGAGAAGGGGAAGGGAAGGCAATGGGGAAGGGGAGAGGAAGAGCAGGAGAGAAGCAAGAGAGCAAGAGAGGGAGGAGGGGGCAAGCAGCCCCTTTTATACTGGGCCAGGTCTATCTGGCTGTTGCCAGGTAACTGTGGGGTAGAGTTTAGACAGAATGCTAACAATAACCTTTTTAAATTTTATATATTATAATTATTTATCCACATGACTCTCTTATAAAAGTCAGAGGAAAGCCTACCAGAGTCATTTTTCTGCTTTCCCCATATTGGTCCTAGGGATTGAACTCAGGTCCTCTGGTGGTTGACAGTGTCTTTCCCCTCTGAGGCATCTCCCTGGCTGGCCCTCCACAGAAATCTTACTGCATCCATTTCTGCCTTGCTCATCCAGACTGCCAAGCATTTGCTGCCGTGTGGTTGCATTGTTGTGAGAACTGCACTTTCTTCTCCATAGCTTTAAAGTGTCAGGACTGGAGAGGGAAAAGTGTTGGCAATAATTCAGTCTCATCTCTCACAGGTGTCCTCTGTTGGCTTTCTATGCTTTGTTCTTCTGAGATAGCTAGTGCACTCTAGAAGGTAGTGCTGTGTGGTCTTTCCAGAAGCTTCTATGAAGTTATAGTCACATGTGGTCTATTGCCCTTTCCCGTTCCCTTGAGTTGCTGGGCTGGTGAATCTTCTCCCTGACAGTTGAGTGGCCCACAGCATGTTGAACTGCTCAGAATGAAGAGGTCGGCTCACCCTTAGAAAATTCCACTGAACCCCTCCCCTCCTGGAAGTGAAAGGTCATAAAGAACATAGGCACCCCTCCCCTCTGGAAGGGAGGGGCTGATTACATCCATCAGACCACACGGAGGAGGGACTGACCACCAGAGCTCATAGACACATTCTGAGACCATTGACCACCCACCTCATCCCTATAGACCAATCAGTTTAAACGTCACACTGTTCCGCCAATCATATTGTGCCTAATGGCGGTGGCCCTGAGAACTGTATAAAATGCTTGGCAGTCTAGATGAGCAAGGCAGATATGGATGCAGTAAGATTTCTGTAGAGGGCCATCCAGGGAGATGCCTCAGAGGGGAAAGACACTGTTAATCACCAGAGGACCTGAGTTCAATCCCTGGGACCAATATGGGGAAAGCAGAAAAACGACTCTGGTGGGCTTTCCTCTGACTTTTATAAGAGAGTCATGCAGATAAATAATTATAATATAAAATATTGCTTACTGGATGGACTGCTCAGAGTCGCTGTCTCCCTATGTGCAGGGTGACCCCAGCATGCTGGATTAAATAAAATTCCTCTTGCTTTTGCATCAATTCCAGATCCATGTGGTTCACGCAGGGGGTCCCCAGTAAGCTAAGGCCTGACAGAGTCTTACAAGAGCAGCCTCCTTCTGTTTAGTCCTTTTTGAAGGAATTGTGCCACTTGGTTCAGGGGTTTCAAATGCTCAAGCCAGGCCCAGTTCTGCTCTCTCTACCTGCTGCTTGTGGATCCAGATGTAAAACTCTCTACTGTATCTTCCTATAAGCTGCCATGCTTCCCTTCATGATGATGATGAACCTATAAACCAGCCCCAATTAAATACTTTCCTTTTTTAAAATTTTTTTTTTTTTTTGGTTTTTTTGGTTTTTTTTGAGACAGGGTTTCTCTGTGTAGCCCTGGCTTGTCCTGGAACTCACTTTGTAGACCAGGCTGGCCTCGAACTCAGAAATCCGCCTGCCTCTGCCTCCCAAGTGCTGGGATTAAAGGCGTGCGCCACCACGCCCGGCCTTTTTTTAAAATTTTAATTAGGTATTTTCTTCATTTACATTTCCAATGCTATCCCCAAAGTCCCCTATACCCTCCCCCCCCCCCCCCGACCCACTCCCCTACCCACCCACTCCCACTTTTTGGCCCTGGCATTCTCCTGTACTGAGGCATATAAAGTTTGCAAGACCAATGGGCCTCTCTTCCCAATGATGGCCGACTAGGCCATCTTCTGATACATATGCAGCTAGAGACACGAACTCTGGGGGGTACTGGTTAGTTCATATGTGAGAGTTGCCATGGACATGTGTATTTTCACTAAGACACCACTGGTGCTCAGTATGTAGCTGAGGCTGACCTGGAACTTGTCCAGTCTTGATTCTTAGGAGAGTTGCCTTTGTCCTCAAGTTTTATTTCTCAAGTAGCTTGGTGAGAAGATGTTCTGTCAGCAAGTTCTTTCAGCAGATGTGTAGAGTGGTGTTTTAGTCAAGTGTTCTATGCTGGGAAGAGACCCAATGACCATGGCAAGTTTAATAAAAGAAAGCATCTAATTGGGGGGGGGTGTTGCTTACAGTGTAAGAGTCTTAGCCCATTATCATCATGGTAGGGAGCATGGTAGCACTTAGCAAACATGGTGCTGGAGGAATAGCTGAGAGTTCCATGTCTAGATCTGCAGGTGTTAGGCAGAGAGAAACACTGCGTCTGCCTTGTGCTTTTGAAACCTCAAAGCTCACTGGAAGTGACACACTTCCTCCAACAAGGTCACAGCTCCCAATCCTTCTGAAGTAGTGCCACTTCCTGATGAATAAGCATTCAAATATCTGAGCCTAAGGGAACCATTCTTATTCAAACCACCACATGTGGTCTCTCACATTCCAGGTTAGGGTGTGGACACAGAGTGGCTGGAGGACAGATTTTAGAAGCCGTAAAGACCTGTGTTAACAAACTTCAGCAACAGAAGAATACCTCACTTCTGACTGTTTCAGGTTTCTTACCTGCAAATGTAAAAATAATTGTATGTACTTCAGGGAATTTTTAAAAAAGACTTATTTACATATTTTACATATGTAAGTACACCATTGCTCTCTCTAGACACACTAGCAGAAGGGCATCAGATGGCTGTGACCCACCATGTGGTTGCTGGGAATTGAACTCAGAACCTCTAGAAGAGCAGTCAGTGCTTTTAACCATCTCTCCAGTCCCACTTCAGGGAAATTTTTCAAGAAGAGCAGAAAGCTGTTTTGTTATTTGAAGAGAGCTAGTTTCCCTCACAGGGTTGTAGGGTTTGAAGTGCTAAGTTGCATTTTGGATTGCACTTTGGAACCCTTAGGTCTGTAGGGAGCTGTCAACTTGTTCTCTCACTATTCTACCATTCAAAGGGTTTTTAAAACTCTCACAAATTACCAAGTAAATATAATAAAATTACCAAAGTTACCAGCAGTCCCATGCAGCTTTAAAATACATTAAATTTTCTCCAAGTAACTCAGGTACTTAATTTATTGCTTTAGTTACCTTTAACAAGTACTTTCTTAAAGTTACTGAGTAAGAACCGTCATCTCTTAAGACAGTTGGACAGGTCTCCAGTGGGGACTCACAGCTTTCATGTCTGTAAGTTGGTCATGAGCTGAGACAGAAGAATTCACAGGCACTGGCTGTGGTGGAAAAGACCGGCAGTTTCCAAGTGCCTGATAGGACACAGGGAATACTGATATCAAACAGTGTTGCCTAGCCTAACTGTCACACTTCTGGGTGTATTTCCAAGAGAAAGGAAGACCACCAGAGCTCACAGGGACAAGGCCATGGAGCAGAAGTGACAACACACAGACAAGGCCGTGGAACGGAAGTGGTGGCAAAGTGATAGTGACAAGACTGAGAGGATGCTGGACTCCGGAACTGTGCCCTTAACAGCTAAACTTCATGACTTACACATTTTTAAAAAGCTGTTTTGAAAATAGCGTTAAGGTATCGTGTAAAGTATTAGATTTCACCATGACATTTTCAGAGCTAATTTTTGCTGACTCCTGCCTTACTTTCCCTCCCACCCCGTGTAGCCTGCTTCCCCTCCTTCCATCACATTTCCTGCTACCCTGCTTCTTACCACTTGACTCCCTTGCCTCGATTTGAAGCTGCCTTTTCACTAAGGCGTCTGGGTGTCACTTGGAAAAAGGAAGATGTTGGGGCATTGCTGTTCCAGCTGTCCGATGCTGTCTCTTGGATGCCATGACTGCTTCTAACAAATAGCTAAGTTCTCATGCGAAGAGATAAGCCCAGACTCCCCATAGCTTGGCAGAAGTATTGTATTGTTTTGTTCAGCTGCACAGGTGAGGACCTGAGACTGTCAGGCACACTCTTATATGAGGGGCTGAGGAGGGAAAAAAAAAAAAAAAACAGCCTGCCTGCCATTCCCTCAGGCTAAATGTTTTTAATAAACACAATGTTCCATAGCTGTGCTTCTCACTGGTGCACCTGCTAGGTCTGGGCTGGGTACCTCCCAGGGGGATGGCCTCAGGCCTGCGATGTTGTTGGATGACTTCCCTCCTGCCTCTCAGGCTTCCTTAACTTTGGAGTTAGGATTGGACACTTTTTAAAGCAAGCTTTTCAAGTTGAAAGCTCTCTGGGTCCCAGCTTGCCAGACTCTAGGCACACATTGCTGTGTGTTGTGGGTAGTGATGTAGAGGAGAGGTGACCTGCCAGCTTTTGTGAGAGAGAACAGGGAGGAGAGCAGACTCCCTGAGGGTATGGAGTATGGCCAACCAAGGTAGGCTGGAAAATAAACTTCTGCTCTACTGCTTGGAGACAATCTACAGGTCCTTGATCCCTGTTATAGAAAGGGGTTGGTGTGCTGGTGAGGAGATCTTTAGCTTCCCCCTGCCATTTGAAGTACGGTGACATCTTTCTTGTGGTCCCTAGCAGACAGAAATCTTAGTTCCTTCTGCCTAGGGTAAAACATAGACATTGTTAGCTCTGTAGGCAGTCAGGCCCAGGTCTGGCGTTACCTCAGGTCCACCTCATACTTGTGGACTAGAGGATGGAAGTGCAGGGAGTGTCGCAGATGCCACTCACGTGTGCCCACTTCCTGCTGGGCAGTGTGGCAGATACTTTGGCACAAAGGATATCATATCATTTGTATATATATGAATGAAGGAGCTCAGACTTGAAACCATATCTCAGGGGTTAAATTCAGGGCCCCCTGATGACCTGTCCAGCAGGTCCAGTTATTCAAGGGTCTCGAGGGGACCTTCTAAGAACCAAATGGGGGGAGGGAGAGACGGAAACCAAATGCAAAAAGACACGGAAGCAGTCTGATTAGCATCAAGGTGTCACTGTATTCAGCAAGGCTCAAGGCTTAAATGCACAAGCAAAAGGGGAAGTACTTCTCAGCAGGAGGGATGGGACAGGGGAAATGCACAAGCAAAGGAGGAAGTACTTCTCAGCAGGAGGAATGGGACATTGGAAAAGGAGGAAGTACTTCTCAGCAGGAGGGATGGGGCAGGGGAAATGCACAAGCAAAGGAGGAAGTACTTCTCAGCAGGAGGAATGGGACATTGGAAAAGGAGGAAGTACTTCTCAGCAGGAGGGATGGGGCAGGGGAAATGCACAAGCAAAGGAGGAAGTACTTCTCAGCAGGAGGAATGGGACATTGGAAAAGGAGGAAGTACTTCTCAGCAGGAGGGATGGGGCAGGGGAAATGCACAAGCAAAGGAGGAAGTACTTCTCAGCAGGAGGGATGGGACATTGGAAAAGGAGGAAGTACTTCTCAGCAGGAGGGATGGGGCAGCAGAAATTTTTCTTTTGGCAACTACACGGGGAAGCAGGAACTTGGTGGTATCTGGGTACATCTTGTGGTCAGGACATCTGGCACTGACTTAGGGCTGAAACATTCTGTGGTTGTTCTCAGAACGGTGCATTGGTGGCCCGCTTTTGACCCCCTCTTCTTCTTGAGGGGAGAGGCCCAATTCGGAGATCAATACAATAGAGTTGTCTTAATAGCTCCCAATACCCTGAGAAGTACCAGTATCGGTGCTGCGCTCTGCTGTGTGAATGATATTGGAGAGAGGGAACCTGGGTGAGACTGTCATGCATGGGACTGGTAGAAAGGCTTGTCATGGACTCCCACACTCTATTGTGAGTAGCTATGTGATGTAGAGAATACCCCCAGGAAACTGAGAATTGGTGGAAAGAAGCAGCCTGCCACACACAGGAGCTCGACCTGCAGCGTGTGGAGCACCAAGACCTAACCACCCTCCACTCAGTGCTGAGTCAGCATGTCTCAACAGAAGTTAAGCATGGGAAATCAGACTGCATGGTATCTTCCTTAGGCTTTTGAGGTACATACCAGTGTGTATGGTATGCTGTAGGCTATGCTAACCATGATTGTAACAGATAAATCTTGTTTGTTTATTTGTTTGTTTGTTTGTTTTGAGACAGGGTTTCTCTGTAGAGCCCTGGCTGTCTGTAAACCAGGCTGGGCTTGAACTCACAAAGATCTACCTGCCTCTGCCTTCTGAGTGCTGGGATTAAAGGATTGCACCATTGCCCAGCTAACATTTTTCTTATGACTTCATTTTGATCCGTGACTTTTGGAACTTTAGAAATTAGTATTTCTTTCATTAAAAAGGGAAACTTGAGCTGGGTAGCACAGAGTAATCCCAGCACTTAGTAGGTAGAGACAAGGGGGGTCAAGAGTTCAAGGTCATTCTCAGCTATATAGCAAGTTCTAGGCCAGCCCAGGCCACAGGACGGTATAACTGTAGAGTAGAGTTTATTCAGGGCATGGGAAAGGGAGTTAAGAGGGTAGTAGAGACAGAGAAAGGCAGAGAGAGGGTGAGAGTAGAGAAGTAGAGGCTGGCCAAGAACAAGTGGGGGGGGATGGGAAGGGGAGAGGAAGAGCAAGAGAGAAGAGAGCAAAAGAGAGCAAGAGAACAAGAGAGGGAGGAGGGGGCAAGCAACGCCCTTTATAGTGGGTCAGGTCTACCTGGCTGTGGCCAGGTAGCTGTGGGGAGGAGCATACCTGGCTGTTGCTAGGTAACCGTAGGGGTGGAGTTTAGACTGAATACTAACATTCCCCCATTTTGATTTAATTAAAAAAGAAAGCATTAGAATGAGGCGATAGTGAAGCAGGAATAAGGTTGTCGTGATCTCTGGCTGCTTCACCACGTTGGCTTTGGGGGTGACGTGTCTCTAGGGAACCTAGAAGAATGATTATGAGGGATATTTGTCCAGTCTTAGGAGAGTTGGCTGTTTCCTGTTGTCCAGGGTCTGTGGAGCCATCTGAGGATAGGTCAGAAGCAACAGGCCCAGTAGAAGCGTGTGTCTGTGACAGGAGATTGGAGCATCTGGAAGTTGCTCCTCCCTGGAGCTGTCCTGAGTATAGTAAGCCTGGACTTGGCAAGATGGTGAAAGCATATTATTATAGGTAGAGAAGAAGATTAAGTACATTTGGGAGAAGGAAAATTTTTTCTTAGGATGTACGTTTGAAACCCAGAGGAATCCCACCCTCTGGAGTAGGTAGCAAGTGGGAGCTTTAGGCAGATGAACTTATCAGGGTCGATTCAGTTTGGTCCATGAGAGGTAGATCTGAGTGGGTTTCCTAGAGCTTATACGTTTACAAAAGAGATAACAACATGAGTTACCAACATGAGCAGTCTTTAAGATGAGCCTACTATGGAGCAGAGGGAACAAAAATTTGTGATTAAAAAGTCAGATCATATAGTGTAATGTTTTATTAGAGTTAAGAACTCAATGTTAGGACAGTGGCATAGCAAGAAGAGGAAGGTAAAGAAGTAACAGATGACATCTGTGAAAGCTTTTTCTAGCTGCCGAGCTGGTTATCTTAGCTGTCAATGTAGTCAGAAGTCTGAGAAAGAATAAACAATAGTCTACCAGTCATATACCCGTTATATATTATTTTAAAAATGACAGAGTCCACTAGCCAACAGTTCTCTGTGGTCTCTTTGGCAACTTGAGCAGATTCTGTCTGGCTTTCAAGTGCAGAAGACACAGGGCTTTTTCTCTGTGGAATGGATACATGTGACATGAGAAATGGCTTATCTTGATTTAGGCAATATATATCATTTGACTCAGGGTATCCAGTTTTGTCCACTGTGTTTTTCAGTAATTATATCGCAATCCAGGCAGTATCCTGTAGCTGTGTCCACATCTTCTGAGACCTCATGGGGTTTTAAACTGTTAAAGGCTTTGGGAATTTTGTCTTTTATAAACTGGATAACTAGCAAACTTCTGACAAGACTGAGAGCTATATCGATTGGTTAAAACTGAATAGGACACACTGTAGTTTAATGGCAGTAATAACAGTCATCACCTATCAAGGCAGGACAGGAGTGAGAATCGTAAATAACTCTGACGTGCTGTGTAAGTAGAGAAAAGCACATTTTTGCATTAGCAAACAAACATTTGGCTAGTCCAGAGTAAGAAAGCTAGCAGCAGTGGCATAAGATGGTGATGACAGAAAATGAGTTTGTCTAGGTAGGTTCAGGCCTGTGACACAAACTGAGCACGAAGGCTATGAGAACAGCCCAGGGATGTGGGAGCATGGATAGGTGGGCATAGGGGACCTCTTTCCATTTACCAGACCACTGAAAGTATGTGTGAAGAGCTCTTAAAATAATTGGATCTAATGTGCCATTAAGTGGCCATTTGGAGTTATTGTTGGGTGGGCACTGAATCCAGACCATATTGCCGACATGTACAAGTTTTGATGCCCTCAAGTTGGGCGTTAACTTCAGAGATTTGAGATTTTCCAGGAGACATCCAATGGGGTGCCTGGGGTTATGTTCTAAGACAATTTAGCGACCCTTGGGTGATGGGGATGTTACTGAACTATCTGTGCCAGAGTCCCAAGAAGAGTTTAGTAATGGGTCACGGGTGTACAGCCAAGGTAGATTCAGGTCATCATGTGACTGACTAGGGGCTACAGTAGGAATGTCCTGGAATCGTCAGAAAGCAGTCCAACCTAGATCTAGGAGTTCTGGACCAGCAGCCCAAGGAATTTATGAACCACTTTCAAGAAGGGAAGTAACCCAAGGGTCCGGACGGGGCATTGAAATGTGTGTGTTTGAAAGTTTTTTGTGGTTTGGTAGGAAAATGTGGAATTGAGTGGTTGGTTTGGGCCTATCTGACTGCATAACCCACAGGGCAGAGGCTAGCTCCATGTGGTGGACTGAGACAGTGGCAGAAGTACCCGAAGTATCATGTTCTGTAGTCTAGCAAAATGCATGATATTTTCCTGGCGCATGGCACCATTAGCACTCACTTTACAAGCCTTGGGCAGAGGGGGGCGAGGGGTAGCGGGGCTCTCTCGAGTGGGCTGGAACGGGCCAGAGCGGGCAGCCAAGCCCTTCACGAGGTCACGTGTGTTACAGTAAAGCAAGTTTCAGACCGTGTTCTCACAGGACGCAAGGAGTGGGGCCAGACCCACTTTTCCCAAAATGAACCAGGAGCAAATTCGAGAAGGGGAAGGGCAGTAGACAGAGTCCATGGCAGGGGACAGGGCCAGACCCGCTTTTCAGGAGAACCAGCTGAACTAGTGGCTGCAGCAGGCTGCAAATGAGGGAGGGCAGAAGGGAAAGTCCACACCACAGGTCACTAGCGAGAAAGTGCCAGTTTAGTGGCTATGTAGAGTTTTTTGTTGTTTTTAACTGTGGATTAGACCAAGATATGGCAGGAAAGACTGACCCCTGACTGAGACACGTGGGGACTGGGGACTAATGCTCAGAGCCGGTGCAGTGAGTTGAGAGCAGTTGTCCAGGCTTAGCCTGGAATTCTTAGCCTTGAGGAAGAAACTGTCTCAAAAGGAAAGAGGAAAGTCTCACCTAAGGGAAGGAGTCCTAGAACGAGGGTCAGGGCAGCACAGGGGTAGCTCTGAGCTCAAGAAATCTTCCCTGGGACCATGTAGATGGACGTTTACTCTGACCAGTGGGGGTGGCGGCTTACCAGTTCTGGGCTAGCGAGCGATCTGGATGGAAACCTGCAGAGTTTCTAAATCTGAGTCACAGCACCATATGATGTGTTAATAAAAATATAAGCGAAAAGAATATGTTCTGTGGATGTGTGGTGAAGTATGGGGGAAGAGGGTGCCTCGGAGGGTCCATGCCAAGGCATCCCTTCCCCTTGAGGGACCAGCCACATGACAGTATAGTATAAAATAGTTTATTCAGTGCATGGGAAGGGGAGTTAAGAGGGTAGTAGAGGCAGAGAAAGGTAAAGAGAGGGAGAGAGTAGAGAAGTAGATGCCATGACCACATGGAGAGAGGGGAAGGGGATGGGAAGGGGAAAGGAAGAGCAAGAGAAAACAAGAGAGGGAGGAGGGGGCAAGCAGCCCCTTTTATAGTGGGTCAGGCCTACCTGGCTGTTGCAAGGTAACTGTGTGGAGGAGTTTAGACAGAATGCTAACAATATACAATTTTTTAAAAAGGTCGAATCTAAAGGCGTATGAGGAGTTAGGGTGCAAGGGAAAGTAAGCCCATTGCTTTTACCACAGTGTATTTTAGATAATGTCTTGACCTATCTACCTACCTAACTGGCTCCTAGCATCTGTCTCCTGAATGCTTTGTTTGTTGATGATTTATCTTATTGGTTGGTTTGTTTATTTTTGAGATAGGTTCTCACTCTGCAGGCCTGGCTGTCATGGAACTTACCATATAGATAGATGAGGTGGATCCCAGAGGTCCACATGCCTCTTCCTCCTGATGTGGAGAATAAAGGTGCGTGCTTCTAAACCAGACTCAGGTCCACATTTCAGTGTGGGTCTGTGCATGTGAGCGTGGTGCCTGCTCTGACCAGAGGCACTGAGACTACTACTAGGTCTAGTGCCGCAGACCCTCTGAGTCCCTTTGTCTGTGTGGAACAGGTCTCTGGGGCAGGTGGGCAAAGCGTTGGCGGGTTACAGACAGACCAACACGCGAGATTGTGTAGAATCTGAATGTATTCTGTCAGGTCGAGCCTCAAATGTTTTATACCAAAGAAATAACAAGAAATCAGGCAAAATACAATCCACCAAGTTACAGTGATGCAATATAAAAGGAATGTATACATCAAAAGAAGGTGGGGACCAGGCTGCTGCTGCAAAAGAAGGGAGCCAGGTATAAACTAGTCTATTGTTAAACCCACCACCAGGGGTTTTGCACTAGCAGACCTTATCATGAATACTGCAATACCCCAACACCCTATTTCTTGGGTCTATAGAAGAATATACCAACTTGCTTCTAATGTGAAGCTCACTATACCTAGCTGTAGAGAAGATCTCTATCTCAGTGGGATTTCCTGGCTCTATTATTCCCTTGTTTGGTTGAGAATTGTTACTATCCTTGGTAGACCAGCTCTGAGCTACTGGCTCCATCTTTTGTAATGCTTAATTAGTTACTGAATAGGTAAACTTCCTTACTGCATTCCTGCAGGAATTCAAGCTCGGATTTCAAGCTTGCAGGCTTCTGGGACCTTGGAACAATGGGGAGACTTAACTATAACAGAATTTAATCTTAAAAGGCACTTATAATAAAATATTAAAAGAGAGCTCGTAGATCCATACACCAGACTAACGCAGGAATAGAGTATGAGTATATGGGTAAAAGAGAACGCCAAAGCTCCAGGAGGTGAGCTTCCTTGAAACTCTTCCTCGTTGAGTACTTACAGACTTTTTCAGCCTGTCAAGCAGACCCAACCGGAGGGCGTGGCAATCTAGTACACCAGGTTTCTCACTCAGTGTCTCTGGGTATTTGGCACAATCTCTGACACTGGAAAGGCTCCTTGGTAGAAGAACAGAAGAAAAGAAAGAAACTGACTTCATTAGCTGAGACCTGTTCTGCACCTCCCCTGTCTGCATAACAAGCTCTCCAACACCTAGCTTTGTTTTTTTTTTTTAATTGTTTGTCTGTTTGTGTGTGTGTGTGTAAAGTATTTTGCCATCATGTATGTTTATGCACCATGTGCATGTCTGATGCCCACAGAGTCCAGAAGAAGACATCAGATCCCCTAGGATTAGAGTTACAGTGGGTTGTGAACCATTTATTATGTGAGTGCTGAGAATCAAACCCAGGTCCTCGGGAAGACCTCTGAGCCATCTCTCCAGCTCTGTTAGCTGTTTCTATTTTTTAAAAGAATATCTTTTCAAAATGTCTTTTAATTCTTTGACAATTGTATTTATGTCATAATCCCCCTTGACTGTATGTGTTCTCACCTTTCTCCTACTGACCCCAGAGACTCCCAACGCTTCCTCCTCAGCTCTTCATGTCTTTGCCATTTTTGTTTGGTTAATACTCTAGAGTCCAGTCAGTGTTGCTGTGGGAACATTGACTGATCTTGCTGACTTGATCTTATACTATAGTGATGTAGTAGCTACTTCACTGTAAGTTCGTGGATGCAGGGGCCACATCACTGTGAGTTCGTGGATGCAGGGGCCACATCACTGCCCAAGATAGCCTTTCACAGTGCTGCTTCCCATCTCCTAGGGCTTATATTCTTTCTACCCCTCTTCTGTGGTGTTCCCTGAGTTTTGGGAGTAGGTAATTGATACAGATGCCCCATTTAGGACTTATTGTTCAATATACTTAATTCTCAGCACTTTGATATGAATCTCTGTATTAACTCCTGATCATTGCAAAGAAAAGCATCTCTGCCCAAGGTTGAAGACATAACTAATCTATGGGCATGAGTCCAAATGTTTAGGAGACAACATGTGGTTTAGCAAAATAACTAGTGGCTTCCTCTCCTGGGCTGGTGATCTTGCAAGCTATGGGCTTTTGACAGGATTTACAGTATGAAACCTGAATTCCTTTCTTTGTAACAGGTCTCAGATCTAATGCAAAAGTAGTTGATTACCTCATAACTTCATGCCACTATCACACTGGTAGGCACACCTTGTCTGGCAGGGTGTTAAGCATGCAGGCTTCACTGCTGAGTGGTCCTGTTGGTGTCCTGTCTTCCCCAGCAGCCTCTATAGCCTTCCAACAACAGTCCCACTTTGATTTCTCTGTGTCCTGTAGTCAAACTGTAGGGTCTTATGTGTTAGCCCTGGTGCCAACTAAGAGCAGTGGCCATAGCCTGTGCTATTTGGGGGGCTTCTGGCCAGTGGTTAGGTTATTTCTTAACAGCTATCTTGCTTTCCCTACCAACTTCACTTCCAAAACTTCCCAGCAGGATACTAGCTGACACTGGGTACTGGGGAGCCTTTGATGTTACTTAGTCTTCTCATCAGCTATAGAAAGACTACAACCATGCCAGCCACTCTAATTCCAGCTGCAGGATGCATTCTTCAGATTTCATATGTCACAAAGTCCTAGAGAGTCTGGGCAGATGGGGGTAACAATTGTGAATACTGTGGCTTTACACATACGCGCACACACACGGTTAATAGGGAGCAAACCACTATAGTTGAGCAAAAGAATAGACTTAAACCATAGTATTTTAGGGGTAACAATTTATCTCTGCACAATCCTGATGTGGGATCTTATCTATACAAATGTGTCTATGTTCTGACCTGATATAGTAGCTTCCCTCTTATTTGTGGAGAATATATCTCAAGACTCCCAAAGGACACTTGAAGCCACAGATAGTACTAAACTTTATATACTACATTGTTTCCTGTTCATCATATATACCTCATGTATAATTTAGTAAATTAAACTTTTTATTAACTAGCCACAAGAGGTTAACAACAACAATAATGAAACGGAATAATTATGGAAACTGCTAGCACCACTGTTCTTTTTCTTTGGAACCATTATTTAGTAAAATACAGGTTACTTGAATCTGAGGACTGAAATGCTCTGACAATGGATCTGGTAACTGAGACAGTTTCTAATTAACAGGTGGGTAGAACTCAAGGTATAGATAAACTGGACAGAGGAGTGATCTGTGTCATAAGGAGAAAGACACATGAGCCCTATGTGCTGGTCACAACGTTTTGCCATTTAGAACTTATAAATTGTTTATTTCTGGAATTTTCTGTTGAGCAATTTTGGACTGGAGCTGACTGTGGGTAAATGAAACCACAGAAAAGAAAACTGTGGATAAAGGAAGGTTACTGTATCAACTTCTATAGATAAAACTAGGTCACTGTATCCACTTTTGGAAATTATCCTCTAGTTCTGTGAAATGGCATCCATGCATGAGCTATAGGGCTGTTATAGCATTGCTATAGTGATGGGAGGTGAAAACAGAAGGTGTCAACAGAGGACCACAATCCCTCTGGCCAGCAAGATACTTAAAAATGGATGAATGGATGGATGGATGGGTAGATGGATAGATAGATAGATATAGATAGATAGATAGATAGATAGATAGATAGATAGATAGATGATAGATGTAGGATAAATGGACGATGGATGGATAGGTACATGGATGGATGGCGATAGGTAGGTAGATAGATAGATAGATAATGGATGATTGGATGGATGAATAGATAGATGATAGATAATGGATGGATGAATAGATAGTTGATAGATAATGGATGGATGGATGAATAGGTAGGTAGGTAGGTAGGTAGGTAGACACTCTCAGCATACTGCCTTGGAAACTCTCTAAGGTATATTACTAAGTGAAAACACAAGGCCCACCGACATGAGCAGCATGCCATCTCTCTTGTGTAGAAAGAGGAACAAACCCATAGTCTTGATCATATTGGTTTCCAAATGCAGAAAGAAACCTTGAGCACTAAAGAAGATTGTCTGTGGCAAGATGTGGGAACCGATTCCACAAGAAGGGGGTGCTCTGTACATTTTTATAGATTTTTGTCTGGCTCAAAATCTTGATTTATTACCTACTTTAAAATACAGTTAGAAAAGTATAGGGTCTCCATACCTCTCCAGTATGATGAAGATGGGTGCACCTCTGCTTGGGAAGACCTAAAACTTGGGTTCAAGGATTTCAAACCAGAGAAACTTGATCACTTGCTATAAACCTGTATCTTATAAAAAATGGCAGGAACTTAATGAGGTGGGCCTCATTATAGGGAAGAGGATGGTGTCCTAGCTATGGTGGTCCCTTGAGCTAAAAGATTGTGACCTCTAAGACCAGGGGGAGGGGCCTGCTCCCTACCAATGACTTCAGAGTACTCTGTGGGTCTGTCTAAGGGCAGCCATGAATGGGAGTTCTTCCATCAAAGACCACTGTGGCCATGTCTTATTGTCACAAAGAGCAGGGACTAGATTCTTCACAGCCTGAAATGCAGCAAGGCTATCCAATACTTGGGTGATTAGTACATTCTTGGATGTACTGTTTGGGAATGGTGTGAGTGTGTGCATATGTATGTGGAGGTCAAAGGTCAATCTCAGGTCCTTCTCAAAAACTGTCTACCTGATCTGTCTGTCTGTCTGTCTGTCTGTCTGTCTGTCTATCTATCTATCTATCTATCTATCTATCTATCATCTTTATTTCTCTTCCTTCCTTCCTTCCTTCCTTCCTTCCTTCCTTCCTTTTTTTTTTTTTTTGTTAAGATCTCTTCCTGTGACTATGAGTTTGCCAGTTTGGCTTAGCTAGCTGGTAGTGAGCCCCAGGGACCCCCTTATCTCCACCTCCCCATCAATGAGATAACAAAAATTAACCTGGGTGCAAGCTGGTCAAGGTGGCACACACCTTTCTTCTCATCACGTGCAAAGGCAGATTTCTGTGAGTTTGAGGCTATCCTGGTCTACATAGTAAGTTCCAGGCTGTCCAAGGATACATAGTCAGACCCTCTCATCCCCAACAACAACCAAAACAAAAATCTTGTATGCTGACCGTCTAACTCTGACCGTTCTCCTCTTACTGGCTGAACTCTGCCCCATCCCAGCACACTTGTAAGATACAGGTAGATGAACTGAGTTACTCTGGCGTGCTGCAGAGGATTTCCAAGTTGCATGCTGACTCTCTCTAGAAGATGTGCATGTGTTCAGGGTCCAAAGACTAACACCTCTTGGGTGCACAGCCACAGATAGGCACCACAACCAGAAGGAAACTGCCATGGCTTCTGGTTGCATACAGAGGAGGGACAGACCAAGTCAACAGCTCAGTTTCCTGTCTTGGGACCAAGGTAAGGCCACAGTACAGAATTTAACGTTTTAGCTTCCATGAGGCCATATATCCTGCATATCAGAGGGGGCAAGACGCTGTTTCTTCACTGGCATCGTTACATTAGACTTATATTATGGCATTTGGTGGGTGTATTAGCTAAAGGCTCTCAGCCTCTGCAGCATAGGCTTGGATGTCTGTAGAGGCATTTTGAATGTAGGGGACGCCCTGCACTGATTTGTTGACAGCTGCATCTCAGGGACCGCCTGTGGCTATTCACGCACCTCTTTTTCTATGCTACTAGAAGGCCTGCATCTGCCTCCCCACCACATGTGGGCACATCCCTGCCTGCTGGAATTCCCTAAGCTTACTGCATGCTGTTCCTTCTACCGAAAACTCCCTACTCACCTTTCCATACCTGGTAGCTCTTGCTGCCTTCAGACATCACACAAACTCCTCTCTGTGAGACGCTTGTTCTGTGACACTCAAGGCTGCCTGCATCCTGACATCTACCAGGTGATGTTGAGCCTGCTTCCTCACGCATGTCCACTGTTGTGGGCTTCTGTGGGGAGTCTGGCATCTTTTGTTGCCTCTCTGGGGCCTCGCATGATTTCTATAAGAGTGGTTTAGCTTCACCTCAGTAAAAACTCAAAGCCCTCTGCATTTGCCATTTCCAATGTCCATGAAAGAGTTCTTCTTTATTTTTAAACTTACATTTTAAAATACTTTCCAGCAGAGTAAAGAAGGGTATCTTGGTCAGTCATAATGACATGCCACAGACTGATGCCTAATGACTTCAACCACTGAAATTTATTCTCTCTCTCTCTCTCTCTCTCTCTCTCTCTCTCTGTGTGTGTGTGTGTGTGTGTGTGTGTGTGTGTGTGTGTCCGTGTGAGGGTGGAGGTCAGAGGAGGGCTTTTAGTGACATGCTTTAGGAACCTCTCATCATTTGATACAGGCTCCTCATTGGCTGGCTAGCCAGTGATCTCCAGTCGTCTACCTGCTCCTGCCTCCCATTTCACCCTCACAGGGGTTAGAAGTATGCTTAAGCTCTGAGAATCAGGCTTATGCCTTCAAAACAGTCCTTAATGACTGACCTGTCTTCCCAGGGATTATTTCCTGACAATTCTTGCAGCTAGAATTCCAAGATTTGGGTATCAGCAGGGTAGTGTCTGGGGGGACTTGAGGATGGCTGTTTCATACTGAATGTTCATGTGACTTCACCTTTTGTGTTTATGGAGCCAGTGGGGAGAGAGCGACCTAGATGGAATGAGGACCTGGGAGCTCATGCTTTGGTAGTTAATTAGCTACTTTTGGTTTTGGTACTGGGATGAGCCTAGAGCCTCATGCACATTTAGCACACACTGCCACTGAGCTACAGTCTCAATCCTACCTTCTGGTGCTGTCATGATGGCCCCACCTCCAAAGGTCTCATTGGCGGTTTGGACTTTAGTATTAGGCATCATTCAAGCTATTGTATAGGGGCCCGTAGGTACCTATTTACAGTTTACAGAGACCTGGAGTTGAGCAGTGAGACCCTCAGGTGGAAGTCTGCTGGTGACTGAGACCTGTTGGATGCTTAGCACGTTAAGGAGTTCTTGTGTGATCATGTTGAACCATATGCTATCATGCGGAGGCTCATTTCTCCCAAGCCATGCTTCCTCAGGAGTCGCTGGCTAAGGGAAGGAGGTCAAAAGCAGCAAAGGCTTCACTGAGCAGACACCATATCTCCTGCTTTTGAACCCTGACAGGAAGGATGGGTCTCTGGTACTGACACATATTTTTGGCATGTCTATTATTCCCCTCTGCTATGGTGAATATAACAAGGAAGATGAATTGAAGGTATTGTATCAGAAGGGGATGAAATGATTGTCGTGGCCTTGGGTACAGCATGATGGATTTTTATTTAGGACTCCTTTGAGTATACATTTACCTCATTTCTAAAAGCAGTCTGAGCGATTAGATCTACCCTCTGGATCAAAAGTTAAAAAATAAGGACACCTCGGCCTCAGGCCCTTCATCTGCAGCAGCAGGGCCCCCTGGGACTTGAGAACTGCTGGAACCTTTGATCCACAGGACAGAGAGCTAAAAATGTAACTGGCAGGAATCCATCATTCTGTGAGTAGCCGACAGCAAGTGTCACCATGAGAATGCACGTGGCCTGGCACATGCCAGGCTGCCACTGAATGCAGTTTGCGGGAATATTGGGCTGGTTCCAGGTTCTCCTTTGTCCTTGGATGCTTTACATGTATCAGAATGGCTAGATGGGAATATAGCTTAGTAGGAGAGAGCTTGCCCAAGGAGCACAAGGCTCTGGGTTCAACCCCCAGCCCCACAGAAACAAACAAAGAATGAAATAACTTTTTAAACTAACTTGGAAAAGAAGCAATATGTAGTTCATTTGTAACCCCTTTTTATAAAGAAAATTGTAATAACATATAGCCAACCTATTTTTGACTCATCATGGGATGGGCCACCATCCTGTGGGTGGTGAGAAGTCCAACAGAACATTAGTTCAGTAGACATGATATTAATATGTTCAGTAGGCATGATATTAATATGTTCAGTAGACATGATATTAATATGTTCAGTAGACATGATATTAATATGGCCTTGAGAGCAGCGTTAGAATCCTCCCCAAGGAAGTGATAACAAGACGTCTGTAATCTGTCCCAGTACTATTACAAATCTAGGGGAGAGGGTATGGTTAGGTAGATTTCAAGGTTTTAGGGCTGGGGTGTAACTCCAGTGCTTGGTAAAGTCTTGCCTGTTATGGGCAGGGTCCTGCATTTGATGCCAAGTGTACGTGTGGGGATGAGAAAAAGGACAGAAAGAGGGTGAGGGAAGAGAGGGAAGGAAAAGGAGGAAGAAGAGGAGGAGGAAGAGGAGGAGGAGGAAGAAGAGAGGGAGAAGGAGGAGAAAGAGGAAGAGGAGGAGGAAGAAGAAGAGGAGAAGGAGGAAGAGGAGGAGGAGGAAGAGGAAGAGGAGGAAGGAGAAGAGGAGGAGGAGGAGGAAAGAAGATGGAGAGGAGAGACTCTAGAAAGAGGAGAAGGAAGACTTGCTCTTGTTTAAGGTTTTGGTGCCTGCGCTCCTCTACCCCCGATTGCCTGTTGGATTACAGACCAAGAGAAGACACACAGGAAAAGTAGGCAGGCAGGAAGCAAGCAGAGTTGGAAGTAAAAGGCGTTCAAGCCTGGCTGTAAGACATTAGGCCTCTGTTTCCTGCAGGAGACAAGGCATCTTTTCCATCTTCCTCCCCAATCCCAACACATTGAGAAGAGAGTCAAGAGATTTTATTGTATAGATTCCAGAGAAGAAAGAGACCAAGTGTCCTGCCGTTACGTCTCAGGATCCCACTAACAAGTATAATGAGCTCAATAAATGTGCAGTCAGAGGAACACTTCCTCCTCTGCCAGAAACTTGGAAGAGAATGAAAGGATAGTCAGTGCTTCCTGCCCCAGAGGCTCGAGTAGGAGAGAAGGACCAGACAGCTGAGCAGTCGCCCTGACTCAAGCAGAGACTGTGCCCTGGAGAACTTTCTTGTGCTCCAGGCTGCTGGACATAAAACACTGGACTATGATTTAGAAAATAAGAAAATTAATTAACGATGTGATGATGCATGAGTGCTATGCTTGCTGATGAGAGAGGTGTTTGGAAGAGTTCCCACAAGGCTTTCCCACATTGCCTCAGTGTCCCATCCAATAGCTGCAGGGAAATAATGGTTGGCCAAGCCGGTGTTGAAAGCCAGTAGCCTTTAGATCATATCACTGACTCTCTTCTCCCTTTTATATAATGAAGGGGAACCTTTCATTTCAGACTAGAAGTTTGTACCTTGTAACAGGCTAAGATTTCAACAGAAACAACCAGGAAGAAAAGAGGTTGCATGTGTCATATTTTTAAGGTTAAGCTATACAAGCAGTAAGAATTGGATGAAATACATTTCCAGAGAGGGAAGAGCCCTCCTCAGGTAGACAGAAGCACAAGCTACATTGGTTCTTTCTTTCTTTCTTTCTTTCTTTCTTTCTTTCTTTCTTTCTTTCTTTCTTTCTTCCTTTCTTCCTTTCTTCCTTTCTTCCTTTCTTTCTTCCTTCCTTCCTTCCTTCCTTCCTTCCTTTCTCTCTCTCTCTCTCTCTCTCTCTCTCTCTTTCTTTCTTTCTTTTTTTGGTAGGGATGGGTAAGGAGAAAAGGTTTGTGCTGTTTCTAGATGCGAGCTAAATGTTTGGTTTGGTCCAAGAGGACATATTCTCAGGGAAGGAAAAACTAGTAGACAATGGATCTATTGAAGCATTGGAAACTGGAGGAGCCAGGAAGGCAATTCCAGTTTTCTTATGAAATGCTTGCTAAATTCCAAGGCAGCATGCAGGCTGCGGCCTAGCCAAGAGAGGAAAAGAAAAAACTCATAGTCTTGTAGGACAGAATCCTTCTATGGGGTACTGTCTTAGTCAGGGTTTCTATTCCTGCACAAACATCATGACCAAGAAGCAAGTTGGGGAGGAAAGGGTTTATTCAGCTTACACTTCCATACTGCTGTTCATCACCAAAGGAAGTCAGGACTGGAACTCAAGCAGGTCAGAAAGCAGGAACTGATGCAGAGGCCATGGAGGGATGTTCTTTACTGGCTTGCCTCCCCTGGCTTGCTCAGCCTGCTCTCTTATAGAACCCAAGACTACCAGCCCAGAGATGGCACCACCCACAAGGGGCCTTTCCCCCTTGATCACTAATTGAGAAAATGCCTTACAGTTGGATCTCATGGAGGCATTTCCTCAACTGAAGCTCCTTTCTCTGTGATAACTCCAGCTGTGTCAAGTTGACGCAAAACTAGCCAGTACAGGTGCCTATAGTAAATGTTCAATAAGTTTAGATAGTTGTCTGAGTTTGGATGGGGTGGGATGGGAGCCTTCAGAGTCAGAGCCTCCAGCAACCAGACCTTTCATGAATGAGGAGGTACAGACCCACCAAGCACCCAAGTCTGGAGTGGCTAGGTAAAGCAGAGGGAACCAACTCATCAGAGCTGCATCCCTGAGTACCCCATGCTGCCACCCCTCACCCACATCCCTGAGGAACTAGAACCCATCCCCTGTAGGAGGAAATTCTTCCTGGTAGAAGATGTTGCCTGGAGGTCCTGTAGTTACTTTACAAAGAACATTCACACACAAGGATGATGGGGGTTGGTGTGGGGGTAGTGGATAGGTAAGTATCTGACAATAACAGGAACAGAGCCACAAGGGACCACATTCTGGAATTAGCAGTATTGTGCACAGCAGTAGACACTGGCCTAGCACATGAAGCTCTAGTTTCGACATCCAGTACCACAAAAAGGAGAAAAGAAAGAAAAGAGGGAGGAAAGAAGAAAAGAATTGCTTCAAATTGAAGATGTATCCTTAGGTTAAAGACTGACATTTTAAGGGAAACCATGTGCATGATGGACAGAGAGTAATATTGCCCAGTAAAAGTGCAGGGGCAGGTGAGTCACCCTCTGTTCTTTTGTTCCCACTTCAAAGAAGTGCTTACCAACCTTTCCAAGAGACCTACTATGTGAGATGTTCTAGAGTCTCATGTCTCATATTCACTCGGTATCCTAATCAGATTTCTTCTGAGCAATAAAAGGATTCATAACATAGAGCATGTTGGCTAATTCCCTAATATCACACTAGGTAGTCATTATAATTACCAAGTGAACTATTGTATAATTTAGAGAACTCATATTGTATGTTCAAAGGATGCATAGAGAATAGCTCTATAAAAAGGAAATCATGTGTGATCGTGTCAATTAGGATGCTGGATAAAACAGTGATTTAGAATTCCTTGTCACTTAAAACGTGGCTATGAGACTAAAAGCACAAGCAAGAAGAAGGAAGGCAGCTTGTTTGGGTTCTGTCAAAATTAAAAACTCTGAGCTACAAAAGATTCGGACCATGGGCCTCTTCTGATCCCTGGATTGGTAGTTTTCCAAAGTGAACAGGAGTGTGGTCTCAGATTCCTCCAAGGTGCTGAAATCTGAGAGTGTGAATGTGAAAGTCCCATATGCTGATGTGGGACCTGCACTTAGATACTAAGTGGAGCTGGAGAAATGGCTCAGTACAGACCGCCCTTGCAGAGGACCCATGTCCAGTTCCTATGTAGGGTGGCTCACAAATACCTGCAGCTCCAGCTCCAAAGAATGTGATGTCCTCTGCTGTAGCACTGAACTCATGTACCCCCCCCCCACACACACAGACACAGACACAGACACATATACACACAATTAAACATTTAAAAATCTAGAATATGTAGCTCTTATACCTCAATAATGAAAGGTAACTGCAGTCTTTAAAATGGGCCAGAGTCTAAATAGGCAGATCTCCAAGTGTCTTAGGGTTTTACTGTTATGAACAGACACCATAAAGGACAACATTTAATTGGGGCTGGCTTACAGGTTCAAAGGTTCAGTCCAGTATCATAAAGGCAGGATCATGGCAGCATCCAGGCAGGTGTGGTGCAGAAGGAGCTAAGAGCTCTACATCTTCATCTGAAGGCTGCTAGCAGAATACAGACTTCCAAGCAGCTAGGATAGCTGCCCACACCCACAGTGACACACCTACTCCAACAGGGCCACACCTTCTAATCATGCCACTTCCTCAGCTAAGCATATACAAACCATCACACCAAGGAAGGTGAAGGAATGGCCCATAAGCCCATGAGAGAATGCTGGATACTAACAATGAAGAGAGGAAATCAGAACTTCCATACATCATAGGTAAGAATGTAAAGGGGGTGATAGGTGAGCCCACAGTGATGACAAGGGCAGAACTAATGAGATCTTGTTTGTCCACATTCTGGCTTGCCCTTCTGTGTTGTAAAGTGGTTCTCTGATGTTGATGACTGAATGGATACTTAATATAGCAACACTCAAGTTAGTACTATAGCAATAATCAGGGATCCAACCCTATCTTGTTACAAGGGCCATGAGGAGGCTATCTGAAGTGCATCATACCTGCATCCTAAAAAGTTCTGATGGAATAGAACAGGGTGTACTGAGGTTTTGTTTGCTTTTTTATTCTATTTTGATTCCCTAAGATGCTGCATATACGGCAAAGGTTAAAAACTGCCAACACACATTGACATTGTTAGGGTTAAGCAAAGCCACTGTGGAGAGTCAGTTTGCTTCAAGAAGAGGGAGCTTGACCTAGGACTCAGGAGATACTTTGTTGTGATCAGGGTTTTTGCTGATTGTGGGCTCCAGGAGGGAATCTCCTGAGATGGAGTCTGTGCTCCAGAGAGCTTGATTATCTGGGACAATTTATATACTACATATATTGGTTACTGTCTTCCCTTCCTTACCTCAACCTAGAAATTCACATCACATTTCCCTAATTCTGTTCTCCTACTTCTTCTCTCATAAAAGCTAGGGATTTGCACAGGTTCTCTGTGTAGCAACTGTCTTTCCTTAATGCAGACTTAACCCTTTTTGTTCCTCGGCTGTGTTCTTTGCATCATTATGCTTATAAGGTTGGCAGAATGAATAGTCCATAAATTTTAATGAGCAATATCAAATACTATTTATGCAATATCAAATACTATTTATAGTTATGTCTGAAGGTTAGCAGGAGTTGTTTCTCATTAATAATTGCACTGGTTGTGGTTATAAATCACAGGGTGAATAATAAGGGCTACTTAAATATTTAAAGAATGTCGAACAAATTTCTTAGTCTTAGCATGGTTTTTCATCTGGGGAACACAGAACAACTCCTTGGGTCTTAGGAGGGGACAAAAGGCCTCCTCTTCAGTTTGTTTGGTTTAATTTTGTCTTGGGTTTGGTCTTTTGAGACATGATTTCTTTGTGTAGCCCTGGCTGTCCAGAAATTCACTCTGTAGATTAGACTTGACTCAAACTCAGATCTGCCTGCTTCTGCTTCCTGAGTACTGGGATTTAAGGTGTGCACCACCACCAACTGGCAAGTTATTAATGTCATATTAGATTTCATTTGAACTTAAAAATAAGGCTAGGTTTGGGGTGTCTCTGTGTAAGTTAGCAGTGTAGATTTCAGGACTGTCTGCCATAGTCCACTATGTTCGGCAGCCCTGGAGAGGTGCAAGACCCACTTGGTGCAGCTGCTATGTGAATACTCATCTGGTCCCTGGAGGTGTGGCAGGGCTGCTGGAGTAAGTGGGTCTTCTATGTGCTGCTGGAACTGCAGGTGCAAGACAGAGCTCCCACACTAAGAAAGCATGCTGTCCCCGAGCGAACGTCAGTTCCAGGACCCTGCTGTCCCATAGGCGTGGGCTGGAGTCTGAGCTGCTGTAGTTCTGCAAGCTCCCAGGTGATACTGGAACATACTGTCTGAAACTACACTGTGCGGCTGGGGAAGTGGCTCAGAGGTTAAAGCACTTGCTACTCAGCAAGAGGACAAGAGTTCAGTCCCCACCTATGGTGGCTGGACATGGTAGCTCACCTCTAATTCTAGCCTCAGAAGGCAGCGACGGGGATCCCAGGAACAAACTATCTAGCAACTGGCTATCCTGGTGAGTTCTGCTTGATTGAGAGACTCTGACTCAAAGAATAAGGTAAAAGAATGGTTGAAGAAAATTCATTATATCAGTCTCTTACCTACCTATACACACACACACATGCACACACACACACACACACATACACACACACAGAGAGAGAGAGAGAGAGAGAGAGGTATATACCTTACACACGTGCTCACATGCATGCAAGCATGCTTAATCATATACACATGAAAAGAGTAGATACCTCTTGTCCTGTCTGTCTGTCTATCTGACAGAAATTTGCCTTCCTTTAAGAGATGTCCCTTCCTGTCTTCCAACCATGACATTCAACAGTAGGATTCTGCATTCTTAGTTCCCCTGCTTCCAAAGCCACAGTCAGTTGGTCCAGGATTCCATTAGAACTACTAGAACTTGTCCTGCCTTGTTTCAATCCTTTTCTGTGGAGGCCTCCTATACAAGGGCAGAGAGGTAAGTAGTCATGATGGGCACATGGGATCTTAGTAAGCCTTGCTTACAGTTATTCCCTCATATGTGAAAGATTGGAAGTGACCAATGCTGTGGCCTCACAGACTGTGCCCAGCTCTGATGGCCTAGTGCAGTTACACAAAACTCATCCCATGAAGATCTCTGAGCACACACAGCCGAGTAGCACACACTCTGCTTAGGGAGACCAGACCAAATGTTTGAATACAGTTTGGCATGTAGAGTGTCAAGGGACCATGGAAAACCAGAGAAGAAATGCCCGATACAGTCAGATATATGCATGGGGCTAGGTTCAGGAAAGGCTTTCTAGGGATGGACTTTTAAGAGGTGAACAGGAATTGTGTGGGCAGGCCTCTGCAATGGCCCCTGCAGGGACGACTCACTGAGGAAAGAAAGTGATGTGAGGTTCAGAGATTGTCTGAAAAGACTACAGCCACAGAAGAGGGAAGCCCAGGGCAGAAGCAGTCAAAAAAACTACAGCCACAGTGGGAGGTGGGGGGGGGGGGGCGGGAGGGAGCTTGGGGCAGAAGCAGGCAATGTACATATTACTTTTTTCTTAAAGAGTCATGAGAGCTGGTCATAGTTGCTCACAGCTTTAACATCAGAACTCATGAGGCAAAAGCAGGCAGATCTCTGTGAGTTCAAGGCCAGCCTGTTCTATGTAGTGAGTTCCAGGAAGGGCAGAGCTATATAGTGAGACCCTGTCTCAAAAATAGCAACAGAAAGAGTCATGTACATTTAAATACATGGATGGGATGGGGATGGGAACTCTGATCCTCACACTGCACAGTGAGTGCTTTATCCACTAAGCCAGCTTCCAGCAGGGTCATGGGGAACCTGGTGAGATAACTCAGTGGGTACGGTAGTTTCATTTCATGTTGCTGTGATAAAATACTCTGACAAAAGCAACTTAAAGGAAGGAGGATTCATTTCAGCTGATGATTCCATGTTATAGTCATGTGAGGTAGCACAGATGTCTTGAGAGAGTTACACTACATCCGCAGTCAAGAACCAAGAAGGAGGGTACATGCATGCTTGTGCTCAGCTTCCTTTGTCACTCTTAGACAATCTACAATTCCTTGCTCAGGGAATGACGCTCCCCAGGGTGGACAGGTCTTTCTACCTTAATAAACATAATTTCACACAGATACGCCCACAGGCTAACCTGATCTGGACATGGTATCAAATGACAGTCAAAGCTAACCATCATAACTTGGTTATGTAGAGATGCTTGCTGCTAAGCCTGATCACCTGAATTCAGTTCTCCAAACCCTCACACTGGAAGGAGACAGCCAACTCCTGAGGTTTGTCTTCTGATTTCCACATGTGCACTGTGGCGTGTCCTTTACCCTGAAACAAATATCTTTTTAAACAATAGGTCTTGCTGTGTGTCTCAGGTTGACCTTAGCCTGTTTACTTTCCTTCACCTCCCAGTGATGAGGCATGTGCCACCATACCCATGACTTTGTAAATATTACAGGCTACAGCATTCTGCTATAGCAGGAAAACACATACACACACACACACACACACACACACACACACAGAGTCAAGAAATCCCCGGTACAACCAAGCATCAGAATCAATGCCTTCCCACAAATTGCTGCTTAGATAACACTAGGAGTATTCCTGGCCAGAGAGTGTGTGCTTGTTCTGTCCTTGTGGCATGACTGCTCTGTGATCAGTTGGCATTGAGGAGTCAGGAACTAAATGGATTCTCTGTCTGACTCTCTGATAAACATAAGATTTGCCTTAGCCTTTCTTTTTCCTTTCATGTGTATATGCACATGCACATTTTCAAATGTGTGTGTGCACACCTGCTTCCTGTATGCCTGAGCATGTGGAGGTTCAAGGTTGATGTTGGGAGTCATTCTCTGTTCCTTTTCCAGCCTCATTCATGGAGGCAAAGCCTCTCAGTCAGTCTTGAGGTTGGTCTCCCCGGCCAGCTTTACCAGGCCGGATGATGTGCCCACCTGGCAATGGCATAGGTTTCTGACTTCAGCGCCTCACACTTGCACAGTAAATACTTTCACCGCTGAGCCACATCTCCAGAACCGTAGGCTTTCTTTTTTTTTTTTTTTTTGGTTTTTCGAGACAGGGTTTCCCTGTGTAGCCCTGGCTGTCCTGGAACTCACTTTGTAGACCAGGCTGGCCTCAAACTCAGAAATCCGCCTGCCTCTGCCTCCCGAGTGCTGGGATTAAAGGCGTGCGCCACCACGGCCCGGCAACCGTAGGCTTTCTTAAGTGGTATCCTAGTCACTGCTCTATTGCTGTGATGAGACACCAAGACCAAGGCAACTCCTATAAAGGAAACTATTTAATTGGGGCTTGCTTACAGTTTCAGGAGGTTAGCCTGTTATCATCATGATGGGGAACATGGCAATACCCACGGCACTGGAGCTGAGAGTTACATCCTGACCCACAGGCTAAGAAAGAGACTCTGAGCTTGACATGGGATTTTGAGACCCTGACGCCCACCCCCAGCGACACACTTCCTCCAGCACCTCCTAATCCTTCTAATCCTCTCAAATACTGCTACTCCCTGGTGACCAAGCATTTAACAATATAAATCTTTCTGAGCCATTTTTCAAACCACCACAAATGAACAGTCTAGTAACATTAAGTGAATTTCTACCGTTGTATAACCCTCACTACTATCTCCCTCAACAGATCTTCTCTCTAAACTGAAACTGCACTCATTGGTCAGTAGCTCTCCTTTCTGGGCTCCTCCAGGCCATGGCAGCTCCGTTCTACCTCCACGAGTTTTGTGACTAGATGCCTTACATATGTGGAATCGGATTTCACTTGGCCTAACATCAGCCATGCTGAATTAAGTTTCAGAACTGCCTCTTTTCAAAGGCTGAGTGGTACCTTCACTGTGAGTCAGTCTCTCTGCCTACTCCTCTCTCAGTAGACATTTTGGTTGCTCCTAACTCTGTTATGAATGACGCCACTGTGAACGTGGGTGTGTGAAAAATAGGAGGATTGTGTGTGTACATATGTGAATGTGGGTGTGCGTGTGTATTGTATGCTTGTGTAATGGGTGTATAGGTCTGAGGACAACCTTGGATGTCATTTATCAAGTGCCTTTCTACCATTTGTTTGAGATACAATCTCTTATTGGCCTGGAACTTACCAAGTAGGCTGGACAGGCTGGCCTGTGAGCTCCAGGACCTGCCTCTCTCTGCCTCCTATCTTAAGACCTCACTGCGTTTACAAGCATCTGCCAACTTGCTGTCTTTTTATGTGGATTCTAGAGACTTCATTGAGATCCCTACGCTTGTGTGGCAAGTGGTTTACTAATTTAGTGATATCCCCAGCCCTTCCGGTGGCTTTTCAAAGCCACCAGTGGCTTATGAGGCCCTTTCTTGAGTTCCTGGCCATAAAGAAGGTTGAGCTAGGACACAAGGCTTTGGTTTTCTTCTCAGTGCCACAGACCAATAGTTCCTGGAGCACATCACAGCCTCTGAATTACAGCCCTCACCTGTTAGCCAAAGGGGGGCTCTACTGCTTAGGCCTTGCCCCTACATGATACATTTTATATTCTGGCCTGGAACACTCAGCCTCTGGCTTTTACTTCCACATAGGTGGGGTTATAAGTGGAGTGGCCCTTTGGTACAGGATCACCGTTGGCACTGAGGAGTAGTCCCAGTAGACCTGAAGGGCTGTGGTATACAGAAAACTATCACTTTGAGCACACATGAATTTTACCCTCAGACCTAGAGAGGTCAGCATTTGGGAGCCATTTACTGAGTGAGCAGGCCAGACTGCCTGGCTGCCCAGCATCCACCTTACTGAGAGTTTGCCACTGCTATAGTAATGGAAGTGAAAAAAGTATAAAAGCTAAAAACCGTGACAATTCTTACAAAGTCGATGGAAAAACAGCCTGTTTCACTCAGCAGTAGCCTTGCCAGGCAAGTACGTCACAGCATTTTTGACAGGAACAAGCCACCCTGATTTATAACATGTCAGCAAGTGTCACAGCCATCAGCAGTCTCGCTTGTTAGAAGAGAAATCTTTGGAGGAGCTTGCAAACATGCTCAGGAGGAAGGTGGGAGGCTGCACAAACATTTCCAGGAAGGAGCAGAGGCAGAGGCACCCGCGTGGCTGTCAGACCAAACGGATTTTCAAGTAAGGACTGGTTTGAAAACTTTAAGACATGTTTTTCTTGGCAAAAGGCACTGTTCACAGGCACAATGAGGCCAGCTGTCTTAACTCCTGGCAGACAGGATTCCTCCCAAGTTCTAGAACCTTCTGGAGGTACAGACATGCAGGACTGGGTGAGATTATTCCCGACAAGGGACACCTCCCTTTTCTCGGGCAAGATTAAGTCTCACAGAAAAAAGCAATCAGAGACGAGACAGAGAAGCGGGCAGAGGGGGCCACTCGAAGATCTGATGGAGAAGGGCAAAGGAGGCCCAGAGAGATGGCTCAGAACGTAAGGCCACTCGCTGCCACACCTGACTGTCCCCAGAGCCCACATGGTAGAAGGAGAGAACCAGATTCTGTACAGGCACACCATCTCTCTCTCTCTCTCTCTCTCTCTCTCTCTCTCTCTCTCTCTCTCTCACACACACACACACACACACTCATTCAATAAATAAATGTAAAAATTTTTAAAGAAAAATGAGATGCAGCCAGTGACAGAGAAAGAGAAAAGGTGTAAGATGTAAGTCACAGTGAAGTGCTACAGGGCATTAGGCAGACATTACAGCTAACAGCCATGGGGGCTGCACACTTCCCTCCTGCCAGTTCCAAGAAGCATGTCACTGTTGGTACCGTGCCAGGAAACAACAAATGTTTTGAAAGAAAAGAGGGACTATTGGGATAGCTAGCTTTGTTCAAGATGTGTAATGAAAACAAATGATCGAGGAAAATTAAAGTGAGAGTAGAAGGAATGGAGAGATGCAGACACACAGGATAAAGTAACAGTTCTCTAAGCAGGTAAATGCGGAAACCTTGGTGCAGTACGTTTGGAGAACGTGCAAATGAAATACTCATGGTAGGTAGAAATGAAGTCACAATAGACTCTGTCTCAAACAAGGCAGAGATGAGGGCAGACACATGAAGTTGTCCTCTGACCTCCACGTTTGTGCTATGGCACATGAGGGCCTGTATGCATGCGCATGAGCAAACACACAGAAAACGGGAAAGGAAGGAGGGAGAAAAAGAAGAAGGGGGAAGGGAGAGGAGAGAAGAGAAGGAAAAATAATGCATGAGGAGGGACTTACCAAACCCATTCCTGGCCATCTTCTTGCTGCATATTCCAAGCTGGAACACCTGAAAGGCCTCTGGGACAACACAGGGAAGGGGGTTAGCCAAGAGTTCTGAGCGCTCCCAGCTTGAACAGCTTTCAGCGGTAGCCTGCACCCTACTCTCATAGCAAGAAAACAGGTTCCTTTCTTGGAGAGCCTGTTTTGGCCTGCAGAATTGAGAATTCTAGACACAAGAACCATTGTGGCTTAGCGGGGATATTCTAAGTGTGGATAGAGGTGGGTCATTGGTACACACTCATTTCACAACAACTGTTCTGGAGTCTGGACCCTATGGCTGCCACTCCTTAGAGTCTTTTCTGGGATTTTTAGTTCTAGAAGGTGCAGGGCTAACCTTTCCCTCTGCCTTGGCTTAGTGCTAACCTCTGCTTCTGTGATTCAGATAAGTTGCTGATTCAACTGCTCTCTTTCTCCCAGGAAACGCTTGGCTTCTTAGAATGTGTGTCACAGTTATGAAAGGCTGGGGTGTTAGAAGAGGCAACGAGATGATGCTTTGTGGATGATAAGTGTTTACCCGGAAGACCTGGGCGCAGGCTACCCGCGCTGGGGATGGCTTGCTTCTGTGCACAGACACAGGATGAGCACACTGTTGTTAGCATAGTCTCTTATTTGGGCAGATGGGGTGACTTTGGCACTATACCTCTCTTGTGAGAAGCCTAGAAATTAAATGTTTTTTTATGGGTTCCAACAGGCCACAGGACATAGTGTTTTCCACATCATACTTGTTGTTTATGGCTAAATGCAGAGGACTAAGTAGGCATCAACAGCTGGACTGGGAGGCATAGATTCCTGCTGCTCTGAGATATTTGTTGTTTCTGCAGGTCATCACAGCTGGCTTGTCGATGTTGCTGTTTGATATGGCCCTGACCAAAGCAACTGTGGGATGGTAAGTTCTCTATATAGAGAGAAAACACAATCCATCAGGAGAACAAGTTTGCTCAGATGAAGCAGGGGAATGTGCTGGGTAGATGTGTCCATCCTCAGTAAATTTCCACACTGGTGATGCCTTCCCTGTTTTATTTAGTCATTGGTTGGTTGGTTGTTGCTATACTAGGACTTAATGGTTCATGTGTCCTAGGCAAGCACTCTTGCATACTACACCTCCTGCCTCAGACACTGGACTGGCAGGCATAAGCAAGCATGCCCACTTCTTTATCTTTTAACAGTTATCAGTGTGTGAATTTACATGTAAGAGAGCACTCCCATCACTCTTACACAACTCATACAATATACAGTGTTATGCACAATGTCATATGATTATACAGCATGTTCTTACACATTCTGTATAAACTCTAACCAATACCCAGGTCACCTGCCACCAGAATAACTTATAGCCACTCACATCTCCAGTGGTGTGGCCAGCATTGGTGCCTGGGGTTCATTCCTGTGGCTGATCCCCTGGGGTACTGTCCATGTTATAGAAACACATGTTACATTTGAACAACAGTAGTTAGTTCCTATGGGCTAAGTGTGAGGGGCAGCCCTGTCTGCCCAGTGAAGTCCGTGATGGTGAGTCCAAGGGGGTGAACTAACATCCTGTGTGCTTTGGGATAGAGGGACTTCCTTCAGTAGCTGGATATTTCCCACAGACCTAGTATGTGTCAGGAGCTGTCCTTGAGTGTCCTTCCTACTTCTAAGGTGTCCACAGATAGTCATTCCCCTGACTGAAGGTAAGCCCTTGTCTAAGTCATCCCAGACAGACAGAGTGCGCAGCTTTTGTTCAAAGCACTCAGAACAATGAACCCATGTCCTCTCTGGGAGCGACATTTCCTGTCTGGAGAAGAATAGCAGAAGGTAGATTTTAAAAAAGGAGAAGGAGAAGGAGAAGGAGAAGGAGAAGGAGAAGGAGAAGGAGAAGGAGAAGGAGAAGGAGAAGGAGAAGGAGAAGGAGAAGGAGAAGGAGAAGGAGAAAGAACAAATGCTCCTCCACCTTCCTTCTCCTCTTCTTTTTTTTTTTTGTTTATTTTATTTTACTTTCATTTATTTATAAGTTGTTGTTATTGTTGTTGTTGTTGTTTGAGACAGGGCCTCACTATATATCTCTGGCTGTCCTGGAACTATTGAGTATGCCATACTGGCCTCAAACTCACAGCGATCCACCTGCTTCTGCCTCCCAGTGCTGGGGTCAAAGGCACACACCACTATCTCTAGTTTACTCTTCTTTTTAATGACTGTTTAGAGGACCGGAGAGATGGCTCAGTCTGTAAAGTACTTAAGGAGTACAATTCTGAGTTCAGTTCTTAAAACCAAAGCTAAGAAAGCCAGTGGAGTGGTGTGGTCATTTTAGTCCTGGGAAGGTGGAAACAGATGAATCCTGGGGCTTGCTGGCCAGACCAGCTAGCACACTGAGCAAACTTCAGCTCAGTGAGAGGTACTTCAGAAACGTCTTAGTCAGTGTTCTGCTGTTGTGAAGAGACACCATGACCACAGAAACTCTTATAAAGGAAAACATTTCATTGGGGCTGGCTTATAATTTCAGATATTTGTCTGTCATCAGCATGGCGGGGAACATGGCAGCAGGCAAGCAGACATGGTGCTGGAGAAGTAGCCAAGAGTTCCATATCCAAAGACAGCAGGAAGAGAGTCTCTGGGCTTGGAATGTGCTGTTTGAACCCTTAAAACCCACCCCTAGTGCCACAATAAGGCCATTACCTCCTAGTCCTTTCAAATAGTGCCATTCCCTGGTGATCAGGGATTCAAATCTATGAGCCTATGAAAGCTGATCTCATTCAGACTACCACAGAAAACAAGGCAGATGGCATTCTGAGGAACTTTGACACCCAGGGTTGTCCTCTGGCCTCTAGATGCATGTGCACAGAAGTGCATGCACATATGCATGCACACACACATGCACACACACATACACATGCACACACATAAAATCTACTCATCTGCAGAGTGATAACTATGTCTGACATTTTTGCATTAATACATCTTACTTGCACAATCCTCCTAGCTAATTGTTTTAAAAATTAAAACACAGAGGTTCTGAGACATTTAAGTGCTTTCCCCCCTCCAGCATTGTAAAGCTGTGGGGGATTGTACCAGAGTTTAAATGTTTCTCTTCCTACCGTAGAGATGTGTTACTCTGCCTTGTGTTACTGTAAAGGAGCCTGGAGAAGGTCCACTCACAGACAGAGAGGTGTGCTTTGGCTCCGTTTCAGACATGTCCTTGCCTTTGGGCCTGAATGAGGCAGAATATCATGGCAGAGAGCATATGATGGAGTAAGAAACTGACTCCATGGTACAGCCTGTAAGCAAAGAATAAGAGAGGGCCAGAGCCTCATCTCCAGCAGCCCAATTTACCCAGCCAAACCCTACCTCATAAAGATTCTAGCCCTTCCCAGCAGTGCCACAGATGGAGTTTTTAACACATGGGCCACTTATTTAAACCATCCCATCTATCAACTGTAAAGAGCCTGGTGATGGTCAGACAGCAGAGGGAGCATTTCCTGGGATGAGACAGCACTAATTCCTGGTTAGGATCTGACATGACAAACTCAAAATGTCCATGGATTGTGTGTAGGATAAAAACTTCATTATTGTAGCTATTTCAACTGTGTTTTATTTATTCTTTCACAATTTCATTCCTGGGTATGATGGATCTAGATCATATCTACCCTCAACTCGCATCATCTACTCGCTTTGGAGTCCCCCACATGCTTCCTGCTCTCTGTCCCCTACCCTCGGCTTGTAATCTACTGAGTTAAATTAGTGCCATCTGCTGGAGTGTTGGTTTGGTTGGCCCAGTCTTGTTGGCTCTGCATAGCTGAGTTAGTCTGTGTGTCCAGAAGAGAGCATTCTATAGCACTCCTCCCACCCTCTGCCCTCCTGTTCTATCCACCCCTTCATCCATGATGTTCTCTGAGCTGTGTAGGGAAAGTTAGATTTTAATACGTTAGCTATCATGCTGTTGAAGCCATGTTGATGTCCTTGTGCTGTGCCACCGCTGGGGGCCATGTTAATGTGCGTGTTCTGCATTACCATCTAGGGCCACGGTGATGTCTATGGTCTGGGCTGCCTCCAAGGACATTGCCTGGGTCCTTAGGCCTAATGAAGCTGGGGACCAGGTTCGTGGTCCGTGCTGTCACCGGAAGCCATGTGGAAGGACAATGTCCGTGCTTCCACTGGCTATAAAGAACAAGGAATCTACTTTTGCAGTGATATTGATGATTGCAGAAACTGAGAAAGAGAGGCATTGGAGGCCTCTGAGACAACCCACCAATCCACCCCCAAAAAGTAGCAGCCTAAACGGAGGCTATTAAAGAGAACTCTTAATAAGTGTGATAAAGAATGTAAAAGGCAGCTCTTCACAATTGCTGGCTTCTGGTGAGGGTGTGGGAGGGGAGGGACTCAGTTCTATTCAAGGGGCAGGCCACTGAGAGTTCGACCGTGCTCCAAGGAGGATGTAGATAACACAAATTGCACTTATTTTTTTTAATTTTAGTTTTAATTTTTTTGTTTTCTTTTGGGAGGGAGGTCAAAAGGGTGAGGTGATCATGGAAGGACAGGGTAATGAGTGTGAGGGAATGCATGATGTGAAATTCCCAAAGAACCAAGGCAGGTGGATTGCTGCAAGTTTGAGGCCAGCTTGGTTCACATAGTGGGTTCCAGGACAACCAGAGAGCTACACAGTGAGACTCTGTCTCAGGATAAAACAACACAAGAGATTATACTGAGGGCTGTATGCAACCTGTGGGGAAACTGTCAACGCAGTATGAGATATTATCTACTTCTCAAGGGAAAATGGAGTCAGAAAGCCTTTGTGGGAGCATAGGCTAGTCGTCTTGGGGAAATCAAGTGGATGTGAAGAGTAGAAGGGAGAGAGGGTAGCAGTGCTTGGTAGGCAAGCCTTGGAACTGTCACCGGCTGGCAGGATGCCAGACCCATCGCTGGTGGGAGGGGCTTGCTCAGGGTGTCAGATAGGAGAGCACTAGGCCTTTCTTACCCAGGGAAGGCAGGGCTAGAGGTGCCGACAGTGAGATCAAGGATTCAGAATGGGCTCTAAGCCACCCAGCTAACCCCTACCCCATACTTGCTCTCTCGGTCCTGAGACAGAATGATAGGTGATGCCCTAAAACTGTCCAAAGAGGACACACACATGCTTTTTGTATGTAGTATGCATGGATGCATGTCTGTATTTGTGTGTGTGTGTGTGCGCGCGCCTGCCCATATGAATGTATATGTCCCAGCATTTATGTGGTGGTCAGAAACAAGTTCGGGAGTTGGCTCTCTCCTTCAACAGTGTGAGTACCAGGGACTGAACTAAGTTTGTCAAGCTTAGAAGCAGACACTTTTACCATTTAATCATCTCACCAGCCCTAAACGTCTGTGTCCTGTTCTGAAGCACTTAAGTGATTTCCCCCTGAATCTTATAGATCTGAGATCATACTAGAATTCAAGCCCAGGCCTCAGTGTGTCCAAACCTTGCACAACTAACAAGTCCAGCAAAGACTGTCAGCAGCACAGGTCAGTGTGCAAGGTCAAAGCTCACAAAGGAGACAGGGAAACTAGCTGAAGTTTTTCTCTTCCCACCTTCATGGTGCTAGGTTCAATTCTTGACAGTATTTTTCTTTTTTACATACACACTTTCGTATTTTGTATAGAATTTTAAAATGAACCAAGGAAACCCAGGTGTTGAGCGGAGCATGGGAAATCCAAGCCAGGCGGCTCTCTGAGGTGAGGACGTATTAAGGCAGACTAGTAAAGAGGTTGCTGTCTGGAAGGGACTCTGTCTCCAGGCTGCTTCACATCCTATGGAATCAAGGCTATGCCCTGAAGAAAATGGAGAGTGGGCATTTGGATCCGAATAGAGGAGGCAGCACGTGTGCCTATTGAAAAAAAAAAAAAACCCTTGGCTTTGGTTTTTTAGAACTTTTGAGGTTAGGGATATTTTTCAGCATCAAAGAATTTTCCAACCACAAAGTGAGGAACCAGAGGGTGTGTCGAGCTATAATTCCAATTTCTGTCTCTTACCGCGGTGGTTGGTCCATGAAGAGCTCAAGTACCACCTGATGGCCAGGGCAGCTCTCCCCGGTTTCAGATAGGAGTGGTTGGTCTTTGTCTCCTGGTAATTTAAACTAATCAGACGACACAAAAAGCAAGGGTTGCAGGCCTTAAGGTTTTGTTTTTGTTTTGTGTTTGTTTGTTTGTTTTGTTTTATGTTTTAGTTCTACTGCCTTTTCCTGTACAGTTGTTGTTTCTTATGTTTTGGTTGAATTTTAAATTTTAAATTAGTCACTAGCATTTAGAAATTAGTGGTTTCCTTCTACAAATCTAGATTTCCATACTCCTTTGAAAATGATGACCAACTGTGAGTTTGTGTTGGGTCTGTGACTACACATGGCAGCAGCTGCTGGGGTGAATAGACACTGCCCTCCGATCTCCCATGATCGTGGTCAGGGCCATTCCTGACTTGGCTTGCCTGCCTTCCCAGAAGGGTAGCATCTTAACTGAGCAAAGTAGGTCATCTAGAGTAGGATGTCTGGGCTGGCAAGACAGCTGAGTGGGTAAAGGTGCCTGCCTCTAAACCCAACCATCTGAGCACAGACACTTACACATGTGCCATAGCACACATGCACTCACACTCACAGGTGTGCCCCAGCACACAGAAACTCACACTCACAGGTGTGCCCCAGCACACATGCATACACACTCACACATGTGCCCCAGCACACAGATACTCACACATGTGCCCCAGCACACAGGCACACACACTCACACATGTTCCCCAGCATACGGGCACTCACACTCACAGGTGTGCCACAGCACACAGATACTCACACTCACAGGTGTGCCCCAGCACACAAGGCACACACACTCACAGGTGTGCTACAGCACACAGGCACACACACTCACAGGTGTGCCACAGCACACAGACACTCACCCATGTGCCACAGCACACAGATATTCACACTCACACATGTGCCCCAGCACACAGGCACTCGCACTCACACATGTGCCCCAGCACACAGGCACTCACACTCACACATGTGCCCCAGCACAGAGGCACTCACACTCACACATGTGCCCCAGCACAGAGGCACTCGCACTCACACATGTGCCCCAGCACACAGACACTCACACTCACAGGTGTGCCCCAGCACACACTCACACTCACAGGTGTGCCCCAGCACACAGGCACACACACTCACACATGTGCCCCACCACACAGGCACTCACACTCACACATGTGCCCCACCACACAGGCACTCACACTCACAGGTGTGCCACAGCACACAGGCACACACACTCACAGGTGTGCCACAGCACACAGACACTCACCCATGTGCCCCAGCACACAGACACTCACACTCACAGGTGTGCCCCAGCACACAGACACTCACAGGTGTGCCCCAGCACACAGACACTCACACTCACAGGTGTGCCCCAGCACACAGGCACTCACACTCACAGGTGTGCCACAGCACACAGGCACACACACTCACAGGTGTGCCACAGCACACAGGCACACACACTCACAGGTGTGCCACAGCACACAGACACTCACCCATGTGCCCCAGCACACAGACACTCACACTCACACATGTGCCCCAGCACACAGACACTCACACTCACAGGTGTGCCCCAGCACACAGACACTCACACTCACAGGTGTGCCCCAGCACACAGGCACACACACTCACACATGTGCCCCACCACACAGGCACTCACACTCACACATGTGCCCCACCACACAGGCACTCACACTCACAGGTGTGCCACAGCACACAGGCACACACACTCACAGGTGTGCCACAGCACACAGACACTCACCCATGTGCCCCAGCACACAGACACTCACACTCACAGGTGTGCCCCAGCACACAGACACTCACACTCACAGGTGTGCCCCAGCACACAGACACTCACACTCACAGGTGTGCCCCAGCACAGAGGCACTCGCACTCACACATGTGCCCCAGCACACAGGCACTCACACTCACACATGTGCCCCAGCACACATGCACTGACAACTCTTCCATGGAAGGAAAATCACTAGTTCAAGGTTCTGAGAAGAGAGTGGAGAGAATGTTATGTGAAGAAGATCCTCAGAAATTTGTTCAGCTCAGCTCATGTCCTGGCAGCCTCTCCCTGGGTGTGGCTTTGAAAGTGGCTCTATGATAGACTGATGTATAAGTGTATCCCTCCCCTGCTCCCAGCTCCCTCACTGGTAGGAATAGAGCATCATGGGCTTGCTGATGATTCAGCCTTCCAAGGACCATACCTAAGAGTAGCTGTCAACCTTCATACCTGATGTGTTAGCATTAACATGCTTAACTAAAGGCAACTGTGTCATGTAGCCATTTGTTTTGGTTTTAATGATCAAAAGTATATTTTGAGCTCATTAATTATTTAGATTTTTATATAATTCATTTTTTAAATTAACACAGGTTTATAGTTTATGCTGATTCACGCTATTAAAAAACTTTAGCAGAGGAGATTCAGCACATGCAAGGGAACTCACCTGCGAGCAGTCTCCCTGCTGAGAATTATTTGTGGTACCAGAGTTTCAGTCCCCTTTGGGATGATACAAGTCTAAGGCTGTGGGGAATGACCACAGTGCATATACTACCTTCTGAGGATTCCATTGACAACTCTCTACCTTTGCTCATTGTTCACTGGGTCCGCCATTCATCATAGGTGGCCAACCATGACAGTCATTCAGATTTGATCACCAAGGATATTTAAAAAACAATTGTAAAGAGCTGGGTGTGTGGTTATGCGCGTGCGTGTGCATGTGCATGTACACACACACACACACACACACACACACACTCCAGTCCTGAGGAGGCTGAGGCAGGAGGATTGTAAGTTTGAGACCAGCCTGTGATACTTAGAAAATAAAGAACAAACAACAGCAACAACAAAACCCCAACAATAAAAAACAAATAACAAAACAAAACAAAAAAGTGTTTTTAGTTATCTTTGAGTCAAGATATCTTATCCTGATTTTAGGGGCCCTTCTTGGAGACTGCTCAAGTCTTGGCAGACAGAAAATGAATTTAGGAGCCAAGGGACAATATCCTAATAGTCTTTAAGTCCCTTGAGGACTACAGAGAACGAAACGTGTCGGTTTCCCATTTGAATTATACGCTGGGCATTTCATTTTAGAAGATGTTACTCAGGACTCGAGATAGAGCTCAGTGGGTAGAGTGCTTGCCCGCCTGCTTAAGGTCAAAACCCTGGGGTCCACCTCAGAACCACATCAAACTGGATGTGGTGTGTTCTTGTTTACATGACAAGTTTAAATACATTAAGACCTTTTGTCAGATTGTGAGCTTCATTCTGCAAAGGAGTGAGACATTGGGGAACTACATTCTAGTGAGGTAGGGAGGTAGGGAGTAAAAAACAAGAAGTTGGAATACACATACACACACACACGTGTGCTGGGTCTGCATCTAAGGGAAAATACAGTCTGTTGAGTTCAGTGGGAACTAACCAGGCAGCCACAATAACAGATGTAAGGTAAGACAAGCTCTTTGGCCCCCACAGGGGAAGAAAGAGACACTGAAATAACTCTGGAAGAGATGCCTGGAGTGGGTGTTTGTGGCCATGTGTGCTCTGCAGCCTGAGGTTTATGCCTCCATCTGGTGAAGTGTGTTCATTTCAGGAATGATAGGGATTACAAGGTTTGCAAACAGCTCAGTCAAGCTCTGGCTTAAATAGTTGTAATACTATTAAGACTCCAGACCCCAAGTGAGATCTCCCTGCTGCCTGAAAAGCAACATCAAAGTTCGCCTCTTGGCTCCTCCAGGTTCATTTCTCACCATTCACTAAGCTCCATGGCTTTCAGGAAGTCTCTCTGCCAAAGGGATGAATGCAAGGTTATTATAGCAGGCACTGTTCCGGCTGCAGGAGAGCAACTGGCCTAAGGCCAGCACAGCCCTGGTCCATTCCTGTGTTTCAGGATTAGTGAAAAGTGTTCACAATGAAATTGTCCCACAGCAGAGCTCTGTGCTGCCTGGCTCACGGGTGGCTATATCTGGGTGCTTGCCCAGGGATGTGAGGAAACATGGGTGACCTTGATCAGATGCTGGGAAGAACAGCAGAGCTACTTCAGATAAAGGAATGGCACATTCAAGGAGAGCTTGTGGAGGCAAAGAATGACTTCCCTCCCCCTCATTCTTTACTAAAGAGAACAGGTGGTAGAAACCCCTCAGCTCCTGGGGTCCCACACTAGACAAAAGCCAAACAAGCTCCCCATCTTCCCAAACAGGCATTTCTAGGTTGGTCTTTTGAAACTTGGATCATGACAGTGTCTCACTCAAGCAGTCCTATGGCATTGATTGCAACCTTCCATAGTGTACATGGTCCCTAGGTCACTAATTCCAGCAACATCCCTGCTGCAAGTTAAATAAAGTGAGTGATTTCTTTTCCTTCAGGCAGAGGGTGAGTAGCCAGCCCACTGCTACTGAGGCAGACATTGTTTCTCTAGAAGCTCATCTGGTTAGGGAATAGTCATGTATTTGTGGGGACTCCACTATAGGCCAAGCACAGGTGGCTTCAGATATGTTATATGTAAGCCTCATACACACTGGGGCTTGTGGTCACTTCCAGGGAAGGAAACAAAGGCTGCATAGATCTGAACCCCTGACAGATTTTAAGTTTATTTCGTTCACATGCTCATACTTAGTTCATTCTTGGACTAAAGAACAGAGTGGTACAAACCACCTGTATGTCAGCATTTCTATATAGGTTTTTACTGGGAAGGTGAGACGGGTGTTTCATCTATTCAGCATCTCAGATGCATTAGAAATACCAATTAGAGATACCAATGTTGAGTATGTGTGCTGAGTTTGCATAAGAGAACTGGGGTATTAGGTGGGTGGACAGAGGAAGGGAAGAGAGAGTCTAACCAAAGGGTGGCTATTACTTCTGAAAAAACTTTCACTGACAGGGATCTATCATCATAATCCCTAGCAGCGATCCAGCCCAGTCCCCAGAAACACAACAGGCACAAGACTGCCTACCAAGAAGTTTAAAACAGAGAATGGAAAGGCCTCTGGGTGTATTATATTTTAGAAACGTTAAAGTATCTAATATCTTCTCCCCGGCTGCAGTTCTCACATCTTAATCTTCAAATCGCCCACCACATTCCTTTCTGTGTTAGTGGGAAATGTATGACTCCCATCTCTGTGCTCACCTTTAAATGCTCTGTTAGTCAATTAGAAGCCGCACCCTTCTTAATTAAAAGGTTGTGTCTATATAATTTCATATTCCACAATTCCCTTTAGCCAGAAGCCCCCAAGGGGTCATGGGACATTCTTCCATGCTTTTTCCTTCAGAGTGTTAACCTGGTCAGGATATGTGGGATACCCGCCCTTCCCTAAGGAGCCCACACCCCTCACTTCCCGCCCTGATGGTTTCCCTTTAGTGATGTGATGGCTTCTGGTCTATTCCTTGACCCAGGCTTGCCTGGGCTGGTTGTGGTGGGGCGCCTCACTCTTCTATGTTGTTTATAGGTGCCAGCCTGCAGGGTGAGGAAAGTTGACCATATGCTACTGTTTGCAGCTTCCTGCTTGGTGGACTTGGCGAGGCCCTGCTGGTTTTCTCAGAGCGGAGGAGTTCTTCATGAAGATGGACAAGGAAAGGCAGCCTGCAGCTTGCTGCTGGAGGACACAGCACCTGGCCTCCCTCTTGAAAGCTATAAAAAGACCACATTACAGTGAGACCATGCTGAGGTTTCCAGCTGGGCAAAGCTGTGAGCTGCACATGCCCCAGCCAAGCTGAACACGTGGATGGCTGATGATTGCAACAGCCCACTTTCTTATTATTAGGGGGACTTCCCAGGGACCTCTGCAGAGAATGGGTCAGTCTTATATGCTGAACCATCTCCTCTCTGCTGCACCCAGTTCTGCGGGATCAAGAAGCAGAGGATCTTAATGGGATGGCTATGTCCTACCAGTTACTGCTTTGGAATTGATGTCACAGTCCATGGAATCTTGTTGCATTTTGGGGAGTTGTTTTGTGTCTTTACATCTTGGAGTCTCTTATACCCTTTGATTTTTCTGTTTACCCTGGAGCCCATGCCTTCCCACACAAAACAAGACATGTATGTTTATGACATGTGGGACAGGGCAGGTGTGGGGTTGATCAGGGGCGCTGGACCAAGTGGAACCCCAGCCAAGATCCTTAGCCTGGAGTGAGCGGCAGCCTTTGTGGTTATGCTGATGTAGTTCCAGCCTCTAATTTTCTCTTGTTCTTTTGAGTTTGTCAGGATGTGTTGAATCTGTAGACCATTGAACATGGGTAGATTAAGCTGGTAACTAATCGATTACCTGAAGTCTTTGAAGTATTCTGTAGTTCAGGTGGGCCTTAAATACCACACCTTCTGCCTTAGCCTCCTGAGTGCTGAGATCGCAGGCACTAGCTATATTATGCTTAGCAGGTGTTCCCTAAAGTCTTTACTATGTGTGATTCCTTCATAGCGCAGAAGAAATCTCAAGTCACTGAGCACTGGATTTTATCTCTTACACCAGATTATAAAAATTAAAGTCCCATAGCTCTAGAGAATAAACCACTATATAAAATATTCACTTGAGTCTGAAGCCAGCAAGGCTTAAGAAAATAATGCTAGATTGTCTTCTCATTGGTTTCACAGAACTTGGCTGTTGTCCAAGTCTTCGGTGGTTTTGGTCGTACTGAGCTTACTTGGTTAGCCTTCCAGTGTAGGAGACCCATGCCATTGACCCACAGAGACCCTCTGGGCTATGAGGATTGCCTTGTTGCAGGCTCAGATCCAGGATGAATGAGAGCAACTCATTGTTGCTACATTTTTTTCCCAACTTGTTGGCAAACAGAATGAAACAGGAGGATAGGTTTATGTATATAGAATGTGAGGACCTTTAATTCCTGTCCTTTCCTGATCTCTACTCATCATTTAAGGTGAAAACGTTCCAAGACTTGATGCCTGTGTACTTTTCGATTTGCTGTCTTAGAATATTTTTACATTTATTTATTCTATTATTTTATGTGTATTGTATACCACATGTGTGCCTGGTACCTGTGAAGGTCAGAAGAGGCCATCAGATCTACAGAAACTGGAGTTACAGATAATGTGCTGCCACGTGGCTGCTGTGAATTGAACTCATGCTCTGCAAAAGTGATCTTAACTGCTGAGCTAACTCGACTCTCCGGCCCTGTAATTTGCTTTATAAAAATATTTCTATTTAAATTGTCTGTATGTTTATAAGCATGTGCATAATGAGTGCAGGTGCCCCAGGGAGGCCAGAGGAGAACATTGGATCCCCTGGAGTTGGAATTACAGGAAGTTATGAGCTGCCCAGTGTGGTTCTGGGAGACAAACTCAGGTCCTCTACTGGAGCATTGCATGGTCTTAACTACGCGCGTCTCTCCAGCTGAGCGCTCACTGTTGTTCTTCATCTAGTATAGCAAACCAGTAAGTAGATAGGAATGTCCTATAGATTAAATAGAGACTCTGAGCTTAGAATTTTCCTCTTTTTAAATACCCACAAAACTTTCTACTGCTCCCCTTCCCCTGACCCCCCTTTTGCAAAAGTGGTATCTGTCCAGATGTTATCCTGTGCCTGTCCTAAATGTCATTTAAGCAATGGAGAGTCCTCAGGTGGAGAGAACCACACAGCTACTAAGCCCAGCACCATCTCTAGCAGATGAACCTTTACCGAGAAGCTTCAGACACTTTGGTTGTAAAGATGTCTAGCAGCTAGTGCTTTGTTTTTCAACCACATTGAGTTCCATTGTTCCTGAGTCTCTCTCGGGTGTTTTTGTTGTGTGCTGAGAAGGTAAGATGATGGGACCAGTTGCTCCTTCAGTGCACGGAACTGTGTCCTCAGCTTCCATCTGTGTTCAGAGCTTCTTTCTTTAAGGTGTGGCCACCATCTTTCATCCCCCTTCCTCATGCTCAGCTCTGAAAGTTCAGTAAACCCAGGGATGCATGAAGGCCTCTCATTACTGAGCTCTGAGCTCTGCTGTGAGTACCTGGGCCCAGGCTTCCAAGGTATCCACAGACCTCATGCTGTCATGCCTACTCAATTCTGAGTTCTTACCAACTCCAAATGTTTGTTTGTTTGTTTGTTTGTTTGTTTGTTTGAGGCAGGGTCTCTATTATGTAGCCCTGGCTGTCCTACTGGATATGTAAGCCAGGCTAGCCTTGAACTATCCTGCCTTTGCCTCCCAGTACTGAACTTAAAAGGCATCCTACCATGCCTGGCTCCAGCTCCATTTCAAAACCAGGGTGAAGTGTTGTTGTTGTTCCTTGCACAAATGAAGAGCATGCCTTCTTTCAAGGGAGGTAAAGTGTGAGTTAAGACTACATACCATCGCTATAAAGTTCAACCATTTCTTTTCTTGGTAATTTGTCTCTGCCCTTTTCAACCCCAACAGGGGAGAACTGCGAAAATGGTTGGTTGTGTCCCTGACAGTTCTTAGAGTTGTTGTTGCTTTGCATTTTGATTTTTAACAGTGTTTCCTCTTGTAGCCCAGGGTGGCTCCTAAGTCAAGCCTATCTGCTTGCCTCAAACCCCAAATGATCATGACTTAAGCTCAGGCGTAGGCCCCTTCCCCCACTTTCAGGCCTCTTGGCTCACACCAGTGAAGCCCACAGTGCCTTCTAGACATGGGATGTTCTATTCCTGTTGGCCACACATAGCAATGAAGAAGTCAATAACTGTTGGCCAGATTTGGATTTGCTCTAAATACTAATTTATCCTTTAAAAAAGTGACATCCTATAAAAAGATTTAATGTGTAAATAAGTCTGGGCATGGTGATGCCCACTTTAAGCACTCAGGAGGTGCAGGCAGGTGTATCTCTGTGACTTTGAGGCCAGCCTCGTCACCAGAGTTCCAGGCGATCTAGGGCTACACAGTAAGACCCTGTGTCCAAAACAAAGTGAGTGACTTGACTTGTAAACATTTTATACTGAATATATGTTAATATACTAAGTTAATTATCAAATATGAATATAAACATTTTTAATCTTTTTCTTTTTTAAGACCTATATTTCTTTTTAATGATTTATTTATTTTATGTATGTGGGCACACTGTAGCTATCTTCACCAAAAGAGGGCATCCGATCCCATTACAGATGGATGTTAGCCACCATGTGGTTGCTAAGAATTGAACTCAAGACCTCTGTAAGAGCAGTCAATGCTCTTAACTCTGAGCCATCTCTCCAGCCTGAATATATATATATTTTTACCTTTTAAAATGTTGACATAGGACACTCAGTTTGCAGACATGGGGCACATTTTATTGTGATTGGTCATCTTGAATTTAGGGCTGTGGTTGACTGCAGCTGATGACCATTAATGCTTATTGTATTCCACTGAGTCCTTCTCTAGGCTCCAGACATTTTGTGCTGTGGGAGACATTTTTGCCATTTTCCAAGAGGATAAGAGAGATCTGTAATGTCCAGGGCAGCTGCTGTGTTAGCTGGCTCAAATAGCATGTCTGACACCACAGCTTACAAAGAGACAAGGTGGACTGAGCTTACAGCTTTAGCCTATTGTGTGTGTGTGTGGGGGGGGTGTACTTTTGAACATCTGGGCAGCCAGAGGCAGGTGAGGGGGGGCAGACAGACATGGGGGGAGAGTTGCTATGACGACAAGCAGCTTTGGGAAACGGGGATGAGGCCTACGAAGCTTGCAGGCAGAATTGCTGTCCCCTCCCCCACTGGCTCAGCATAAGGAGTGGACAAGTGCTCCAGACCAGGTGCAGACTCTCGTCTGGCTGCAGCAGGCTCCGGCTACTCCTTGAGTTGTCATTCTGGTGGAGGAGATGTGAGCAGCCTGGGAATGAGTGGGTTATAACGCATAGATGCCTGAGTAAATGCAGACGGGTGGTATCCCTTCCTCCCAGTAGCCCGTCCATCACTACAGCTTGCCATAGGCCTGTTGCTCACCTATACAGCATCTCACCTGCTCTTCCCAAGAGGCCTCTGAGTGGGCATCATCCTTAGAGTCATTATTTGGAGGACAGAGATTCAGAGGAGGTAAGATCCCTGAGGTCCAGCTTGCAGGAAAGGGTGTGAGGACTTGGAGGTGGGCTTTGAGCACACAGCCTCCACCCATGGTGGTCTGTCATCTCCAGGAGAGGAGTGTGCCTCCAGGAGGTCGGGTGATAACTTGGGACTAGGGCTGGAAGAGTGCGGCAGGGCTGGCTGCTGTGCGTGCGTGTCTGTCTGTCCATCCATCTGTCTGTCTGAACATGTGTCTACCAGGCTTCAGGGCAGATGTGTTACAGTATGCTTTTCTCAGCACTGACAAGATTTCATACCCCAGACCGGACAGGAAGTCTCCACAAGGTCAGCCGCTACTAGGCCAAGATTCCAGAGTCACTCATAAAAGCAGTCAGCCAGGAGAACTTCCTATACTCCTGGCTGTTCCTCAGCCTCTGTGCTTCCCTATTCTAAACAAGCCAGGAATCCAGTTGCTGACTCCCAACTCCAGCAGCCTGAGGGGTATCTGCAGGCCTCTGAACTGGGCAGCACACCGTGGGGAGTTCCAAGTCCTTGTAGAAACACCCCAGGGAGGGAAGACACCCATGATCCTCCCCCTCAGTGAACTGGGGGCTCTGTGCCCTTGCTGGGAGTTGGTTTCACTCTGGTAGTCTGACCAGCAACGGACAACCCTGGGTAAGATAGTTTGGCACACGTGTCCCTGTAGTTCAATCTGGGCTCAGCCAGGAGAGGCCTGAAGGATACCCCACCCCTGTCCTTGGCAGCTGTGGGCAGAAGTTCATTTAAACAATTGCCTGAGCCAGAAGGAACCTTTGAGTCATTTCTTTCCTGCTCTCTGAGAAGGGCTGGCGAAGGCCTCTATGCCCATTTGTCTTCAAGCTGGAGACTCTGAGACTCAGGGAGAGACAGAAAAGCCCTTAGAAGTTTCAGAGACCTAATCCAGACACCATCCACCTGGGTGGGTTGAGAGTTAAGTGATGGTCCTGTGTCATTAAAAAGGCTCCAAGTGGGAGCTAGCAGCTGGCTGCTATCTGAAACTCCCTCACTTTGTGAGGGCTTTTGAGCCACAGTCTTTCATTCAACAGACTCCTACTGATACCGGTTTTTGTGGCTTTCTAGAAGGGCTAACCTGTTCTCCCTGACTCTGGCTGGGGCTGGCTGTTCTTTACTGTAAAGTTGTCCGTGAGACAGCATCTCCTTCCTAGCAGACAGCTCTTGTGGTTTTCTGTGTGACGGATCTGTATGGCAGCAGATGTGAGGCAAGCCAATGCTCGCTTTCCTCAGAGAGGCCGCACCTACAAGGAGACACGGACTGAGCTTAACCCTGTGCCCTGAAGTGTTTCCATTTCAAGTGTACAATTCAATTTAGTAGTTTTCAATTTCAGACCATCACAGCCAGTGTCCCCATCTAATTATATAACTTTTTTATCCTGAGAAGAATTCTAACATGCATTGTCCCCCCGACCCCCCAGCCCTGTGTAAATACACTTAGTCTGAGGCTGTGCCTGAGCAGGGTTGTAGAACATGTGGTCTGGGGTGTTGCAGCTTTCCTTCCTTTCTCTGTATAGGTAGGAGGGGAGGGAGGGAGGGAGGGAGGGGAGAGTCACTCCCGTGCCTGGGTTGTGGAACCCATGGGATGGCCCCTGTACTGAGTAGGTAAGCTTTGAATAGGCAGTGTCAAGTGAGTGTGCTCTGAATTCTTCCAGACCCAGGTGGCCAGGTTCAAGTTTTCTTTCCCAGACAGTTCTGTGTTGTTCTCGCCACTGTATAAAACCTGTTCAACATAATAGCTGTCTTGGGATTAGAGATGTAGGTCCCCGATTTCTGTGGTGAGGAGGGACAGGAGAAACGAGATGTAGTCACCATTATCGGGTAACACCACTTAAGCTTTTAGCTCCAGCCCTAGGGGTCTTGAGGATGCTCCTTGTTCACTGTACAGTGTATCTGTGGACCCATTACCTATGACGTGTCTGCTTCAAGGAGGATGCATGCTCCTTGGGAAAGGCAGATACAGCCTTGGAGGTGTCATTATCCTGACAGAGCAGGGTTGGATGTGCTTGGAACAAGAGGAGGCATTCAGAAGACAGAACGCAGGCTTCCTCTAAGAGCTGCTGATCTCAGGGTCCCCCAACCACTGCTTTGATCTTTGGGGGAAAGCTGGGTTGGGAACTTCATTCTGGATGCTGGGAACAGACTCAATGGTCAGAGGGTCTGCACATTCGCCATGGTGACAAGATGCCTGGTGAAAACAGCTGGAGAGGGACTGTTTACTTTGGCTCATAGTTTCAGAGATTTGGGGTCAAGCTTGGCTAGAACCACTGCATTGGATCTTGTGTAAGGCATAATGTCATGGAAGCTGGAATGTGTGGCCAAGGCAGGAAGCAGAGAGTGGAGAGCAGCCAGGACAGCATGTCCTTCCAAGGAATGACCGTAGGAACCCATCTCCTTCCATTAGTAAAGCTCCCATCTCTTCTGCAGATAGTACCACCATTGCAGGACAGGGTTTTAACATGTATTCCTCAGGTCTGGAATAGCCAACAATACCCATTGGTGCTAAGCTCGAATCTCACCTTGCAGGCTAAGACAACTGATCCCATGAGCCTGGAACAAAAGCTAGAAGGAGCCCATCTCTGCGAAGCCGTGAATCCCCTTTTTAGTAGGGAAGCCATTGTAAACCTTTCCTATGAGAGAAAATAACAACATCCTTTGTCTTAGTTAGGATTTTATTGCTGTGAGAGACACCATGACCATGGCAATTCTTGTAAAAAAAAAAAAAAAGCATTTAGCTGGGTCTGGATTACAGTTAGAGGTTTAGTCCATTATCATGGCAGAAGGCATGGCAGTGTGCAGGTGTTATGTCTCTGACACTCCATCTCACTTCCTTTGCCTTCTTTGAGTCTCAGGAACCCCTCAGTACCTGTGGCCCTCTGGGTTGCCTGTGTCTCAGTGCCGGCTCCTTCCAGGCTGCCCCACTCCAGCTCAGTGAAGCCAGTGCCTGGCCAGGAGACAGGGAATGTGGGGATTTTCATTCTATTCACAGATCCTGGTCAAAGGGGGTCTTCCCCTGGAGAGAGTAGGAAGTCGACTTGAAAGGCAGATGGAGTTTTCCACTCTTCCCTGCTATTTCTGTTGGCTTTTGTAAAGTGTTGAGCTGTTTCTTCACTCTCTGGGCTTGACTAGCCTTATAAATTCATCTGGCCACTAACTGTAATGAAAGTAATAGTTCCCACTTTGAATCCAGACTCCACATAGCAGTGTATAATCCCATGTGCTCCCTTGGACTTGTTGAGAGTCTCTTCTTGACCAAGCTTTAGGAGAGATATCTCTGAGTCTGTCTTGATCAGGCCTTAGTGTGCTGAACCCAGTTCAGTAAGAATTCTGCTAGGCTAGTGTCTTAGGGTTTTACTGCTGTGAACAGACACCATGACCAAGGCAACTCTTATAAGGACAACATTTAATTGGGGCTGGCTTACAGGTTCAGAGGCTCAGTCCAGTATCATCAAGGCAGGAGCATGGCAGTGTCCAGACAGGCATGGTGCAGGAAGGGCTGAGAGTTCTCTATCTTTCTCTGAAGGCTGCTAGCAGAATGCTGACTTCCAGGGAGCTAGGATGAGGGTTTTAAAGCCCAAGCCTACAATGGCACACCTATTCCAACAAGGCCACACCGC